>NC_080418.1:67185819-67785819 GCF_029873635.1 Malania oleifera
TCTTCTTTTACCTTGTGCTACGAACACAAAAATTATGACTAAGAAATGAGATCGGAAAGAGTGGGTGAGTGAGAACTTACTCAAAAATTCTCTCCACCACAAATTCATTCACTCACTAATCCTCCTCTTCCTTGGAAAAATTGTTGTGAAAAATGAAGGTTGAGAGCTTTCTATTTATAAGAAAATTTTGGGGAAGAAATGAAATTTACAAAAGTGTGGGGAGATGGGTGAAATTATAATTTTTTAAAATTAAAGAATGGGCAAGGGATGGGCAATGTATGGGTTGAGTATGGGATGAGGATGGAGGCCATGTGGGAGTGCTTGCCACCATTCCCATTAAATAAATTTTTAATTAATTACTTACCTAATTAATTAATCAATTAGTTAATTAATTATTTTATTATTTTTCTTAATCATTATTATCATTGTTATTACTTTTAAACTATTTTTAGTATTTATTTATTTTATTATTTATTTTTGAACAAGAATTAAATTTAAATTTTGAAAACTCATGTGGGCCCCACACCACTTCGAGACCCAAACGGATTCTAAGTAACTCCAATAATCCTCATACGATTTTATGAGCCCTACACAGTTTCGAGACTTGTGTAAACCTCCACACGGCTTCGAGACTCATATGGGCCCTACACAGTCTTGTGGGCCCCGCATAGGATACTTTTATTATTATTATTTTATCATATATTTCTACAAATTATGTCAGTCAAAACATTATTTTTATGTACTTATTTACATATATAAAGAGTGTCTACCCTATTTATCCTATGAAATTCCATTTTGACCAGGCCGACCTCCATGGAGTGACTGAGCCGCAATGGTCTCTGTGCACTCGCTAAGATAAGGTCTTTCTTAGGCATCAAACATGGAATCAAGGATCCTATAGAAAAACACTTTTGTATTGATATTAACTTAATGATAATTTTTATTATTTTATTATTATTGTGCTTTAACCGTATATATATTTTTTGGTCATCACATTCTCGGTATGTTAGATATGTGGGAGATGACATTTGGGGAGAGATGTTTGCTATCGTTGTGGGAGACCCAACCACATGGCTCGAGCATGCCCAGGATTTCCAAACCAGGTTCCAGCTCTCAAGCCCTATCGGGAAGGATATCAGGCGCCTCGTGGAGGCCAACAGAGGAATGTAGCCCCGGCGAGGGTATACGCTTTGACGCCAGGTGATGCTGAGGCTGCCACGGATGTGGTGACATGTACTTTCACTGTTCTATCATATCCAATTATTGTTTTATTTGGTTTGTGTTCTAGAGAGAGAGAAAGAGAATTGAGATAACTTAGCAATGAAGCAATGAATATTCTATTATAACTAGGTTGACCCGGCCAGCCTCGTCGACGAGTTGGAGTTTTCGTCAATAAGTCAAAGAAGGACGTTCATCGCCGAGAGAGTGACCTCGTTAACAAGCCTAAGATTTCAGAATTTTTGAAAATCCCTCGGTATCTTCTCGTCGACCGGCCTCTGTGTCTCGTCGCCAAGCCACAGAAAAGACTTCGTTGATGAGAAAAGAAGCCTCATCGACGAGCTCTACTATTTTATCCTTTTTAATTTTTGAAATTAGGAATAGCTTCCCAAGAGGGGGGGGGGTGAATTGGATTTTAAAAATTTCTTTTAATTCCTTTTGAGATACCTTAAACTTCCTTTATTTCTTTTAACCAATTCTTGACTTATTTGTTTAATTCTTTAATTAATCAAGAACTTAGTTCTTTTATCCAATCAATAACACAATTAAACAACCAATTAATTAAATAATATCTTCAAGTCAAACAATCAATTTACTTGCCAAGTACAAGTTAAACAACAAACAACCACACCAAGATATAAGATTTTCAGCACTTTGGCAATATAACAACTCAAGATGGTTGTTTGTTTATATTTTCCAAATTTGAACCATGCCCTATAGTGAATGAGAATTTATGCTTGCTGATGTAAAGGCTTGTATAGATGAATTAAATCACTCTTTCCAAATATTTAGAACTCAAATAAACTCTTGGTAAATTTATCTTTGGGATGTTAACCAAGTAACGTACTCCCATAAGGTTTCCACAAGATATGGTGTAACCAACGTACTCCCTTTCGGTTTCCGCAACCCAAACCAAAATTAAACCTTAAGTTTGTTTGATTTCCAAATATATGTAGTTTATATGATTTTCAAATTTAAAACCATCCACACAATTTAAATATGCTGAAAATAAAGAGTAAGGGAAGGAGAGAATGAGATGGAGATTTTTACGAGGTTCGGCTTATACCTAGCCTACGTCCTCGCCTTTGGCAAACCACCAAAGGATTCACTAGTTCAGTTTTGTTGACAGGTGGAACAATACCAATTACAACACTCCTTGGTTAAGGCTAGAGCCCACCTTCTCCAAATGATATCCCCTCGTTCGGTCACTCCTTACATAGGCTAGAGCCTGCCTCTCTAAGCAATATTTCTTTGCTTAGCCAACGATCCAAACAACCCTTGGAATTGTCAAAGAACTACAAGAAACAAGATATAATCTGCGTACAAGTGTACTCTCTCAAAGAGCAAGTTAGTACAATTTCAGCACTATATACTTTGAATGTAAAATATCAATATGAAATACAATGAAACTCAAGTGTAGAATTCACTAATATCCTTCTTAGAAGAGGATTAGTAGTAGGAACTCAAAGGAAGAAGGATCATCACTTCAGAATTCTTAGTAAAAGAATTTTTCAATGAGTGAACAAGAGAGCTTTGGAAGAACAAGAATACTTTCAGCTTTACAAGCAGATTTTTCAATTCTTGGATGAGTTTGGATTTGCAAAACCATGTATTAATAGGCTTTCAAACTTGTTTCCATGTTGTAAAAGTTTTCTTTAAGTGTTTCCCAAAATTTTAGAAAGTTTAGAGCTCAAACGGCTATATTTTAAAATATTAGAATTTGAAATTTTTTTCCATTGAACAGTGTTCGGATGACTGAAGGTTCGAGTTCAGTTATTAGAAGTTCCTGAAGCCCATTTAAAATAGAACTAGATACAGGGTCAGTCAACTGAAGTTAGGTTCAGTCATCTAATGTCGCAGGTTCAGTCATCTGAAGTCGCAAGTTCAGTCGTCTGAACTTGCTACTGAAACTCTCTGCCTGTTCTGTCTTGTTCTTTATCAACAGTGACCCCACTTCAATATTTTGGCCATAAACTTTTCTCTATAACTCAAAATTAGCTGTTCTTGGTTTCAAATTAAAGCTAAGAGAAAATCCTACAACTTTCATGTTGACCACGTTTCAAAATAATGAGGTTTTAATAGTGAAAAATGCACTTGAATACCGCTATATAAAAACTGACAGCAAATGGAAATACCCTTTTTGGTGCTTTTTATTCCTAAAATGATTCTAACCCTTTTAAAATAATTTTTGACCTTATAAAAATATTTTTCAGGTATTTTAAAAAATATCTAGGTCTAAGTTAACCTAAGAGCTTCAAAATATTTCAAACGATATTTTAAACATTAAAAGTACTTACATGAAAACTTCTAATTCTAGGTTCTTGAGTCTTCATGTTTTGTCTTTGGATTGAGTCCATATTTTCTTCAAGATTCCATATTCTTTGAGCTTTCTCACTTTGCCTTTCTTTGGCTCTTTTGACTTTAATATGCCTTGGCTTTCAACAACTCATTCATGTCCTCATATTCTTCAAGATTTCATATATCATCTTTAAATCCATGCTTTGACTCTTTTAAGCTTCATTTGATCCTTATAGGCACTTTGACCTTGTTTTCTCATATATGAGCCCTAAAATATCATTACTCACACAAATATATTAAATTCCACTTGTTTGTTAGCATCAAAACACGATAACAAAATTTTAAGCCTTGTAAGGCCAACAATTTCCCTTCTTTTTTCTTTATTTATTTTTTGGATTCAGGCCCCTACAATCTCCCCTCCTTATAATAATTTCGTCATGGAAATTCACCAACCGATACCAAGCATACTCTACCGTACGTCAGAGACCTATAGAAGAGTTGGCAGCTACCTACAAAGCAGCTGAGACCCGAATTTATTACCTACTGTCACTTATGGTAGTGGAATACCGTGGTTACAACATGATGTTTTGGAAGATTACATACACATACAAAACTCTCCTGAAGACCATACCAATTTAACCTGAACCATCTATACTACTATCCATACTTACGTACCATCAGAAAATAACTGCGGGTACTTCTGGCGTATCTCTAACTCCAGTTCCCATGAAGCTTCCTTCACTACATAAATACGCCATAATACCTTCACTAGCGGTATTTCCTTAGTCCATAATTGCTAAACTTTCTGATCTAATATCTGTACTGCTACCTCCTCATATGATAAAGCATCATTGATCTCTAGAGATTTGTAACTCAGCACGTGTGATGGATCTGACACGTACTTCCTCAGCACCAACACATGGAACACGTCATGGACTCTAGATAGTGTTGGGGGTAAAGCCACTTGATAAGCAACCGAACCTATCCTTTATAGGATCTCGAAAGGCCCAATATACCAAGGACTTAGCTTCCCCTTCTTCCTGAACCTCATCACCCCATTCATTGGAGTGATCTTCACGAATCCCATACTTCCTACCTCAAACTCTAACTCTCGTCGGTGAGTATCAGCATAACTTTTCTATCGACTCTGAGTTGCCTTAATTCTCTCCCTAATCAACTCAACCTTTGCAGAGGCCTACTAAATCAGTTTTGGACCTAGTATCTGCCGGTCACCTACCTGATCCCAGTACAATGGAGATCGACACCGATGACTATACAATGCCTTGTATGGTGCCATCTCTATGCTGGCCTGGTAACTGTTGTTATACGCGAACTTGACAATCGGTAGATACTGTATCCAGCTATCACCGAAATCTAGTACATATGTCCACAACATATCTTCTAGCATTTGAATAGTCCTCTCAGACTATCCATCCATCTACGGGTGAAAAGATGTACTGAATGTCAGTTGTGATCCCAAGGCATCCTGTAGACTCTTCTAGAATTGAGACATAAAATGTGGATCTCGATCTGAAACAACAGAAATAGGGACACCATGGAGTTGTACAATCTCTTGCACATACAACTCAACCAGTAGATTTAGAGCATAGCTGACTCTGATTAGAATGAAATGTGTAGTCTTTGTCAGTTGATCAACTACAACTCTTTTTGCATTCTGTTCATGCACCGCTATAGGTAACCCCCTCACAAAATCCATCGAGATGTGCTCCCACTTCCACTTGGGGATGTTAAGTGGCTGAAGTGGTCCTGCTAGCCTCTGGTGCTCTGGCTTGACCTGCTGACATGTCAGGCACTACTCTACGAATCGGGCGATCTTTCTTTTCATGTTCAACCACTAGAAAGATTCCCTCAGATTTCGGTACATCTTCATACTACCAGGATGTACGGTGTAGAACAAATAGTGTGCCTCCTCCAGAATGACCCGTTTAATCCTGACATCATCTGTTACACATACCCTATTATGGAATCTTAAAACCTTATCACCAAAGATACTAAAATCCATCTTTAACCCACTCTGGACTCCTTCCATAACCTGAACCAGCTCTGGATCTTCCTTCTTTTTTTTGTCCGGATCTTCTCCTGTAAGGTCGGTTGTACCACCAAGCTAGCAATAATAGCCTAGTGATTTCCTTCCAACACTTCTAAGCACAACCTTTCTAGGTGCATACAAATCTGATGCTGAACTCCCACTACAGAGACTAACGCATCCACAAACTTCTGACTCAAAGCATCAGCTACCATATTTGCTTTTCTTGAGTGGTAGCTAATAGTATAGTCATAGTCTTTTATCAACTCAAGCTATCTACGCTGCCTCATGTTCAGCTCTTTCTGGGTGAAAATGTACTTAAAACTTTTGTGATCAGTAAAAATCTCACACCTTTCACTATACAAGTAGTGCCTCCAGATTTTCAATGCAAACACTATAGCTACCAATTCCATATCATGTGTCTAGTAGTTCTTTTCGTACTCTTTAAGTTGACGAGAAGTATATGCAACCACCCTTCCCTGCTGCATTAGAACACAACCAAGACCTTTCTTAGAGGCATCACTATAGATAACAAATCCACCATCCTCAGATGGAATGGTCAGAACTGGAGTAGTAACCAGTCACCGTTTCAACTTTTAGAAACTCAGCTCGCACTCATCAGTCCAAGCATACCTCACGTTCTTTCTCGTGATTCACGTCAATGAACCCGCTAAACTAGAGAACCCTTCTACAAAACAATGGTAGTAATCCACAAGACCTAGAAAACTTCTGACCCCTTGAACATTCTTCGGTCTTGCCCAGTCCACCACTGCTTCTATTTTACTCGAATCCACTGATACCCCTCCTTTGGACACTATATGCTCTAGAAATGAAATCTGTTCTAGCTAGAACTCACACTTCTTTAGTTTAGCGTATAACCTTTTATCCTTGAGCAATTGCAATACCAGTCTTAGATGAAATTCATGCTCTGCAGCACTCCTAGAATATACTAGGATGTCATCAATGAATACCATGACGAACTGATCTAAGTATTCGTGGAAAACCTAGTTCATCAAATCCATAAATGTTGTAGATGCATTTTTCAGACTGAATGACATGACCATGAATTCATAATGGCCGTACCGAGTTTGAAAAGCTGTTTTTGGAACATCCTCTATTTTCACCTTCAGCTGGTGATATCTAGATCGTAGATCGATCTTAGAAAAAATCTGTGTGCCCTATAGCTGGTCAAATAGATCATCAATCCTAGGTAACGAGTATCTATTCTCTACCCTCACCTTGTTAAGTTCTCTGTAGTTGATGCACAGCCTCATCGACCCATCCTTCTTCTTTGAAAATAACAAGAGTGCTCCCCAGGGTGAAACACTCGGTCGAATATACCCCTTGCCAAGTAGCTCCTGTAACTGCTCTTTCAGCTCTCTTAATTCTGTTGATGCCATAGGATATGGAGCCTTCGATATTGGCACCGTACTTGGCACCAACTCTATAACAAAGTCCACCTCGCGATCTGAAGGTAATCCCGTCAAGTCCCCTAGGAACACTTTTGGGAACTCGCACACAACAGGAATCTCTTACAGTTCACTTTCTTTTGTCGGCGTGTCTTTCACAAATTCTAGGTATCCATGGCATCCATCCCAAAGTAATCTACTAACCTAAATAGCAGATAGGATCCGTAGTGTTGGACGCATACACGACCCTAAAAACTTGAATTCGTGTTCCCTTGGAGGTCTAAACAACACTTCTCTTCTGTGGCAATTGATAATGGCAGAATTGGCTGACAACCAGTCCATCCCTAGGATGATATCGAACCCATACATGTCAAAAACAATAAGGTTGACTGATAGTATCGTCTCTTGAATTTCTAATGGAAAATTCAAAACTACTCTACTGCATACAATTATTGACCCTGATGGTGTAGCCACTACCGGTTCCTTATCTAATTGTTGCACCTCTAAGCCACATAGTTTGACAAATCCCCTAGAACTAAAAAAATGTGTCACTCCTAAGTCAAATAATATAACAGCTTTATTTAAAAGCATGTAAATAATACTTGTGAAAACATCTCCCGCGTTCTTTACATCACCAAGAGTCAAGGAGTACACCCTAGCCTGGGTTGTCCCCCCTAGTTGACCACCCCGTGGCGCTTGAGCAGCTGTGGAGCTCCTCTATTCATCGTCATGTGACAACCTTTCTTCTGATATCCCATCCTACCACACCAAAAACAAGCTCCAAAACCCTTCAAACACTTCCCCGAGTGAGGTCTACCACATGTAGAACAAATCGGAGTGGATGTGGTACTCTGAGAAAAACCACTATTGTTCTTCTTCCATTTACCCTGCCTTGAACCAGAAGATGAACTGGGAGGCACTAGCCTCTTCTTCGAAGCCTGAACCTCAAGGTCCTCATGAAAACTCTCTTCTGCTACGATGGCTTTGTCAACTAGAGCAACAAAGTCCTACACTTTCCAGATGGCTGTCTGCTTGTGAATCTCCTTCTTTAGGCCCCTTTGAAACTTCCAAGCCTTCATTGCCTCTTCCGAAATCATGAATGGAGAAAAGCAAGATAGCTCCAAAAATTTGGCAGCATACTGTTGAACTAACAATTGCCCCTGCTCCAGACTCATGAATTCCTTCATCTTAGCATTTCTGACCGTGGCTGGAAAATACCGTTCAAAGAATAAATCTTTGAATTGGGCCACGTCACAACTACATGAATAGATTGATGCTCTTCAAGCAACTTAACTGACTCCCACCACCTCTCTACTTCGCCCATCAGCTTGTATGTTGTAAAGGCTACCTTCTGCTTCTCGGTCCAGTTAAGAACGTCTAGAATTTTCTCAATCTCCCCAATCCAATTCTCAACTCAAATTGGATCTGCACTCCCTATGAAGACAAGAGGTTTCAATCATGTGAACTGGTCAATGGAGCATCCTAACTCAGTAGGGGGACGATCCTGACCTTTATTCGTTCGAACAACCTCAGCCATAAGCTACTCTGTGAAGTCACACAGAACACTCATGGAGTCACTGCCAGCCTCATGGCTAGCTCCTTCACTACTACTACCTCCAACGTTAGCAGTAATATCCCTAGATTCCATCCTGAAGAAGCAATTGAGGAAATCAATTAAAATCTTAATCAACTAATACTGCAATACTATAAACTCATTTCCCATAATAACATTCCTAGTACTGACTTACTTTAATGACTCACATTCTCATTCTAACTCGAGTTCCGCCCTTCCACTTTGAAACAAAATCGCTGCCATGATTTTCTGAACCTTGCGAATGATCCAGAAAAACACAGAAGTCTGTCAATGAATTTCTATCTCTAGGTATACAAAGCTACACTCGATAATCATATTCACATCTTAAACTCTGGTTTAGTCTAATCTACAGAATCTAGCAACCTAAGCTCTGAACATATTCATAACCAAGTAGTGCAATTCACATCACACTTTCGGCTGGCTATGGCTCTGATACCAACTGTAACGCCCCGACCCTTTATGCGGCCTAAGAGTGTTACTATACATACATAACCTATACATTAAGATAACATACATCAAATACACTCCCTAAACAGGGACATATGGGTATATCATATTGATTTGTACTTTCATATATTGCGGAAAAACATAAACATTCATATTTATTCTAATAAACGTACCAGCGTATCTAATTGTTCTTTACATAAATTCATCCGTACGTAAAACTTAAATTGTATTACATTCCCAAAAAGCCAACCAAGCTAACAACCTAGTACTCATATAGAAACTTACGTTAACTAATAAGACTCTATGCTTCACAGTTTCTTTAGAAGACTAGGACCGATTTCTTGTAACTCTTGAAACAAAGGTTGTATGATTGGGGTGAGACACTTCTCAGTAAGGAGAAAGATATTACATCAGTGTGTGACAACATGTGTTTAAACTATTAGTGGCAGTTAACATTCACAACATTCTTAGTACTGTAATATAAGAGATATGTATATAATTCTTGGAATAGATAACTTAGCATTGTAACAAGCGAGAGTTCCAGAGGTTAGGGTAGGGTACAGGTCCATACACTGCACAGTCCCTCCACCCGGTACTCAAACCTGTGACTTTGCCCATTAAAGCTTTTAAATCATGTATATGCATATTTAGAACACCGTCCAGCTTTGAAACTATTATAACTATGCCAATAACTCCCCATGGCTAGGGTTGTGTGATAACTAAGCACTGATTGAGCCCTGTTCGTGTAGGCATTGTCAAGTATCATAACATACTGCAGCCCGACTTGACCATCACCACCCTGATCCCTTTTGACCAGTGGCCCTTCGTACCAAGCCGACTACTAGATGCCTACACTGAAAACATGTGTGTGGTTGCACTGTATCTATCTGTGCTAACAATGGTGCCGCGCTTAAGCTTTTTAAGGCTTCATATAACATTGAGCTTCTTATGCTCTGAGTGACAAGCTATGGTCCCAATTATCATATATACAATTTACCATAAAACATATTAACCTGTGCAATTCCAGTATTTTCACAATCTCATTCATGCATTCTTTCATATATACTGAGGTATAAATCGGCACATACCCTCTCAGTTTAACCCTTACATACATAGTGCGCGGTATTTAACCGACATCTCATTTCTGCATTCCTGAAAGTAATTTTGGACTTAGTCCCCATATTTCATATACGTACTTAACTGAATTAGTATATTCTCTTATAGTATCATTTCATATCACATGCCATACCTACTTGGTCAAAATTTACATTTCCTATAAACTGGTTCGAAAAAAAATCATTTCTGCTGCAAGCAAGAGTTTCAAGTATCTCCTACTTTAGTTTTAATGCAAATAAAGTAATTTTAAGAAATTTGGAGATCATATGCCAAAACTTTTTTTTTTTGCCAAAATCGTAAAACTGCAGAACCGACATATCTTGTAAGAACCTGAACTTTAATATTGGAATAATTAAAAGAAGGGTAAGATTGGAAGCTTAGTAGGCTTCATCAATGAGGCCAGTCTTCGTCGATGAAGGCTTTGTATTTCTCGTCGATGAAATTCAGAGGTTCATCGACGAGGAGAAGCCGATAGATTTTGGGAAACCGGGGATCTCAAGCTCGTCAACGAGGCCACTGCTTCATTGACGAAGGTAATGGCAGACTCGTAAATGAGGATGCCAATTCGTTGACGAGGGCATCCAGGTCAAAGGGCTATAAACATCTTTCTCATTGCTTCCAAGCTGAGAAAACTAAAAATTTTCTCCCTCTCTCTCTAGAACTCATCCTTCTTCCTCTCTCTCTAGATTTCTTCATCGTTCGTCATCTGAATCGATAATTTGACGTTACCACAAGGATCATGGAAGGATTCTCTTCGAGAATAGTGGATCAAAATTTCGTTTCAGAGATTTTTTGGTTTCGACTTAAAATCGTGGTAAGGCTCGATTTTCTTTTCTGATATGATAATTTGGTAGAGTATGGAGTCCTGAGTATATTATGTACTGCATTTCATAGGTTTTGAGAACTTGGTTTTCTATTTAGGAGCCGTAGAGTTCGGGATTGGTCTTTTGGGGGAAAGGTAAGGGAATACAGTTTATATTGGTTATTTTTGAAATCGGACTCATTGGAACTAAGGTTCACGGTCCTGTATGCGTTTTGGTTACTCATTTGGGGGAATCTGACGGATAAAATTATGGGTTTTTTCATGTTATAGTTTTGGGAAAAAAGGGGGTATTGGGTTGCATCCCGGTTTTTGTTGAAAACCGTATGTATATGATGATTTATACTATGTAATAGGGATGGTCATGCCTTGACTTTGTTTTAAACTATATATGACTGAAAAACATGATTTTCGGATTACCAAATGGGTGTGGTATGTTTGGTTATATGAGCATGCATGGTTATGTTTTTGTTGAAATGCAATAGGAACTGGGTTTCGAATTGCTCCAGGTACGAAAGAGTGTCCAGCTTTATATCCGAGGGCGTGTGTTTATCGCCTGCCATGTAGGCAAGAGTGTTCGGCTCTATATCCAAGGGTGTGAGCCTATATCGGCTGATCACCAAAGGGTGTGGATCCACCAACTAGCGCCGGTACGATGCCATGGGAATCGGGGGTTCACCATGTGGCGATGGCGCCGTGTATCGCGGGTTGGTAACGGGCCAATGCCGGTTATCATAGGCCGATTACGGGCCGAGGGATGTGACGACACCGTGTAGATCATGGGCATGTGTATGCATGTGTGTGCGTGTATGCATTGTACTAGAACCGTACTGTGAAAATACTGAAATTGCATTTAATTGTGTGTATTTTGCTGTCATGATAACACTCAAATGCCACACGCTAATGTAACTCGTGTTTTCCTTAGTGAGATGTGTCTCACCTCTACTATACGTACATTTTTATAGGTCCTTCGAGTAACTGAAACTAACATCCTGGTGTATGGGGCATAGTGGCCAGTGTATTGCGCGGTAGCACTTGGGTAAGTGCTAGGACTTTTGGTTTCATGGGTTGCCGTTTTGGGTTATGTTTGGCACTTGAGTGTACATTGTGTATTATGGAGCCTTGACTCCATTTTTTGTGTATAAAATCTGGTATAGAACGGTATGGTACTGTATGTATGTAGAAAGACCTTTTTTTGTTGTGCATCTATATGTGTATGAATGTGTATAGTGTGCCCAGAAACCCCACGGGGTTGGACCCTCATTCATTGTGCTGTGTCATGGATGTTTTTGTATGATATAAGGACAGGTTAGGTTAATAAATCACCCCTGGGTTCCATTTTCGGGTTCAAGGCGTGACATATCTACCTGGTGAAATTTTGCAAATAAGTAGTCATATCATTCATATAAACATAAGCTACATATCTAGTGATTTCATTTTCTAAAAATATTGATGTGAACAAATCCCCTTACCTTAATTTGAAAAATCGAAACACAAACGAATCGATCCAAAACAACGACACGGGATCCTCGAAACCTAAAAATCGAAGAACAATACTTTACAATAATCCCAACTATTACATATCTACCGAACTAAAAACGAAATTAGATCCTTACCTCGATTTTAGGAAAAAATCTGAAAATCCTCAGAACGAAGATCTGATTCATTATAACTGTAGAGATTCTCCTCCTAATCCATGTAGTGATGTTAGATCGTTGATTACGACAATAGACGATACGAAATCTTAGAGAGAGAGAGAGAGAGAGAGAGAGAGAGAATTGAGATAACTTTGCAATGAAGCAATGAATATTCTATTTATAACTAGGTTGACTAGGTTAGCCTTGTCGACAAGTTGGAGTTCTCGTTGACGAGACGAAGAAGGGCATTCGTCGCTAAGAGAGCGACCTCGTTGATGAGCCTGAGATTTCAGAATTTTTGAAAATCACTCGATATCTTCTTGTCAACGGGCCTCTGCGTCTCATCACCGAGCCACAGAAGAGACTTCGTCGATGAGAAACGAAGCCTCATCGATGAGCTCTACTGTTTTATCCTTTTTAATTCCCCTTCTCTTTTTCTTTATTTATTTTCCAGATTCGGGTGCTTGCATTATCCTTCCCATATAATAAAGTAGTGGTGAGATGCTCATAATCATTAGGGAGAGATTTCAGTAACAATAAGGCATTGTCCTCATCTTTGACTTTTTCATCCAAATTCAACAAATAAGCCAAAATTTTATTGAAAGCATTTATGTGGTCATTTATAGAAATTCTTGGTTGATATTGGAAGTGAAACAATTTCTTTTTAAAATAGAGCTAATTTCCTAAAATCTTGTTCATAGATATATATTTCAATGTCCTCTATAGTTTTTATTTTTATTTTTTATTTTTTTTGCAGTTGTCTCCCTCATAACACAATATTTCTAATTTTTAGTGAGACACAAACAAATTGTACCACATGCTTGAGGATTGATCTTTTCCCAATCTTTGTCACCTATGTCCTCTAGTTTATCATCGAGAGCAACATATAATTCCTGCTAGTACACGATGTCCATCATCTCACATTATCACATACCAAAATTATTGGTACCATCAAATTTCACCACCTCAAACCGAGCATTAGCTATCGTCTTTGAAGATGATGACGAAACTGTTGGGGTTGTAGTTTCTACCATATTCCAAAACTATATATCCAATAGCAAACCAATAGAACAAAAGGCCTAGAATGAATAGTACTACACTTATCCTAATTGTTGTGTCGGGCACCCCACTTGTGCCAAACACAAATATACGACTATTGCTATTGAATATATAATCAAAACTAAAGCAATGCAGAAACTAATAGTAAAATATAGCAATAAAGAATAACACAATAATTTACGAGGTTCAGTACAGAATTACCTACGTCCTCGGGTGCCGATGATCAATCCACTACTTCCAGAAAAAATTACAACTTGAGCAAATTTCAAATTACTAATAGTAATTAGAAATACCCTAGAGTACAAATACTATTTGTAACTCTACAAATTTGATGTGTGATTACAAATGGTGAGGGAAGCTCTTTATATAGCTTCAAACTAAAGTTCAATAAACATTTCCCACCAATGTGGGAAAAAAACCAACAATGTATAGTTAGTTCTAATCCTATATGAATGATATCATTGTTGTCCAAATTCATCTTTAAATATGTGACTACTTCGAACCTAAGAAGGAACCATGTAGTGTCAAGAATTTGCTCAGAATCATCCTAACAATAAATAATAGTATCTATCACAACATCCCCGCAGAGTGAAGGTGGTGCCTCAAGGTGGGCAAAATAAAAAGTGTGATTAATTTTGATTTCTGTGAAAAATGGATTGATGGTGGAGTCATCACTAACCTTTTTGAAGTGTGGTTAAAACACTTGATTGCCACCCAATTAAGGGTAGAATCAGTCTGTGTTACCAAAGCAGGGATCGAGAATTTGGTTACGTGAGGGGAAGGTATTAGCACCCCCTGCTCACCCGTTCTATGAACGATACCTAATTAATCGAAAATTATCCCTCAAATTAAATTTAATAATCTCTTAAATTACTCCCTTTGAAAAAATGCACATACACATGCAAAATACTAAACCATGCAAATATTTACATAATATAAATATTCCCTCAGAACTAAGGCATACAATACTCTGAATAGCTCATGCCCCCTTTTGAAATCATAGGGATGAGAAAATCAAGAAAATATGGTACAAAAAAAAATCTCGGGATTCTTGAAATTTAGAGGGTTTTTCTAGGTATGAAAGTAATATTTCAGGAGGGTTTTGAATTGATTTGGGATGAAAAGTTAACAAAAACAAAGTTTTGGCCTCAAGGATACTTTTTATGTTTTTATTCAATTTTCTGAATTTTTTTATAAATTATATTTTTCATATTTTCCAAAATTTTGAAACCATTAAATTATATATTACCAAAAAAAAAAAAAAAAACAAATCTAAGGAAGATGATGAAAAATTGAGTCAACAACATTTTTTAGAATTTTTTTTTTTGAGTTTTTGTGATTTTTCCAAGTGCAAGAACAATTTTCTTACCTCAAAATACTTTTTAGAATTTTTCTATGCTTTTTCTGAATTTTTTGTGATTTTCTTTAAGTGCAAGAATAATTTTCTAGCCTCAAAATATTTTTTCATAATTTTTCCAGAATTTTCTTGATTTTTTTTTTGTGATTTTTCGAATTTAAAATTGAATAAATAATATTATACAGAAAAATAAATAGGAAAAAAAAAGAAAACCGGTTTGAAACCGATTCAGGAGGTCAACCGGTTTGGGGGAACCGGTCAAGGGGGGTTAATTGGTTTAAGGCCAGGTCAGGGCCAGGCCACGTGTCGCCTCTTAGATAGATGGGAGCAAATGAATGGGATTAGGGACGTGGCTTCATCGTGCCCATCCTCTGGAAGCAATGATCGAGTGGCTGTTAGGATGTCGCGTGGCGCCTGGCATCTAAAGGTGAGTGTGTCGTGTGTCAAGGATTGAGTGGAGGAGTGTACTTTGACAAGGCTTCTGATACGGGTTGATCATAGCCCTTGTTGGGAGTCAGCGATCCAACAGCCGAGACGAGGCGCACCTGGATTGCTAACATGGCTAGATCTTGACCATGCGGAGAGACTTTGATCGAACGGTGGTGAACATGCACGCATAGATCCTTGATGTGGCTCCATCTGAGGCGTAGACAGAAAGCACACATCGGACGGTAATGAAGGGACTCTGTACGCTCCTATTTACATGGACGTGGTGGTAAAATGTGTCAACTGTCAACTGTAATGACCCAAAAATTCATGCCATTTTTTTCATATATATGCCATTAAACTATATTACTCTGAGACCCCTGATAAAATCTACTGAGACATCTCGGTCTTCAAGTGGGCTCCGAGGAATTTTTTGTCCATAAGATAACACACCCATGCAGCGAAAAACATACAATCACATAACCATAATTACAATACTAGAATTCAGTATTTTTCCAAAACATTTATACATAAACATCTTCCCAAAAATCCTCCACCAGACTTCCAAGAAACTACTAATAATTACATTCCCCAAAATACTTACCCTTCTGATAGAGCAGTATAAATATCCCCTCTATCTTCAAGCCTGGTATGCTCTTCTAGTTGGATCACCTGAAATATATTAAATTACTGGGATGAGACAACTCTTAGTAAGATGAAATATGCTATTACTAATGTGTCGCAGTTGAGTTACATGAATAATATACTGTTAAACAACAGAAACTGAGATAACATATAAAATAATATACACTATAACTCACACCTATGTGGCTTAAAATATAGTTGTAATATCTGAACTTTCTATTTAATCATACTTTTAGTAACTATAAATATATCTATTGTTTTTCTATAAAGCTATATATATATAACTGCGAAAACTTCCCTAGATGACTATTTGTCATAATTTAACCCATTATGACAGGATTGTGCGGCCCGTAGGTGGAACTTAACACTGGTTGGGCTACCAGGATAATTGAACTAAAACCTATGTCGTCAGATTGGCTGCCTCAACGCAGATTAATGGGAAGCCTGCAATCTCTCCCAAGGCATGGTTGACTACTCATAAAATCTAAACACTATTTGAGATATATGGTTACACTCTTAATTGAAATAGCTACGGTACTGTGCTCTGAAATCTGAACTGACCCATGAGGGTCTAATATTGTATAATACTAATAGCTACGGTGGTGAATGTGCATGCACGGATCCTTGATGTGGCTCCATCTGAGGTGTAGACAGAAAGCACACATCGGACGGTGATGAAGGGACTCGATACGCTCTTGTTTACATGGATATGGTGGTAAAACATGTCAAATGTCAACTGTAACGACCCAAAAACTCATGCCATTATATATATATATATATATATATATATATATATATATATGTGTGTTGTAAAACTATATTACTCTTATACCCATGATAAAATCTACTAAGACATCTCGGTCTCAAAGTGGACTCTGAGGAATTTTCTGTCCATAAGATAACACACCTATGCAGCGGAAAACATACAATCATATAACCATAATTACAATACCAGAATTCAATATTTTCCCAAAACATTTATACATAAACATCTTCCCAAAAATCCTCCACCAGACTTCCAAGAAACTACTAATAATTACATGCCCCAAAATACTTACCCTTCTGACAAAGCAGTATAAATATCCCCTCTATCTTCAAGCTTGATCTGCTCTTCTAGCTGGATCACCTGAAATATATTAAATTACTGGGATGAGACAACTCTTAGTAAGATGAAATATGCCATTATCAGTGTGTGGCAGTTGAGTTACATGAATGATATACTGTTAAACAATTGAAACTGAGATAGCATATAAAATAATATACAGTATAACTCACACCTATGTGGCTTAAACTACAGTTGTAATATCTGAACTTTCTATTTAATCATACTTTTAGTAACTATAAATATATCTGTTTTTTTTCTATAAAGCTATATATATATAATTGTGAAAACTTCCCTAGATGACTGTTTGTCATAATTTAACCCATTATGACAGGATTGTGCGGCCCGTAGGCGGAACTTAACACTGGTTGGGCTACTAGGATAAGTCAACTAAAACCTATGTCATCAGATTGGCTGCCTCAATGCAGATTACTGGGGAGCCTGCAATCACTCCCAAGGCATGATCGGCTACTTATAAAATCCACACACTATCTGAGATATGTGGTTGCACTCTGAATTGAAATGGCTATGGTACCGTGCTCTAAAATCTGATCTGACCCATCTGGGTCTAATGCTGTCTAATACTAATAGCTACGGTGGTGAACGTGCATGCACAGATCCTTGAAGGGACTTCATACGCTTCTGTTTACATGGATGTGGTGGTAAAACGTGTCAACTGTCAATTGTAACGACCCAAAAATTTATGCCATTTATATATATATATATATATATATATATATATACTGTAAAACTATATTATTCTCATATGCCTGATAAAATCTACTAAGACATCTCGGTCTCAAAGTGGGCTCCGAGGAATTTTTTGTCCATAAAATAACGCACCTATGCAGCGGAAAACATACAATCATATAACCATAATTACAATATCAGAATTCAGTACTTTCCCAATACATTTATACATAAACATCTTTCCAAAAATCCTCCACCAGACTTCGAAGAAACTAATAATAGTTACATTCCCCAAAATACTTACCCTTCTGATAGAGCAGTATAAATATCCCCTCTATCTTCGAGCCTGATCTGCTCTTCTGACTGGATCACCTGAAATATATTAAATTACTGGGATGAGACAACTCTTAGTAAGATGAAATATGCTATTACCAGTGCGTGGCAGCTGAGTTACGTGAATAATATACTGTTAAACAACTGAAACTGAGATAGCATATAAAATAATATACAGTATAACTCACACCTATGTGGCATAAAATACAGTTGTAATATGTGAACTTTCTATTTAATCATACTTTTAGTAACTATGAATATATCTGTTGTTTTTTTGTAAAGCTATATATATATATATATATATATATATATAACTGTGAAAACTTCCCTAGATGACTGTATGTCATAATTTAACCCCTAATGACAGGGTTATGCGGCCCGTAGGTGGGACTTAACACTGGTTGGGCTACCAGGATAAGTCAACTAAAACCTATGTCGTCAGATCGGCCGCCTTAATGCAAATTGATGGGGAGCCTACAATCTCTCCCAAGGCATAATCGACTACTCATAAAATCCACACACTATCTGAGATATGTCGTTGCACTCTGAACTGAAATAGCTATAGTACCATGCTCTAAAATCTGATCTGACCCAAAATCTGATTTGACCCATCAGGGTCTAATACTGTATAATACTAATATATATATATATATATATATATATATATATATATATATATATCTTACTGTTTTACCATGATTCTGTTTCAACTGTAATAACCATAACACTATAAAAACTGATCTGAATAAACTATAATATCTAATCGTTATTGTTTTGTAATATGATTATCATGGTATTCTGTAAATATTGTAAAATGTATTTCCTGTGTATATACTGTAAATCATGATTCTGTAAATTCTGTAAAAATATCTTTCTATATATAAATACTGTAAATCATGATACTTTGAAAGCTAAGTAAATTCTGTATTGAACTGGTATTTACTCATGCCAATTAAAAAAATAAAACCTATGTAGAGTAACCTGTAATTTTTTGATAATAAAGATAATTTATAATCTGTAGAATTTCCTTGAAAATAAATAATTTCATACCATAAAACATCCAGAGTTCATATCCCAAAAATACATATATTTCACTTATAAAATTCTTAAAATTACTAGCATAGCATATTTCCCTTACCTAACTGGGGGTCTAACTCCAACTCTATCCTCATGCTTACGACATACCCAACTCAAAATCCTGAAATAATGTACATTTCCTAATTTAATCAATCCAAACTCAAAATAATAACTATAATCACATTTTCCCCAGGCTCACATATTTCTTTTATCCATAAAATTCTAAACTACTAATTGTTTGTCAATGTTACCTGAGTTCCTGAGGGAACACTTACTGGGATCCTCAACTCATGCCTGTGATGTTTGGAAACCCAAACCTTGAAATCACAACACCCTAGGTTAATTAACTCAAACTTCAATATATTTTCATCTAACACAAAATCTGGGTTCAGAAAAGCCTATTAACCATATAAACCCTAAAATAACCTATTTACCTTGATTTTGGGATGGTTCCTAATCTTCTCAAACCAAAATTCTGCTCCAACTAAGTTGTATAGAATTTCCCCGAGATCATTGTAGTAACTTCTGATCGTCGAAACGGGGAAAATAGTGGCCGAAATTATAGAGAGAAGTTAGAGGATCCGAAATGTAGAGAGAGAAAATGGAGGAAGGAAGGAAGGTTTTCTCGCAAAAAATCTGATTTTTGTGTATTTATAGGTGGCTAGACACGTGGCTTCGTCAGCGAGACACATAGACTCGTCGACGAACTTATGAAAGGAGTTCATTGACAAGGATGATAATTTAATCAATGAACGAAATGGTCTAAATTTCCCCTGGTCGGTATCTTTTCGTCGACGAGACACGAAAACTCATCCATGAACCATATAAGGGAGTTCGTCGATGAAACCAGGGTGTTCATCGACGAACCCTACTTTGTCCCCTTTTAAATTTTCCTTTTCCTCCCATTTATTTCCTTCACTCTCTATTATTTAATTGCTATTATTTTTCAGGTCTCTACATCAATAATGGATCGGACACCACGTGTTGCGATCCTACGGTTCTGAAATTTAAAGTACTTAAACCAAATTTTTTTTTTCTCTCCCCTCATTTCATTCTCCCTCTTCCTCGAGTACTCTCTCCCTTATCTCTTCTTCCTTTCCTTCTTTTTTTTCTAAACGAAACTGTGACGCCCTAGTTTTATTTGATTTGATTTTATTTTTTATATACAGTCATATACCTCTAATACCATCATAATAATTAACATAGTCCACCCGGACCCAAGGTGGGGTATTGGGGATACACCTGTCCATGTTCATATTTTATCTATGCAGCGGAAAACATAACACTACTAAACTTTAAATACAATACCAGGGTACTGTGGTCTTCCAAAAATATACATACCAACCCCCAAAACTCATCAAACCTCCAAGTCTACACAAACATTTACCTAGTCCCAAAATAAAAACATACCCTTACTAATAATATTCTACTCCTCTATCTCAGAGCTCAGTCCGCTTGATGTCCTGGATTTCTTGAAATATTTAAAATCTATGGGGTGAGACACCTCTTAGTAAGTGCCAGTAAATTATTATCAGTGTGTGGCAAATGAGTTTCAGTGTCTCACATCATGTTCATAAAAATATTAATTTAACTGAGGAATCATGGAAAACTGTACTCATATCCATATATATATATATATATATATATATATATATATATATATATACTTGTAACCATATACTTTTTTCAAAAATATATTCATACTCAATAAATATCTCTGTGTACAAAAATATCATATCTGTCAAAGTATAATCATATGAGTGTATTGCGTCTGTAATGAGGAACCCAATCATATCATTGTCATGTAATCACCCCACATGACTGCGTTGTGTGGCCCAAAGGCGGAACCCAACTATGACTAGCTTACCAGTTAGATCAAAGTACCTCGTTTGTAGTACGGTTAGCCCACCGCAACCTGGTCTGGACCAAGGAGCAGTCAAAATCTCTCCGAAGGTTTAACCGACTTCCATTACCATCATGCTCCCCGAGCTGTGTGGTTGCACTAACTCATTCACTAGAAACGGTACCATGCTCTCATATCAATTATCAACCGGGTTCTCATTTCCATCACTCATTATACATATAAATCCATTTCCAAAGCTTTCATTTCTCATAAACATGCTCAAGCTCATGAGTATCCATGTGTATGTACCACATCTCGTCTGTAACTCATGGTTGTTCATAAAAACCCATGAGTATCCATGTGCATGTACCACATCTCGTCTGTAACACATGGCTGTTCACCATATCTATTAGTATAAAACCATCATATCTATATATATCATATATCACCATATCATATCTATTAAAAATATGTCTATATAAATCTCATTTCATCATATCTATGTAAGACATATCTGTTCATATCTTATATCAACATAACTGTTTAAAACATGTTTGTACATTTCTCATATCAACATAAATGTTTATATCTCAACATAAGCCACATTACATCATATAATATATTCACCGATTTATTTTTCAGTAGTCAAAATCATTTCTCATGTCACATAGATTTTTAGTAATATTTAACCATATAATGATTATCTAATAAAACATTAAATAGTTCCAAAACTATTATTTCATATATTCCTGATAAGTCAGAAAATTCACATATAATATTTTCACATCATATTTCGATTTAATCAATTAGACTTCCCAAAAGTCCTGACATAATTTATTCTGCTTACCTGTTTATTGAGGAAGTGCCTGCAAGTTTCCTAAACTGACGCCCGCGGCATTCGCACAAACCCCTGTATTCACATGCTCTAGTTAATCAGCTCAACCTCATAATAATTACAATTCTAACATCCCTAGGCTCACACTCCCATTAACCGATTAAATTCTAAAGAAACACAGGTATGATCCACTTCCCTTATTTAATTTAATTTCTAACATATTTAAAAACGCGAATATGATCAAATCCCCGTAGTTTAATCTAATTCCGAAATATTCCCAGAAATCCAATTTAATCAAATCCCTACAATTTAACCTAATTCCAAAATATTCCCCAAAAATTATATTTAATCAAATATCCGCAGTTTAACTTAATCCCAGTAATATTTCCAAAAATCTAATGTGATCCAATCCCACAATTTAATTTAATCTCAAGAATATCTCCAAAAATCTAATATAATCAAATACTACAATTTAGTAATTAAATACTACAATTTAATCGGTGGAATTTTTAAAATAACAAACATAATTTGTATTCTTCACCTTAACCTTAGAGTGGTGCCTAGGATCCCAAATCAAAAATCTACTTCGATTAACTTGCTTAGAATCAAAGTCGAGACCTCATGGTGGTGTTTGATCGTCCATTCGACCTAGTTTCGGAGTAGAAATTGAAGAGAGAGAGGGGGCCTGATGAGAGAGAGAGGGACGAAAGGGAGAGAGAGTTGGGTGCTGGGTCTCTGTTTCCAATTGAATTCAATTGGAATTCTACCTTCCTGATCCTTCAGGAAGGTTTGGTTTATATATATATATATATATATATATATATATATATATATATATATAAAATACTTATAACATACTTTCTTATATTATATTATATTAATATTATATATATATATATATATGTATATATATACATATTACTTTTGTCCTTATATATTTATATGTGTGTGTGTATATATATCTTATTATATTATTTATTTATTTAATTCAATTTAATATTAATTAATTAATAATATAATTTTTTTTTTTACTTTTTTTTTACACTTCCAAGCATATCATTTTCTGGGGGCATTACATTCTTCCCTCCTTATAAAAATTTCGTCCTCGAAATTTGTTATCTCTTGCTTATAATATTATTTGAGAAAAAACCATTGAAATTTTATTTAATTACCTTCACTTATGGTGGAAGAATACTGTGGTTACAATAGGGACCTGCGAGATTACAATCAACCATATAATTAAAAGTTCTCCCAAAACCATTCATAACCTAAAACCAAAATACATTTCTATCATCAACTATCCTACACTGTATAAGAGAAAAGCCAAAATCATTACCTACCTTTACCTATCTAGCTCTGAGTCCCACTGAACAAGTGTGGATATCTCTGATGCATATTTTCCTCTAATTCCCACAAAGCCTCCTCAATTGCGTGGTTGTGCTAGAGGACTTTTACCAATGGGATCCTCTTCGTGCGTAATTCTTGTTCCTTTCGGTCCAAAATCTGAACTGACACTTCCTCGTAAGACAGGGTATCTTTGAGTTCTAGTAATTCATAACTGATCATGTGTGAAGGATCTGGGATGTATTTCCTTAACATAGCTACATGGAATACGTCATGGATTCTAGCCAATGCAAGACGTAACACTAACCTGTAGGCAATTGGACCAACTCTTCCCAAGATCTCAAATGGTCCAATATACCTAGGGCTTAACTTACCCTTTTTCCCAAATCTCATAATACCTTTCATCGGTGCCACTCTCAAGAACACAAGATCCCCTACTTCAAACTCTAACTCTCGTCGACGAGCATCTGCATAAATTTTCTATCGACTCTGTGTCGCTCTGATTCTGTCTCTGATAATGTTGACTTTATCATAAGTTTGTTATACCAACTAGCCCCAAAACCTCTCTTTCACCAATTTCATCCCAATACAATGGAATTGATACCTCTGACTATACAATGCTTCATATGGTGCTATCCCAATGCTAGCCTGGTAGTTGTTATAATAAGAAAATTTGACTAGTGGCATATACCAGATTCAACTACCACCAAAATCCAATACACAGGCCTGCAACATATCCTCTCGTATATGTATGGTCCTCTTTGTCTGTCCATCGGTTTGAAGGTGAAATGTCATACTAAATGTCAACTGAGACCCGTTAGCTCTCTGTAAACTCCTCCAAAATTGTGACGTAAATTGTGGGTCTCTATCAGAGACAATGGACATAGGCACTCCATGCAATCTCACTATCTTCTGTATATACATCTCTGCCAACCTACTCATGGAGTAGCTAACTTTGATGGGAAGAGAGTAGACAGTCTTTGTCAACCGGTCTATGACTACCCAAATGACATCCTATCCATGAAGTGCCGACAGCAATCTTGTGATGAAATCCATAGAGATATGCTCCCACTTTCATTCAAGAATATGAAGTGGTTGCAATGATCCTGCTGGCCTTTGATGCTCAGTTTTTTACCTTCTGGCATGTCAAACACTGCTCTACATATTCATCAATTTCTTTCTTCATATTACCCTACCAAAAAGATTTTCGTAGATCCTCGTACATTTTAGTGCTTCCAGAGTGCACTGTATAAAGGGATCGATGTGCTTCCTCCAGGATAATCTTTTTAATTTCAACATTAGCAGGCACACAAAGTCTGGTATGGAACCTCAAAGCTCCATCATCTGAGATATTAAATTCTGCTCCTTGACCATTATGCACTTTATCCATAATCTTTAATAATTCTGCATCTTGCATTTGTGCAATCTTAATCCTCTCCAATGAAGTGGGCTGAAGTACCAGATTAGCAATGAGTGTCTGGTGATTTCCCTTTGCCAACTCTACACTTTCTAAATCCATTTGGATTGGATGCTGAGTCATTGCTGCTGATACTAATGAACCCACTGATTTCCGGCTCAAGGCATTAGCTACGACATTAGCTTTTCTTAGGTGGTAACTGATGGTGCAGTCATAATATTTAATTAACTCCAACCACCTCCTCTGCCTCATATTTAAACTTTTTCTATGTGAAGAAGTATTTCAAACTCTTGTGGTCTGTGAAGATCACACACCTACCCCCATACAAATAATGTCTCCAAGTCTTTAAGACATAAACCACCGTTGCTAACTCCTAATCATGGGTAGGGCAATTCTTTTCATATTCTTTAAGCCGTCGCGATGCATAAGTTACAACTTTCCCCTGTTGCATCAGCACACACCCGAGCCCTTTGTGAGACGCATCATTGTAGATTACAAAACCCTCTTCTACCGAAGGAATCGTCAAAACCAGTGTAGTGATGAGTCACTGCTTTAACTCTTGAAAGCTTTGCTCACACGCATCTGTCCATTCAAACTTCACATTCTTCCTAGTTTATTTTGTCAACGGGTCTGACAATTTAAAGAATCCTTCTATAAACCTACGATAGTAACCTGCCAGTCTCAAGAAACTTCTAACTTCTTGCACATTTTTCAGTCTTTCCCAGTCCACTTACTTAACAAATCAAATATAATTTCTATTGAATCCAATCTAATACTATTCTGTCTATCTATTCCTATTAAATCTTAACCTCCAAAACATATATACCTTAACTGACTAAATGTTTTATTTAAAATAATTATTAATTTAAAATTTTATATGTAAAATTCCAAAATATATAAGTGGGTTACATGTTTCTTCTATGTTTTCGAGGATTATTATATTTCAGAAAGTCCATGTAATAATTTCAAGACAAACTAAGTATGTGCTGTTGGAAGTACTCAATGTCAAACTCAAACTTTCAAAAAATTTCAACGAGGCTCGATTCCACTCGATCAATAATTTTGTGGAACTTGGATTCCAAATAATCTCTAATGACTACTGCATAAAATTTTAGAAGCAAAGTAAACAGGTGCATTCGAAATTTTTGAATGCAAATTTCTAACAACTTTATAAGATCCTATAACTAATTACTACTAGATCATTGGTTACTTCTAGATGAACCTGCAAATGTAATTTTCCATCGTGCATGCCATTGTCATTATTCAAAAAAGAACAGAAGAAAGAAAAAAAAATAAAAATAGAAAAGAAAAGAAAGAGAAGAAGAAAGGAACAAAAGTAGATTGGATTCAGTAGAAATTACATCTGATTTGCAGTTCCGTTTGATGAATTATACACACCAGATATTGCATTTTTAGTATGTAGACATAGTAGATACAATTGTAATCATAGGCATGACCACAAAGCCCCTCTTCCCTTCCTTAGGTACTCAACTTCAAAAATCAAGCACATTTAACAAAATTTTTTATAGTCTTAGGTGACAAATTTCAAAATAGTCAAAGTATCCTGAGTGTTCTTCCTTTTATTTGTTAATCCTTATTATATTCAAACAAATTATATACTATCCAAAATATCCTTGTCAAACCTTTGCCATTCAATTCCAATGTCATCTATGTCAAGGAAACTTGAATAGTCACATAACCTTCCATTTCCCTCCAACTTTCCAATTTCTTAAAATAAATGTTGCAATTATGTGCAACACAATTTCAACCTATGAGCATCCCTGCCTACTGATATATTTGCTTCATCCAGTTATAAATTGAAAACAAATCGATGTCTCCTTTGCAAGGGTGATGAGAAATTTTTGAATCATTTAATTATACATTACTCATTTACTATCGAAATATGAACTTATTTTTTGAAATCCTACAACTTCATTGGACTACTCCTCATTGTAGTCTAATGTATTAAAGAATATTAAAGCCTATAGATCTAATGTCTAATTCCCTAAATCATTTTTTGAGAGGTTTAGAAATAGAGCAATGACCACTAGATAGCTCTAAAAAGGGTGTTGAAATATCTTAAGGGTACTATAAATTGTGGACTATTTTATTGTGGATTCCATATAGTTATTAAAGAATTTTTGATGCTACTTAGATATTAGACACAAATGATATCAAGTTTATAAGTGGCTATGTTTTTACTTTTTTCGGTGCTATTGCTTCTTGGATATCTCAAAAATATATATGCATAGCAAAGTCCACTATGGAGGGCTCTATCAAAATATTAAATCTCTTAATATTTCTTTCTTTTTCTTTTTAAAAAATATTTATATCTTCTGATCACTTACATTAATAGGATTTGAAAGTAATATGATTTGATTAACTATTCATTTCATTCTTTATTAAATTGCTTGAATCAATATTTTTCGTTATCTTGATTAATTTTTAGTTTCTTTAACCATTTTTAATAAATGATGTAATTCATGAAACGGTAAATAGGATGATTAACATTTTTACTATCCATAATGTACCAAATGACTAAATCTTTTTTATGGATGTTGGTGTTTGTGCCCCACCTTGTGCAACGCCCCATCCCTGTGCACTTAGGGTTTTGTCTTTGCTGGCCAATGCCTCCGTGAATGAAGCCTCAGGCTGCCTCAAAGACCGGCCACTTGCCACAATGCGCTACCAAGTGGCAAAGGGTCTAGGACCCACCAAAGGGAGAGTCTTCTTCCAGAGGTCGAGCGACCCTGAGTGAGCACCAACGAATTTCAGATGAGACGAGAGCACCAAGGGTGACTCTTGAGGATGTGAAGTTGCCCCTGGCACATTCTGCTATGCAACCCATTAGAGAGTAGTTCCTGAATGTTACCCCAGGGCTTACAGAGGACATGCTCACTCATCCGGTGCTGTTCCATATGATTAGGCCGACCATGCCATTGAATGTTGCTGCGGGGCCTCTGGCAGACACGCCTGACTAGCTGGTGCTTTTCCATATCCTCAGGCCACGCAAACCACCACCCTCCACTCTTACCCCTAACTTGCGTCATATTCTAGAGGAAATGACATGGGACCAAGACTCCAATAGAGCAGTTGTAATGCCCCGAACCCGCCTCATGGGGCTTAGAACGTTATGAGACCAACACGCGTCTCTAATACCAATCACGCAATGGAAATAATAAAATAACCTTAACAAGATATACCAAAGTTCTATATCTACACATGTGGATCCATAATAATTATAACCACATTCTTCATATTACAAAACCTGTATAAAATATATATAACATAAAAAAAAACTATAAACATAGTCGTTATGATACCACTCACAAAAGTACCCCGCCCTGGAACTATCTAAGCTCGATCACCTGGATAACCTGAAAAAATTAAATCATCAACGGGGTGAGAAACCACTCAGTAAGGAAGAAATAATCTATAATAGTGTGTAGATGAAGTGTTTAATATATAATTAAAATATCCATACAAACGCATTAATAATCCAATAGTAGCTGAAATAACACGTTCAAGTCACACCAGGTAAATTTCTCTGTCATCCAATCACATGCCCACATACCTAAATATTTTAGTGACAATTCCCGAGAATAGGGAAGTCTACCCGCCCATGCAAGTAGATTCCCTCTGCTCTAGTGCTAACACTAGGGCACTCACCTTTCTCAGTAAGCCCTCGGGTTATGTATCTAGGTAAAGTCTCCAAGAATAAGGAAGGTCACCCGGCCATACAAGTGGCTTCCCTCTACTCTAATATCTACAAATAATTACCAAAATACTCGCCTTCCTCAGCAAGCCCTCGGGTGGAGTAACTACTTTACCCAAAATACTTAATTATTTAAAGTCACATGTAGCCAACAATATTTATTTCACAGAACCCCACACATATATGCATGTCACGAACAATCCACATAGGATAATCCACATACAGTCTTCAATCATACCCACACAGGGTCTACATTCACACAATATGTAATTGTCCCCACAGGACTAATGACACACACATTATACACGTCCACATCGGATTGGTCCACACAGGACTATCAATTACTACATACATGTCCACACAGGACTAACCAATCACACAGATTACATGGTCCACACAGGACAAACCAATCACACAACACATATGTCCACCCAGGATTGGGCCACACCATACTAATCAAACCACACAGGTTACAAAACAAACACCCCGTCAATGGTAAATAGGTAAACAACCTCCTCATGCCACTACCAATGTTTACCTCCCAATAATGCCCATATAATGACCTCCTCATACCACTGTCAAAGTTATTTAACAGTTATACCAGGTACGATATAATGACCTCCTCATACCACTGCTAACGCTATATCGCAATTTACATGAACTACAACACAAGTCAACAGCAAACCAATCATTCAACATAACTACAGTTCTACTCAGTATACATAACGTCAGTATCTGCAATCAATCAGTGTAATCAACCAGGCAGAAATCATAGCCAAACATTACTTGCAGTCTCAATGATTCATCATTCCTTAATGCTCACAATCATTTAATTAACAAGAATGGTTTCAACCATACGATTTTTCCCAATATAATATATATAATCAATATTTTCAATACCAACTTGTTTCAAAAAATTATACCTGAATATGTAGAAATTATATCCAAAATTAGTCATTTAAAATTATTAAAAAGCTATTATAAATTATTTCCCCTTACCTGCTTCTCGAGATTCCTGCCTAAAATCAACAAAATGAGACCCTGTATTCCAAAAATTTCAAATTCCTAAAATCTCAGAAAAATACCCATATAATACTTCCTAGGATCCAAATACCTCAAAATAATAATAAAATCTTAAATTATCTCACTTACCTTGGTTTTGGGATGTTTCTCAAACTTCTCAAATCGAAAATCCGCTCCGCCTATATTGTAGAGAATCTTCCTAAGAGTCTCGTGGTAACTTTCGATCATTGAATCGAGCTAAATTCGGCCCGAAATTGAAGAGAGAAGGCAGAGGAGCTGTGGCTTAGAGAGAGAAAGTGAAAGAGAAATAAAATTTTTGCTGAAAAATATGATTTCTCCCTATTTATAAACAACATGCCATGTGGCCTCGTTGTTGAGACATCTAGGCTCGTCGATGAGCCCAATTACACCACTCACGGATGAGACTAGAAGCTTGTCGACGAAATTCAGGTATTCAAAACCCTCTCTTGGTAAACCCTCATTGACGAGACAAGGATACTCGACGACGAGGTTTTGTAGGTTGCTCGTCGACAAGCGCTTGTTTATTTCCTTTTAATAGTTCTTTCCCTTTTTCTTCTATTTTCCATTTTCCCTTATTATCCTTATTATTATTTTAAATAGTCAAAATTTTCTGGGTCGTTACTCCCCCCCTAAAAGAATTTCGTCCCCAAAATTCGTTAATTACCATTTACACACCATAAAGTTAACTACACACATTCATAAATTTCAAACAATTCAAACATATGCAGCATTAAATCATGCAAAGTCAAACAACATTAACACACATACTAACATAAACATATTACCTAGGCCTTTAGTGTTGCCCTCCTCAGGTGTACCCAACTTGTAGACACGTGACGAGGCACAGCCGTCGCGAGGCACCATGTTATTCCTCTAATTCTGGTTCGGAGCTGGTGCATTATTCAGCGGTTCTCGACATTCCTAAGTTATGTGACCCTATTTGCCACATCTATAGCATACAACACTCCTACTTTGGAAATCTCCCTGATGCCGCTAATTACACCTAGGGCAGTGGGGATGTGACGAATCGCCTTGTCATCCCCAATCATTCCTTTCTGACCCCTAGCCTGCTACATCTCTGTCTCCTCTCCACGACCCTTGTCTGACATTTTTTTGGGAATGAGGAGATGCAACCCTTTTCCTTCGTTCTGATGCCTCTATACCTCTCTGCAAACTCGACTCTACAACAATAGCTTTCTCCACTAGTTCTATGAAATCCTGAATCTGCAAACATGCCATATGCTCATGAATCCTCTGATTCAAGCCCCTTTCAAACCACCTCGCCTTCTAATATTCATCTGGAACCACAGAAGGTGCAAAATGAGATAGCTCTAAAAATTTAGTAGCATATTGTTGAACAACACGGCGCCCCTGAGTCAAGCTGAAAAATTCATCGGCCTTCGCATTCCTAGTGGTGGATGGAAAATATCGGTCGTAGAAGACTTGTATGAAGCAACCCCAGGTTACTGCTATAGGTACTGCTCGCTGTTCCTCCAACAGCTTCATTGCATGCCACCACCGTTCAACTTCACCGACCAATTTGAAAGTGGCAAAGAGAACCTTCTGCTCCTCGATGCAGTTCAATACCGCCAGTATCTTTTCCATCTCTTGTATCCACATCTCAACCTTAATCGAGTCAGTGCCTCCCTTAAAAGACGAAGGTTTCATACGAGTAAATTGGTCAATGGTGTAACCCTGGTGCACTAGTGGATAACTTGTTCCCTTGAAATCCCGTCTCATTTCTTCCCTAACCTGACAAGCTATTCCTCGTAACAGTTGAGAGGTATTAATCTCATCCCCGCTGGAAGCTCCCATTTCGCTTTCTCCTCCTTCATCCACACCTTTGCCTCTAGGATCCATCCCTGAATATAAATATACAATAGAGGCAATTTAGAATCTCCACATCTTTATATATTTGACATAATCACAAAACATGAAACCAAATTAATATCCAAATCCTCAATTAAATATCCAACATCCTTTTATCCACAATCATCTTAACTTTCAAATTCAAATTCCAAATTTCAGTCTCATAACTTGGAAATATCACTGTCGATGGATTTACCATGGTTTTCTAAAATCATCGACATATTTAGAAAATCACAGAAGTTTGTCAAGGAATTTTTGCGTCCAAGCTATGAAACAAACTCAACTCCTATCAACTGTAACGCCCCGGACCTGCCACATGGGGCCTGAAACATTATGAAAACAACACGCGTCTCTAATACCAATCACGCAGCGGAAATAATAAAATAACCTTAACAAAATATACTAGAATTCTATATCTACACATGCAAATCCATAATAATTACAACCACATTCTTCATATTACAAAACCTGTATAAAATATATATAACATAAAAAAAAACTAAAAACATATTCGTTTTGGCACCACTCATAAAACTACCCCGCCCTAGAGCTATCTAAGCTCGATCACTTGAATAACTTGAAAAGATTAAATCATCAACGGGGTGAGACACCTCTCAGTAAGGAAGAAATAATTTATAATAGTATGTGGCTGAAGTGTTTAATATATAATTAAAATATCCATACAAACGCATTCATTATCCAATAGCAGCTAAAATAACACGTTCAAGTCACACCAGGTAAATTTCTCTGTCATCCAATCACATGCCCACATACCTAGATATTTTATTGATAATTCCCAAGAATAGGGAAGTCTACCCGCCCATACAAGTAGATTTCCTCTACTCTAGTGCTAACACCAAGGCACTCACCTTTCTCAGTAAGCCCTCAGGTTATGTATCCAGGTAAAGTCTTCGAGAATAGGGAAGGTCACCCACCCATACAAGTGGCTTCCCACTACTCTGGTGTTCACAAATAATTATCAGAGCATTCGCCTTCCTCAGCAAGCCCGCGGGTGGAGTAGTCTACTTTAACCAAAATACTTAATTAATTAAGGTCACACGTAGACAACAATATTCGTTTCATAGAACCCCAGACATATATGCGTGTCATGAACAATCCACACATGATAATCCACATACAATCTTCAATCATACCTACACAGGGTCTACATTCACACAATATGTAATTGTTCCCAGAGGACTTCTAACACACATATCATACACGTCCACACAGGACTATCAATTACTACATATATGTCTATACAGGATTGGTCCACACAGGACTAACATATCACAAAAATTACATGGTCAACACAGGACAACCTAATCACACAGCACATATGTTCACACAGAATTGGTCCACACCGGACCAATCAAACCACACAAGTTATAAAACAAATACACCGTTCATGGTAAATAGGTAAACAACCTCCTCATATCACTGCCAATGTTTACCTCCCAATATAAACTCTCATATAATGACCTCCTCATACCACTGCCAATGTTATATGACAGTTATACTAGGTACGATATAACGACCTCCTCATACCACGACCAACACTATATCGCAATTTACATGAACCACAACATAAGTCAATACCAAACCAATTATTCAACATAACTACAGTTCTACTCAGTATACACAACGTTAGTATCTGCAATCAATTAGTGTAATCAACCATATAGAAATCACAGCCAAACATTACTCACAATCTTAATGATTCATTATTCCACAATGCTCACAATCATTTAATTAACAAGAATGGTTTCAACCACATGATTTTTCTCAATATAATATATATATATATATATATATATATATAATCAGTATTTTCAATACCAGCTTGTTTCAAAAAATTATACCTGAATATGTAGAAATTATATCCAAAAATTAGTCATTTAAAATTATTAAAAAGCTATTATAAATTATTTCCCCTTATCTGCTCCTTGGGATTCCTGCCTAAAATCAACAAAATAAGACCTTGTTTTCCAAAAATTTCAAATTCCTCAAATCTCAAAAAAATACCCATACAATACTTCCTAGGCTCCAAATACCTCAAAATAATAATAAAATCTTAAATTATCTCACTTACCCTGGTTTTGGGATGTTTCCAAAACTTCTCAAATCGAAAATTTGCTCCGCCTATATTGCAGAGAATCTTCCCAGAAGTCTCGTTGTAGCTTCCGATCATCGAATTGAGTTAAATCTTGTCCGAAATCGAAGAGAGAAAGCAGAGGAGCCATGGGTTAGAGAGAGAAAGTGAAGGAGAAATAAAATTCTCGGTGAAAATCTGATTTCTCCCTATTTATAAACAACTTGCCACGTGGCCTCGTCGACGAGATGTCTAGACTCGTTGACGAGCCCAAGGACACGACTCATGGACATGACCGGGAGCTCGTCAACAAAATTTAGGTATTCAAAACGCTCTCTCGGTAAACCCTCATTGACGAGATAAGCATACTTGACGACGAGGCTTTGTAGGTTGCTCGTTGACGAGAAAGTCCAACTCATCGACAAGCGTTTGTTTATTTCCTTTTAATAGTTCTTTCCCCTTTTCTTCTATTTTCCATTTTCCCTTATTATCCTTCTTATTATTTTAAATATTCAAAAATTTTTGGGTCGTTACAGTAGTAGCCGCCTCGCCTTGCTCGGCTAGTTCTGATTCTAATTTTGACTCTGATTAGGATAGACTAGATGCTTGAGATCTTTTGATGCGCTTTCTCTTTTGCTTATGTACTGTGCTCATGCACACTTCGGTTTTATTTTATTTTCCTTTATTTTATTTGTTTTTTCTTGGATTTTTTTTTACCATACTTTTGAATGGTTGTACGCGTGCTATGATGTTTTTATCTACATTGTATTGCCTTTGAAATTAATGAAAATACATGGTGCTTTTGGTTTCTACCTGTATTTTTTGCTTCACTATATCATTACATTTTTCTAGCTATTTCTTGATTTTATGTGGATGTTACTTACACAGATAAGGTAGGCAAATAAGTGTTCACTTTTTTTCTCTTTCTTGTGACGTATTTTCCTTATTTTGAAGGAGGGAAAATGAAAATTGTGTTCTCAAGTATTTGATTTTTATTTGTCTCTAGGAGAAGGAGTCCTGGGATATGAGCACTCAAGAGAATATTAAAGCTTCTAGTAGAAAGAAAAAAGATAGAAATGCATTGTTCAAGACTGGTAAATATCTTAAAGCTTCAAAGAGATATGAAAAGGTACATTTGCCTAGCTGAATTTCCTGTATACTAAATAGCATGCTTGAATTGAATGTCATCTGCATAGCGGATGCAAAATCTTATGAACTACATGCTGGTAGTTGCTTAGGCTGTTGCATGTTTGGATTGAACGCGTGAGAACACACAGGGGAGTTGAGCTCCTTCCTTAGTGAGCTGGCCTAAATTTAACTATCTTAGGGATTCAAATGAATTGTATTTTTATTATTTTCATGATTTGCAGGTTTGGGAAATGTTCTATTTACAAACGATATGCCGCCAAAATGTCGTTAGAAATCCCATACATGAATATAGTCATTAAAATGTGTGCTAAAATGATTACAATGTCCTATATATTTTGAAAGGATGAGTGAATAAATGAATAATTGAATTTCATCCTTATGCTTTCTATAAATTTCCTACATCACTAGGAAATTAAAATCAACCATCTTCATTAATTACCCTATAACATGTTCAAGTAGATGGTGTTGATATTGTTTTCAACCAAAGTTCTTGATTAGGATAATCCTAATGCTGCTAATGGTGTTGGCAGTGAATAGAACTATTTATATGTGTTCGTTGATTGGAGAATTCCTTAGCAGTTCATACTAGGCTAGTACCTGACCTGTGGCATCTTTCAGTTGATTTTTGTATTAGTTTTGCAACAAACCCCATTCTCACATTAGGAGAACCCTTCCCATGAAATATTTTAGGATTCTCTTGCAACATACCAAAATACTTCACCAAAAGACTACATACTTTATCTAGTGCCTAATGATTCATCCGATGTGAACCGGATGAAAGCATATTAGAAGGAAATTTTATAAGGACTTAGAACTTGCATACAAAGAATTTCACATAAGTAAACCCAATGCATTATGCCTAAGCTTGACCTACTTGGTGTCAATTATCAGTGGTTCCAACTATAGTAGTAGCTACCATTGGGACCAGTTCTCCTCCCTTTGGTTTATTCCAATTGGGTGGTTTTTCTTAGGGTCCTTACTATTTGGTTCAAGGGTGTTTATTGTTTGGGGTTCCATGTTCTACGTATTGTGGTTTCTAAGTTTCTGTATAGTTATTTAGTTGCTTTTATTCCTCCTTTTGCTTTGTTCCAGTTTGTGAGAGGGTTTGTGGCTTGGATATTGGTTTTTTTTTTTTTTACTTTTGTTCAACTCTTATGTTTTTATGGGGTGCCTTCTTTTTGGTTGTTCAGTTCTTTTCTTTTTCTCTTGGTAAGCAAAGAAAATTTGGGTATAATTCATGCCTTCCCTTTTGTTAAATGTTTCCTTTTTTGCCTATATTTTCCTTCTATTATGCCATGCTTTGATTTCACCTTAACTTCATGCAATCTGGTGTTGCAAGCTCAACTGTGATCCACCCATTCTCAAATAAAAAAAATTGTCCGTGACTATCTATCTTTCTTCAGCTTCTGCAATACAAATTCGGTATGATTCACATCTTTTAGGGTTATTTTTTTTGCCTAAATTTGCGTAGTGTTATGTTTCTCATTTTATGTTATGCCTTGAACTCACCTTGAGTGCAAAAAACAAATACTTAGCCACAATTTACCACCCCAAGCTTCCCAATGCAGTTACGCTTTACTAAACTGCAATTAGCACAACCTCTTAAAGGTATAAAATATGTCGTAGGCTTTACTAAACTGAAATTAACACAATCTCATAATGGTATGAAGTGTTTTGTGGTAAATGTAATTTGTGTACAACATCTGCTCCATATGCAGAGCATTTAGATAAATGCAATTAGTGCAATCTCATAAAGGCATATAGTGTTGTGTGATGAATGTAATTAATTTGTATGCCACATCTACTACATATGTAGAGCATGTAGATCAACAACTTCCTCACCTTTAGTGATCTCTAAACCTTTTGTAAAAACTATGAACTACTTCATGAACATCTTCTCAATGAAAACCTAAGACAACCTGCACACTACAATTACCATTTATACACCATGATTTCGCTGGCAGTTTTGTTTTATATAAGTCCATACATAATATATGTTTTCATTTTCTAAGGCATTAATGATTTTTAAATAATAAATAACAATAAATTGGAAGCATAACTATTTTTTGTCTGTTTTAAATTATTTCCTAGCTTTGGTTTTGTAGCTCATTATTCGACATTAACAAAGGCAAGAATCATTTAGTTTCATTTTTTTTCTTAATAATTTTTAATGTTTTTTGGAGTGCATGGAATTACAAAGATGTCAACTTGAAACCAGAGGTAACTAATGGTTGGGGAATTAATTGTCTAAGACTATTAATAGGAGATGTTTTAGAGTAAAAAAGAATGATATATTCCAACATTTTCTTGGTTGCACCCTATTCTCCAACACACTTTTGCAAACAACTCTAATAAGAGGAAAAATGCCAATCATATTCAGTGGCATCCTCACAGGAATTGGGTTGACTGCTGTTAATGGAGGAGTCAATTTATTTTAATTGGACCTCTGATCAATGCTTATGTTGTTGCCGAATCTTGTTGCTTTTTCTATTGTCACTATTGATCTTTTCCATGTAGTGTGTTGGGGGGGGGGGGTATAATAAATAAAAAGAAAATGTAAAACTGATTGCTTCTAAAGCACACAGTTAACTTATCGTAATGCTTGATTGTTCCTATTTTTGATCTTGCCTACTTTCCCTTTATGTTGTTGAAATTAAGGATAAATGTGATCTTTTAGGGTTATTGGCATTAAGAAGATCATTCCTGCATAGGATGTTGGACTATGAAGACGAATTCTTTACATTGTTGATGCTAGTTCTTGAAACTTATAGCTTACGAACTACAGGTTTTCATCATTCAAACCCTTGACAGTTATTGCTTCGTTAAAAAAATTCTTAATCCCACCACCCCTGGAGGTAATTTAAAAAACCAGAAACTTTGTTTGTTACTACTAAAATACATACTTGTGTTGAATGCCAACTACATGCCTGATGCAGTATATTGTGAATTGCATGCTGGTAGTGGATTTAGGTTGTTGCATGCTTGAAATGATTTATTTGCTGAAAACAACCAAGTTTCAGGTACAAATTTTATGAGAAAATGTCCAATTTACATATGGTATGCCGCTATGAAAAAGATAATATATGATAAAATGAATGTTAAAATATTTTTGAAAGGATGAATGAAAGTTAAAGGAATATTAAACTTCATCCTTTATGTGAACAACATTACAGATTACTATCCATAATGCACCGAATGACTAAATCTTTTTGCGAACTTATCAGTAATTCCTTCGATGTACGTTTCTTATAACTGCACTTAAATTATTAAACTTCTATCGAGTTTTTTTTTTTTTTCTAGTTTTTTCTTTTGCATTAGTGTCCAAATGTCAGATTATTTTTCTATCAAATCATTGATACTTATGGTACATCTACATATGTTCAAAAATGGTATACTAATTTTTTCTTTTTTAATTCTTAATTTGTAGGGTTTGTAGCTTTCACAACATCAGCACGATGTCATGCACTACAGTCGGATGCAATTCTTGATTACTTTTTTGTATTTTTTTGTTATCTGAACAGATGGAACTTCTATATTTTAATTTGAATTTGTATAATGTATTTGTATTTGAATTTGAATTTGAATTTTTTGTATTTTTTTTTGTTATTTGAACAGATGGAATTTCTGTATTTTAATTGAATTTGTATAATGTATTTGTATTTGTATTTGAATTAGAATTAGAATTTTGAATAATTTATGAATTTTTTAGTAATTATGGTTTAATGTTATGTATGCGAAAATGTAATTACAGATTTTTATAGGAGTTAATCATTAAAAAAGTATTAATTTTAAATTATTAGTGACGATTTAAAACCATCACTAATAATTGTCCATTTTTTAAGTATTAGTGAAGGTTTCAAAATCTTCACTAATAGTAAAGTATTAGTGACGAATTTCAAAAGCGTCACTAAAGCCCAAATATTATTGACGGTTTTAAATTCATTGCTAATAATGTCTCTAATAATATATTATTAGTGACGGTTTTGACATTCGTCACTAATACTCTACTATTAATGACGATTTTGAGCCGAACCAATGTAGAATTTATAGTGACGGTATTAGGGTTAAGTGATGGTTATAATCCATCACTAATACTCTATTATTAGTGATGGATTGTAAAATTTGTCACTAATAATTATTAGTAACCGCAGTTATGACAACTAATTAAAAATTGTCACTAATACTTATAAAACCGTCAATAATACTATTAGTGACAGTTTTTTGATTATTAGTGATGGTTTTGATCTTTCACTAATAACCTTATTTTTTGTAGTGAATCATCAAATCCTCCAAGTCTACACAAACATTTACCTAGTCCTAAAATAAAAATATACCTTAACTAATAATAATCTACTCCTCCTCTATCTTAGAGCTCAGTCCGCCTGACGTCCAAGAATTCCTGAAATGTTTAAAATCTATGAGGTGAGACACCTCTCAGTAAGTGGGAATAAATTATTATCAGTGTGTGACAAATGAGTTTCAATGTATCATATCATGTTCATAAAAATATTAATTTAACTAAGGAATCATGGAAAACTGTACTCATATCCATATATATATATATGCTGACTCTATGAGTCCAATCCTGTTTGATAATTACAAATCACTTGATATTTGATCTGTACATTAAGATTGTGAACAAGAACTATACTAAGCATGCATGGAAGGATGACAAGTCATGGAAGCCATGAAGATTAAAGCACACACATCTTGACAAAATCCATGGAACTCAAAGAGTACAAGAATAAAGATGCAAACAACAAGTTCAAGAGCGTCATGGGAATGGGTACATGTTTTGTAAGAGAGTCAAAATCACATGTTCCAACTAAGGATTATCATAGAAATATTACATGTTTTAAATGTAAGAGTTTGGTCACATAAAATTTGATTGTCCTTTCAAAAATAAAGATGTCAAAATTAAGAAAGTATGGAAGGTAAAAGGAGAATCTAGTACTAATCCCCCTGGACCCAAGAAAATCTGGGTACCAAAACTAGTTGTCTGATTGTGTCTTGTAGATATGCTTAAGATCATCATCCTCAAAAGATAAATGGTATATGGATAGGCGATGTTCATGTCACATGACTAGGGATAAACCGAAGTTCACATCCATCACACCCAAGGATGAAGGATTTGTCACTTTTGGAGATAATGCTAAGGGAAGGATCACAGGTGTAGGTAAAGTTGGTAATGATTCATCACTAATTATAGATGATGTTTTACTCGTTGATGGTTTAAAGCACAACTTATTGAGTATAAGTCAACTGTGTGATAAAGGTTACAAAGTGTCTTTTGAATATGACAAGTGCATAGTTGAACACAAAACTGACAATAAGATATTGTTCACTGCTGAGTGTCATGAAAATGTATATTCCACCAGTTTTGATAATTTAACCTCACAAAGTGTGACATGCTTCTCTGTTATGAATGAAATTAGTTGTATTTGGCATAGGAGACTAGGACACACAAACATGGACTTAATATCTAAACTAATTAAGGGACTGCCTAAGACAAAATTTGTCAAAGATAAAATTTGTGAGGCTTGTCAATTAGGAAAACAAGCAAGAAAGAAGAAGAAAGAAATCTCCACTACTAGGCCACTTCAAATGCTTAGATTTATTTGGTCCAAACCCAATTCAGAGTGTAGGAGGAAAATCATATGCATTCATCATAGTTGATGATTTTTTATGATATACATGGGTACTATTCTTAGGTCACAAATATGAAGCATGTGAACAATTCATAAACCTGCGTAAGAAAATCCAAAAATGAAAAGGGATACACTATCACCAAAATTTGAAGTTATAAGGGTAGATAATTTAAAAATCAAGGCATGGAAGACTACTATAATTCATTAGGAATTGCTCATAATTTTTCAGCTCCTAGAACACCATAACAGAATGGTGTAGTTGAAAGGAATGACCAGAACTATGCTTAACGAACAAAAATTACCTAAGTATTTCTGGGCTGAGGCAATGAATTCTGTCTGCTATGTTTTAATAGAGTTTTGATTAGACCATCACTTAATAAGACTCCGTATGAGTTATGGAATGGCCATAAATTGAACATATCATATTTTCATGTCTTTGGCTATAAATTTTTTGTGAAATCAGAGACAATGAACATTTAGGAAAATTTGATGTGAAATCAGATGAAGGTATCTTCCTAGGGTATGCCTTAGACAGTAAAGCCTATAGAGTATATAACAAACGAACATTGACGGTTATAGAATCTATTCATGTAGTGTTTGATGAGTTAAATCCCTTCTCCAAAAGAACTGATAAAGATGAAATTGAAATAAATAAGGAATTTGAAAAGCTATCCATTGAATATGATTCAGAAAAGAAAAATGAAATTAAGGAACCATCCATTGAAACTAATCAAATTAAAAATGAGGTTAATGAACCACCTAGAGAATGGAAGTACATAAAGAATCATCCCTTTGATCAAATAATAGGCGAACCATTACGTGGAGTAGCCACACAATCCTCACTTAGGAATATGATTAGTCATTTTGCCTTTCTATCTCAAGCTAAGGAATGTGAGTGAAACAATTAAGGATGAATCATCGGTGTTGTCCATGCAAGAAGAGTTAAACTAGTTTAAGAGAAACAAAGTATGGACATTAGTTCCTAGACCTAAGGATAAAATAATCATTGGAACAAAATGGATATATAAGAATAAGAAAGATGAACATAGGATAGTCGTTAGAAATAAAACTAGACTAGTAGCTCAGGGATATACCTAGGAAGAAGGAATACATTTTGAAGAAACCTTTGCACCTCTAGTTAGAATGGAAACCATTCAAATGCTTTTAGCCTATGCATCTTTTAAGGATTTCAAGCTATATCAAATGGATGTCAAAAGTACATTTTTAAATGACTACATAAGTGAAGAAGTACATGTAGAACAACTCCCAGGTTTTGAAAATCATAAGAATCCAGATCACGTGTATAGACTGACAAAAGCCTTGTATGGTTTAAACCAAGCTCCTAGAGCTTGGTATAAAAGGCTAAGAGGATTTCTACTAGAAAATGGATTTATCAGAGGAAAGATAGATACAACTTTATTCATAAAGTCTAAGAAAGATGACATTCTCCTAGTTCAAGTATACATAGATGATATTATATTTGGAGCTACAAATAAAGAATTGTGTAATGAATTTGCTAGCACTATGCAAAATGAATTTAAGTTGAGCATGATGGGTGAACTAAATTTCTTCCTAGGGCTTTAGATCAAACAAGCAAAACATGGAATATTTATAAATCAATAGAAGTACATTAGAGATTTGCTCAAAAAGTTTAATATGGAAGATGGAAAAATACTAGGTACACCTATGAGTGCTTCATTGAAATTAGACAAAGATGAACAAGGTATACCAGTAGATGTCAAGCTTTATCGTGGAATGATTGGTAGCTTCTTATGTCTGATTGCTAGTAGATATGATATAATGTTTAGCGTATGTTTATGAGCAAGATTTCAGGGCACCAAAAGAGTCACATTTGTTAGCTGTCAAACGAATACTTAGATACCTAATAGGAACCATGGAAATTGGGTTATTGTATCCTAAGTACACATCTTTTGAGATTATTAGCTATTCAGATGCTGATTTTGCGAGTAGCAAAGTGGATAGGAAGAGCACAAGTGGTAAATGTCATTTCTTAGGACATTTATTAGTCTCTTGATTTTCCAAGAAGCAAAATTCAATTGCTCTTTCCACTGTAGAGGCAGAACACATAGTGGCAGGTAGTTGTTGTGCTCAAACGCTATACATGATGCAACAACTGACAGATTTTGGATTAAGCCATGAAACAATTCCTATAAGATGCAACAATACAAGTGTAATAAATATCTCAAAGAATCCCATATTACATTCATGAACTAAGCATATAGAAATACGACATCACTTTCTTCGTGATCATGTGCAAAAAGGAGATGTGATACTTGAGTTTGTATGCACGGATGAACAATGGACAGACATATTCATGAAACCACTTGCAGAGGATAGGTTTATCCAAACTAGGCAAGAATTAGGCTTGATGCATAGTCGAGAAGTTGCCTAGAATTATATTAGATGACATAATTCAGGAGGAGCAACGTCGCTTGATATTCACAATTTGTTAAACATTTCACTTTCGACTTATTTGTTCTCATTTGATATCACATTAATCAACATTGGTATCCTCACATAATCTTTGACATTTGGCACACTGTGTATGTTCACAATGCAATTTACATTCCACAACACAGATTTATGCATTAGTAAAGGGGATGGTTGATGTCAAAAGAGGAAGAAGTAATTTTTTTTTTTTGGGTCAAATCTAATGGTTGAACAAGTTTAAAACTTTAAGAGTCGAGAGGGAGAGAAAAATATGAGATTGTTTCCACTCATGTATTATTATACACCTTTTTGTTGATGTCAAAAGGGGGAGAAATATCAGGAGCAAAAATTGTTGGAAAAACTAATTGTGCAAAAGGGGGAGAAAGATAATAGCAAAAATTGTTTGAAAAATTAGGAGCAAAATTTGTTGGCAAATCTAATTGTGTAAAGGGGAGAAAAATCAGACTATAGGAGAAGAATCAGGCTAAACAATGTGTGTATTAACATGAGCATATTTCATTTGGAATTAGGCTAAACAACGTGTGTATGAACATGAGTATATTTCATTTGTAATCAGGATAAACAACTTGTGTATGAACATGAGCATATTTCATTTGGCATGAGCATATTTCACACTAAATATTTGATGCTTTATTTAAGGGGGAGCCTTGTTAGGCGTAATCCATTTTATTCATATTTTTGCTCGTGTATTTGTCATCATAAAAAAGGGGGAGATTGTTGACTCTACGAGTCCAATCTTGTTTTGATAATAACAAATCACTTGGTATTTGATCTGTGTATTGAGATTGTGAACGTGAACTATATTAAGCATGCACGAAAGGATGACAAGTCATGGGAGTCATGAAGATTAAAACATACACATCTTGACAAAATCCATGGAACTCAAAGAGTACAAGAATGAAGATGCAAGCAACAAGTTCAAGAGTGTCATGGGAATGGGTACATAGAACTTATATGATTACATTTTCATATGATTTAATTTGAGGCTCAAATCACAATCTAGAATGACCTTAGGAGTCATGCATTTCATGAATATCATTAGGGGATATTTATAGACTTAGAAATATTTTTGAAAATCTGGAAAATAGTTTTATAAAAGAACCAAGAAAGAGAGCAAAGCTGATTTTTTGAACTAAAAAGGAAAATCTAGAATTTGGTAACTTCGGTAGCCTGAACTCAACATTCAGTCACCTAAAGAATTTCTTTAGGAGACTGAAGATTAGGTTCGGTCACCTGAAGAATTAATGGTGAAACACAAAACCTGGCCGAGACACCTCAGTAGACTGAACTCAACTTCAGTTGTTTGAACTCATCACTTCAGGCGCCTAACCCTCAACTTTAGTCGCCTGACCCTTTATCCAGGTTAATTTTTCGAAACTCTAAACAACTTCAGTCGCCTGGGCCTTTAACCTTAGTCACTTGAACTTACCAGAAAATTTAAAATTTTAATTTTTAATGAAAGTGCACGCGAGCTATTTCTTTAATCCAACGATTAGGATTGATTCTAAAGGTAAGGCACCTATTTATACATCATCTAAACCCTAGTGCTAAAGCTAAGACTTTTGGAAGAGAAGAGAACAAACCTTTTGCAGAGATTGCATGTTTAGCACAACTTTGAACACACTAGTGAAACCTTTGCCTAGGATTTCAACGTTCTTACATCGAATCTGAGCTAAGGCTATCTCGTTTGTCAAAAAGCAATCTAGCTATCATTGTGGAATCATTTTGGTATTGAGGTTTAGTAAATCGATCTACACGTTGATGTTTATTTTCATAGAGTTCTTCATATAAACTAATTTGCTTGATTGATATATATATTTTTCAAAGAACTTCTCATTCCAAAATCTATTGTTGAAATAAGCTAAGTGATTGATAGTGAGTATACTTTCATATAGATTATTTAGATTCTCACTACTTGATAAAGGGTTTCATCATTGATTAAATAGTTTTGATTCAAATGTGTATTCAGTTAAAAGATCTATATTTTAGATATATTAAAACACTTGATTAAATATCCTTGGTGTTCATAAATATTTATTTTATTGAGGGATATTTTATTTGGAAAACTTTATATTCATTTTTTGATCTTTGGAAATCATATTATATATATATATATATATATATATATATATATATATACATAGATTTGGATATTAAAAAGATCGTGTTGTAATTGAATATTTGAAAGAAAGCTTTTTTTTTTTTTTTTTTTGTGATTGATAAAATATTCAAGATAAAGCTTTTGATAAGTTCACATTAGATATTCATGCATTTTCGCAAAGTGAACTAAAACCCAAAATTTCACTAAAGCTTTTAATTATATCATTACTTGGGAGTTTTGGTAAAAAAGGAAATTGTGTATTGAAGCATATTCATTCATTAACGAGTGTATCGTTACATACATTCTGAGCGTCAAGTTTCATCATATGATTATGTGTTTAGGAAGCAACTTTGAGTGTTTTACAGATTTGATTGTAATCACGGTTCGGGTTGTGAACCGGGTTTGAGGAGAGAGTTGTATCTCTTGTAAGCAGCAGATTATGAGGAAGTTGTACTTCTCGTAAGTAGCGGATGTAAGGGAAGTTCCGTCCCAATTTAAGGAGCAGGAATTATAGTGGAATCCTTGAGTGGATTGCTCAAGGCGAGGACGTAGGCCAGGTTGGTTAAACATCGTAAAATCATGTTTGCATTCTCTCTTCCCTTATCTCTTTACTTTTTGCACTGCATTTCATTAATCATATTGCATGTGTATGTTGAATAACTCTATGTGCACTTAATTGGGTAAAAAAGAACTTATTGATAAAATAAATTTAATTCAATTTTAAATCCCTACATTTGATTTGTTAAATATACAAATAGGGATTAAGTGGTAAATAGTTTCAAAGAATTTAAAATACCCACTTCACCCCCCCCCCTCTTGGGATTACACCTAAATCAATAATATATATATATATAACCATATATTTTTCTCAAAAATATAATCATACTCAATAAATATCTCTATGTACAAAAATATCATATCTGTCAAAGTACAATCATATGAGTGTATCGCTTTTGTAATGAGGAACCCATTCATATCATCATCATGTAATGCCCCCATAAGACCGGGTTGTGCAACCCAAAAGTGGGACCTAACCATGGCTGACCTACTAGGTTAGATAAAAAAACCTCGTCTGTAGTACGATTAGCCCACCGCAGCCTAGTCCGGAGCTAGGAGCAGTCAACATCTCTCCGAAGGCTAAATCGACTTTCGTTACCATCACACTCCCTGAGCTGTGTGGTTGTACTAACTCATTTTCTAGCAATGGTACAATGTTCTCATATCAATTATCAACTGGGTTCTCGTTTCCATCACTCATTATACATATAAACCCATTTCCAAAACTTCCATTTCTCATAAACATGCTCAAACTCATAAGTATGCATGTGTATGTACCACATCTCATCTGTAACTCATGGCTGTTCATCAAAGCCCATGAGTATCCTTGTGTATGTACCACATCTCGTCTGTAACTCATGGCTGTTCACTATATCTATTAGTATAAAACCATCATATCTATATATATCATATATCATCATATCATATCTGCTAAAAACATGTCTGTATAAATCTCATTTCATCACATCTATGTAAGACATATCTGTTCATATCTCATATCAACATAACTATTTAAAACATGTCTATACATTTCTCATATCAACATAACTATTTATATCTCAACATAAGCCACGTTACATCATATAATATATTCACCAATTTATTTTTCAGTAATCAAAATCATTTCTCATGCCACACAGAATTTCAGTAATATTTAACCATATAATGATTATCCAATAAAACATTAAATAGTTCCAAAACTATTATTTCATATATGCCTGATAAGTCTAAAAATTCACATATAATATTTTCACATCATATTTCAATTTAATCAATTAAACTTCCCAAAAGTCTAGACATAATTTATTCCCCTTACCTGTTTTCTGAGGACATGCCTGCAAGTTTCCTAAACCAAGGCCTGCGCCATTCGCACAAACCCCTATATTCACATGCCTTAGTTTAATCAGCTCAACCTTGGAATAATTACTATTCTAACATCCCTAGGCTCACACACTCCCGTTAACCAATTAAATTCTAAAGAAATGCGGGTATGATCCACTTCCCTTATTTAAATTTAATTTCTAACATATTTAAAAAGGCCAATATGATCAAATCCCCGTAGTTTAATCTAATTCCAAAATATTCCCCAAAAATTCTATTTAATCAAATCTCTTCAGTTTAACTTAGTCCCTAGAATATTTCCAAAAATCTAATATAATCCAATCTCGCAGTTTAATTTAATCTCAGGAATATCTCCAAAAATCTAATATAATCAAATACTAAAATTTAGTAATTAAATACTACAATTTAATAATTTGAATTTTTAAAATAACAAAAGTAATTGGTACTCCTCACTTAGCCTTGGAGTGGTGCCTAGGATCCCCAAATCAAAAATCTGTTCCAATTAACTTGCTCAGAATCGAAGTCGAGACCTCGTGGTGGTGTCTGATCGTCCATTCGGCTTTGTTTCAGAGTAGAAATTGAAGAGAGAGAGTGGGGGCATGTGTGTGTGTGTGTGAGAGAGAGAGAGAGAAAGAGACAAGGGAGACAGAGTTGGGCGCTGGGTGTCTTATCGTCCTTCAGAAGGGTTTGGTATATATATATATATATATATATATCTTATTATATTATTTTATTTATTTATTTCAATTTAATAATATTTAATTAATTAATTAATAATTTAATTTTATTTTTATTTTTTTTACACTCCCAAGCATATCATTTTCTTGGGCGTTACAGAAACCCTAGGATTTCTGTGACTTTGCAAATCACCCCTGAAGCCTTACCTGCAGCTCTTTTCTTCTTCCAACCCTTCTTGAACACTCCCTCTCCCTTCTCTCCTCTTTCTCTCTTCTATGCGCAACTTCAGACCTCACCTAGAACTCTCTCTTTCTTTCTAAGTTTCTCCTCAAGCTTCTTCTTTCTTTCTGCGACTTTTACAAGCTTGGTTCTGTAGCCCTAGCCGGCTCTGCAACTCGCCCTAGCCGGCTCTACAACTCGCCACAACCTGCAACTCTCTCAACCTCTCATCTCTTCTGCAATCTTTCCCTCTCTTAAACTTTTTCAAACTCTTGAAGGCTCTCCAAAACCCTAATTCCCCAGATACCTCTCTAGATTCTCAAAAACCCTAGATCATGCTTCGAACCCTCTCTAATTTTCTGAAACCCCTTTCATGTTATGGTTTCCCCATCTCTCTCTATGAAACTGAAGTTCGTGGTTCAATTTGAACATCCAAGGAGATTCGCAAAGGGTACAATTGGGTGCGAAGCCCAGGTGGGGGCTCAATCCAAAGTCTCATCAAAAGTTAAGTATTCACCCCCCCCCCCTTTTTTCTTTTTATTTTCATTCCTATGACATGCATGTGAGATCTGAATGTGTTTGAGTGTTGTTTTTGATTTTTGTGATGATATGATTGAATGTTGTACTGGTTGAGTTCTTGGGTTAGGGCTTCTTATTCAGGTAGGGTTTCTGGTGTCGAGTTTCAGGTTGAAAACAAATCATCTCATTTCAACTCGATGGGTTATACCTAGGTTGACTCGCACGAGTCCACCTGGTGGGTTATGGACTCGAGTAAGCTCAAGTGAGCTGAGACACACGTGAGGGTTGAAGTCAAGCATACTTCATATGGTCAAGAGATCAAATTTTGAAAGCTCGTATCAATTTCAAGATCAATATTGGAAGCTCAAGGAAAAATGAAGCTCATGATTTAAAAGAACTCAAAGCAAGGATTTCATAAAGATTCTAAAAAGAGCTCAAGAAATGAAGAGAGTCAATAGGACATATATTGTAAGTAGATTCATATATCAAATTTCTTTTTGAAGCTCTTTAGGTATAAAGAGACTTAGAGAACTTGTTTTAAACCTTGGAACATATTTTTCAAGAAAACAAATTAACATTCCAAGAATTGAGAAGCAAAGAGAGTTAATAAGAAAATATTTTAAAAAACAAAATTTTTGTCTTGACAAAAGCATGACTGAATATAGTCAGTAGGTTGCCAATTAAATGTTTTTAAAATAAACAGATAGAAGGTTGTCAAGCTACTGCCTTGACCTTGACAGGCATCTAACCAGGTATTTTGAGATGCCCGTCCAGGTTTTATCAGACTGCTGTCATCCTTCTGCCTGTTTTTTAAAACTAAGAAATTCAGTGATAGACGCCTGAGCACAAGGTGACAGGAAACTGTCACCCTACTGCCTATGAAAATTAACTGTGTAAATTATTGAGAGGCGCCTGACTAAAAGCTCTTAGGCTACTTCCACGTGGACGATTTTAAGTTTTATAACGAACATATTTTTGAAAAATGGATTGCTTGGGGCTCAAACCTGTTCAAAACTTGGATACTACTCCAAGTAAACTTGGGGATCAAGTTAGACACGTTTCCAAATACCCTCAAGACCAATGAATTGAGACACCAAGAATCAATTACAGCTTTCATACTCTCTCAATTATTCTCAAACTCTCAAAGGTTCTCTCACTCTCATCTTGTGCACGAATCCTACTAAAGTACTGTTGTCCTTCATCATTGAAACTGTGCATCTAGTTCTAAATCTTTCATCCATTGAAAGAACCATTTGGTGATATACTCTTGGAGCTTCAATTTGATTTTCATATTTGAATTACTTTGAAGTATGTAGATTGAATTTGTACTAATCAGCTCTTTTGAGACCATCTCTTGGACACCTTCTCTTAAATCTTTTCTTGTAGATTGATTGACGATTCGAGTGCTTGAATCATTGGACCGGACGAGGGGATATCGTTTGGAGAGGCACACTCTAGCCTAATTGAAGGAGTGGTTGTGTCAGTGTTGTTTCGCCCAAAAATGAACTAATATAGTGGAATCCTTTGGTGGTTTGCCAAAGGTGAGGACGTAGGCTGAGGATAAGCCGAACCTCGTAAAAACTTCGTGTTCTTCTCTACCCTACTCTTTACTTTCTGCACTATATTTCTATTTGTGGTTGCTAAGTGCAGGTTGCAGGGCTTAAATACTAAAATCAGAGAAGACTCTTAATTTTTATAAAGTACATTTTAATTAACCTTTTGCGGAAACCCACAAGGGAGTACATTGGTTAATTTACAGAAATCTTGGTTAAGAGAGCGTTTTACAAACCAAAATCAAAACAGGGCTTGCATATAAAATACAGAGTTGTTACCAAAAGCTGAAAGCTTCAAGTTACAAATTCTTGGTTGTCTTGGTTGTTGGTTTTAATATTGTGTGGTTGATTGAATTGTTTAATTTTTTAGTAATTTGTGGAGTGTTTTGGTTTTGATTATAATTTGGTTGATTTACTTAAGATTTTGTTGTAAGTACTGAAACAAGTAAGTAAAAAGTTGACAAAGAACTTAAAATTTTTAATTAACCCAATTCACCCCCCTCTTAGGAACATTATTCTACTTTCAATTGGTATCAGAGATAGGTTATAGTAAATCTTAACAAGAAGCTACATAAAGATCGGAATGACACACCAAGGAATAACTCCCTTCGGAGAGAGTCAATCCTTAACCCGACCACCAATCTTATGCGGACTGAACTATACCTTTTGGTAACAACATATGAGAATTTACCTTCAAACTATGGATTGGAGAGCTTGGGAGGTTGTCACGGATGGTGATCTAATTCCTACCAAGCTAGTAGATGGAAAACAAATCCCTAAGGAGAAAAAGGACATGACTAAAATAAATCACAAAATGCTACAAGTAAACTCAAGTACTATTAATGCTTTGTATTGTGCTCTAGATATTAATGAATTCAATAGAGTCATGGCCTACAAAACAACCAAACAAATTTGGGATAAGTTAGAGGTAACCTATGAAGGAACGGTCAATGTTAGAGACAATAGGATTGATATGCTAACCAGGGAATATGAATCTTTTAAGATGAACTTGGATGAATCCATCACTAGTATGTATCCTAGGTTCACTCACATAATAAATTCCCTAATTGCCTTAGGAAAAATCTACTCTACCTATGAGATGATTTGGAAAATACTTAGAGGTCTCCCACCCCTATGGGAACCAAAGGCCACAACAATAACGGAAGGTAGGAACCTTAAAACCGCATCACTAGATGAACTTATAGGTTCACTGCTTACTTATGAAATGGCCTTGAAAGAAAGAAATCTTGAACCTAAGCACAAGAAATCTATTGCTTTAAAAGTAGCTAACGAAAGCTCAAGCGAGGATGATAGTGAATCAAGTGACTTAGACCAAGATGAGTTAGCATTCATTACTAAAAGACTTGGAAAGTTCTATAGAAGAAACAAAAAGTTCCCTAGAAAATTTAGTGAAACGAAATTTGAAAAAGGGGAAACAAATAGGAAGGAGAACAAAAATAAAAATGATCCACCTATGTGTTATCATTGCAAAAAGCCATGACATATCAAGTCGGACTGCCCTCAACTCAAAAAGGAAAAGAAGAAAAAGAAAATGGCCATGAAAGCAACATGGGATAACACAAGTTCAAGCGAAATGGAAAACGATACAAGTGGACAAGAGATGGCTAACATGTGCTTCATGGCACATAATGAAGAGGTAAATTCTTACTACTCATCGGAAGAATCTAGTAGTGAATCTTGTAATGAATCTTGTGATAGCATGCCTTCCTACAAAGAACTTCAAGCCGAGTTATTTGCTTTACATAAAATATTTATCAAAGTTTCTAAAAGAAATATAACTTTGAAAGAACAAAATGAAAATCTAACGAAATGACTTGAATTTTCCAAATCTACAGAAAAGGAAAAAGACTCCCAAATTGACAAGCTCATGGAAAAGGTAAACAATATGTCACAAGAATTGGTAAAAACACAAGAAAATGATCAAAGTAATAAGCATTTGGAAATTATCAATCTTAAAAAGACAATTGAAGATAAAGAGAAAATTATCTACAACTTCACAAAAGGAAAAGAAAACTTTGAAAAAATGGTTGGACAACAAAGAATGAATGGGAATAAAGAAGGAATCGGTTATAATGGAATAACAAATAAAAGAAAGAAGGAGTTGTTCATGGGGTACTTTGTGAAAGAAGCTAAACATTATGCAAGTACATCTGCCTCAAATATACACAAACATACCACTTGCTACATGTGCAAGAATAAAGGACATATTATGTTTAACTGCCCACTTAAAAAGGAATATATTAAAATTTAAAATGAATGGAAAGTGAATACACAAACAAATATGATTTAAAGAGAATTAAGAAAGTTTGGATTCCAAAAGTAACATCTTAAATCCTTTATTGTAGGTATGCTTTAGGGCAACACCATCAAGGGAAAAGTGGTACTTGGACAGCGGGTGTTCAAGACACATGACCAAAGATAGAACCAAGTTCACCATATTAGCACAAAAAATGGGGGATATGTAACCTTCGGTGATAATGCCAAAGGTAAAATTGTTGGAATTGGTAAAATAGGTAAAGAACCCTCACTTACTATTGATGATGTATTGCTAGTAGATGGTTTGAAGCATAATCTCTTAAGTATTAGTCAACTTAGTGACAAAGGGTTTGAAATTATCTTTAATAAAGACAAATGTATAATACAAAATCCTAAGAATAATGAAATTCTATTCACTGCACATAGAATGAACAATGTGTATTGCATAAATCTTGATAATCTAATATCTTAAGATGTAACTTGCTTGGCTGCACTAAATGAAAAAAGTTGGCTTTGGCATAGAAGATTAGGACATGCAAGCATGGACCTTCTATCTAAACTATCTAAGAAGAATATAGTGAAAGGCTTACCGAATACTAAGTTTATCAAAGATAAAAATTGTGATGCTTGTCAACTAGGAAAACAAGACAAGACAAGCTTTAAAAAGAAGAAACACATATCAACTAGTAGACCCTTAGAACTCATGCACTTAGACTTGTTTGGACCTACTAGAACTTAAAGCTTAGGTGAAAAACAATATGCTTTTGTAATTGTTGATGACAATTCTAGATACACATAGGTATTGTTTTTAGCCAACAAAGGTGAAGCTTGTGATATGTTAATAACTCTACGCAAGAAACTTCAAAATGAGAAAGGTTATAATGTCACTAGCATTAGGAGTGATCAAGGTAAAGAATTCAAAAATAAACATGTCGAAAAATTTTGTATTGAACATGGTATAAACCATAATTTCTTAGCACCTAGAACTCCACAACAAAATGGAGTTGTTGAGAGGAAAAATAGAACCCTTCAAGAAATGGCTAGAACTATGCTAAATGAAAATAATTTACCTAAGTATTTTTGGGCTGAAGTTGTAAATACATCTTGTTATATAATAAATAGGGTATCTATTAGATCAAGTCTAAACAAGACACCTTATGAATTATGGAAAGGAAGAAGGCCTAACATAGCTTACTTCCATGTATTTGGGTGTTAGTGTTTTGTTCTTAATAACAAAGATGACTTAGGAAAATTTGATACCAAATCAAATGAAGGTATTTTCATAGGATATGCCACAAATAGAAAAACTATAGGATCTATAATAAAAGAGCATTAAAAATTATTGAATCAATTCATGTAACTTTTGATGAATCAAATCCATTTGCAAATGAAATCAAGAATGAAGAAAAAGAGGATAACTCACAAAAGGAGGAAGATCTTGAAATTAAAGAAGAAAAAGAAGAAAACAATGAAGAAACTTCAAAATAAAATCCCACATAAAATCAAGTATTACCAAAAGAATGGAAATACATAAGAAACCATCCTCGAGATCAAATTATTGGACAACCTTCAAGAGGTGTAACTACTAGATCATCATTGAAGAATATATGCAACCATTATGCATTCCTATCTCAAGATGAACCTAAAAATATTAAAGAAACTCTACAAGATGACTCTTGGATAACTGTTATGCAAGAGAAATTAAATCAATTTGAAAGAAGTAAGGTATGGCAATTAGTACCCAAACCTGAAAACCACTCAATAATAGGAACTAAATGGGTATTTAGAAATAAGAAGGATGAAAATGGGATAGTTGTTAGAAACAAACCTAGGATAGTAGCTCAAGAATATAATCAAGAAGAAGGTATTGACTATGATGAAACCTTTGCCCCCGTAGTTAGAATGGAAGCAATTAGAATGCTTCTAACCTATGTAGTCCATAAGGAATTTAAGTTATATCAAATGGATGTAAAAAGTGCTTTCTTAAATGGATATATAAATGAAGAAGTTTATGTAAAACAACCACCGGGTTTTGAAGACTTAAAGGGTCCTGATCATGTATTTAGGTTGACTAAAGCTTTGTATGGTTTAAAACAAGCTCCTAGAGTTTGGTATGAAAGACTAAGTAAATTTTCATTTAAAAATGATTTTTCAAGAGGAAAGGTAGATAGCACTTTATTCATAAAAACTAAAAATAAAGATATGCTAATAGTTCAAATTTATGTTAATGATATTATATTTGGTGCTACAAATGAAGAACTATGTAAAGAATTTGCTGCAAGTATGCAAAAAGAGTTTGAAATGAGTATGATGGGAGAGTTAAATTATTTCCTAGGGTTACAAATCAAACAAGCCAAAAATGGAACATTCATAAATCAAACCATATATATTAAAGATATGCTGAAAAATTTTGATATGGAAGAAAGTAAACCTATAGGAACCCCTATGAGCACCTCAACAAACCTTGATAAAGATGAAAAAGAAGGCCAGTAGACACAAAACATTATCGAGGAATGATAGGAAGCTTACTATATTTAACAGCTAGTAAACCCAATATTATGTTTAGTGTGTGCATATGCGCTAGATTTGAAATGATTAGCTACTTGGATGCAGACTATGCCAGATGTAAAATAGATAGAAAAAGCACTAGTGGCACTTGTCACTTTCTAGGACACTCACTAGTCTCTTAGTTTTCTAAGAAGCAAAATTCCGTAGCATTATCCACAACTGAAGCTGAATACATAGCAGCTGGGAGTTGTTGTGCAGAAACACTATATATGAAACAACAACTAAAAGACTTCAATCTTGAATAACAAACAATCCCAATTAAATGTGACAATACAAGTGCTATAAACATTTCAAAGAATCCAATATCTCACTCAAGAACAAAACACATTGATATTAGACATCATTTCTTGAGAGATAATGTTCAAAAGGGAGAAATAACTCTTGATTTTGTTAATACAAATGATCAATTAGCCAATATATTTACAAAACCACTTTCAGAAGATTGATTTTTATTTATTAGATGAGGATTAGGAATGTTACATATACGTGAAGTCAACTAAAAGAGAAAATAGAGAAATATACATGTAGCCTGCATGGCAGGCGACTGCCAGCTGAGAGGCAGGCGCCTGACAGGCTTCTGCCTATTGAAATATAACTCAATAGGCATGTGACTCTTCAAAGATAGGCGCCTGACAAGTGGCGGCTCAGTTTTAAAACATGCGAGAATCATTTTTTTTTTAAATCCCTGCCTCCTATCTACTCTTCTATATCTCTCTAAAATCTTTTCTTTCTCCCTTATCTCTCAATCCTCCTACTCAAAACCTTCCCTTACTCCATCACTACTTCACCACATCAAAACCTAAACCTCCTCAACCTAGGGTTTTTAGGTTTTCGAACAACTTCTCAATATGACGAGAATGAAAATAGTCGAGCACAAGAGCAAAGCTTCCTCCTCTTGCCAAGTAAGCAACAATGAAATTGAGAAATGGTTGGTCTCCTCGCATGCAAAATCATTGTATCGAAATCACATCTCAACCATTGATCCAAAATTTGGTAAAGTACTAGATATTCCTTTCTTCGAATCATATTTTCCTGAAATCCTTGCATTATTCAAAGACATTAGTTGGGATAAGTTCATTAAACATCAAGCCAAAGGATATTATCCTAATTTAACAAAAATATTCTACTCAAACTTGGTGAAAAAGGAAGTAGGCATTTCCACCAATCTCCTACGGCAAACAATTACCCTCACACCTCAATCATTGGCCAAATTACTTCGCATAAAAAGTAGTGAATTTGAGTGCAATCCCATCGACAAACAATGGATTATGGAGCAAGGATTCACTCTACAAGAATTCTTGCCACTTGTGATGAACGATCCCCTCGTTTATATTGGAAATCCTCCACTCTATAAGCAACTCAATTTCAAGCTCAAATCCTACCCAAGCTCATTTCCTACAATATCCTTCTTAGAGCCGGATCATATGACCACATTTCATTCTTAGACTATTTAATAATGTGGTGCATGCTTAAGGGGAATAAATTGGATTTAGCAAGCTTAATGCTTACGTGGATGGTTATGAATATAGAAGCACCTAGACTTGTACTTCCCTATGGAGGAATCTTATTGTTGGTATTTGCTCACTATCAGGTCCTCACACCCTCTTCTAAACTCGTGAAAAGAACCCATTATGATCTATTCTCCTCCACTACTTTAAAATTGATGGGCTACAAAAAATACACCCAAGGATGGTTGTATAGAGGAAATAGGCCAGCATAACCAGATCCATAAGAACCTAATCCTGCTAAAAAAGAAGCTGATATGCCTGCGTGGTTCCTTCCTTTTTATCAGCACTACTCTAGTTTCAGCATTGACATGCGGGAAGGACTCATTTCACCTCAAGAAAAAATCTCAAATATGGACACTAAGTAGTCCTCACTAGATTAGCACCATGAAAAAACTAGAACAACATCTCACTAGTTCCTACTGGGTTGCAGCTCCCATGGATATCAGTTCAGCACCTCCTAGTGATGTTGAATCCGATGAAGAATCAGGAGAAAAGAAGGAAAGTGATGAAGCTTCTGATGAAGACTCTGCTGAAGCAACTGAGGAAGAAGGTGATGCTTCTAAATAAGTCTCCAAAGAAAAAGAAGCCGCTGAAGATAGTGCTACAAGATCTTATGCTTGATTAATTGTGATTGTCTATGATGTTTAAAAACTATGAATTTTGTTCACATTTTGCTGAATGTATGGTACACTTGCTCTGTGAATAGTTATATTTCTCCTTTTTGATTGATGTCAAAAGGGGGAGTATGTGTATGAGCAAAAGAAATGACATTATGATGGTATGATGGAATATGAATATGTTTATGTTTATGATATCTTATATAAGAATGTTTATATTATGAGCATGCATGATGAAATGATGAATTTATAAAATTTTGATGAGCATGATGACATTTAAGTTATGAAATGAATGCTATAATGAAATCATGGAAAATATGCAATTGTGCTACAATGCAATTTGGAAGTTTACTCTTATGCTTATTGTAAGGGGGAGCCTTTTAAAGGTTCACCTACTTTTGCTCCTTATTTGTCATTATCAAAAAGAGGGAGATTGTTGGCCTTAACAAGGCTTACGACTCTTAATTTTGATGATAAAAAAGTAAGGTTATTTAATATTCTTCAAAGTTATGATATTTCAAGAAAAAAAAAATATTGAAGTCAAGCGTATTCATATGGTCAAGAGATCAAATTTTGAAAGCTCATATCAAATTCAAGATCAATATTGGAAGCTCAAGGAAAAATGAAGCTTGGGATTTAAAAGAACTCAAAGCAACAATTTCATGAAGATTTTCAAAAGAGCTCAAGAAATGAAGAGAGTCAATAGGACATATATTGTAAGTAGTTCAAGTAGATTCATATATGAAATTTCTTTTTGAAGCTCTTTAGGTATAAAGAGACTCAAAGACCTTATTTTAAAACTTGGAACATATTTTTCAAGAAAACAAATTAACATTCCAAGAATTGAGAAGCAAAGAGAGTTAGTACAAAAATATTTTAAAAACCAGAATTTTGGTCTTGACAAGAGCCTGACTGAAAATAGTCAGTAGGCTGCCAATTAAGTGTTTTTAAAATATACAGACAAAAGGTCATCAAGCTACTTCCTGGACCTTGATGGACACTTGATGAGGTATTTTGAGAAGCCTATCTAGGTTTAATTAGGCTACTATCATGCTTTTGCCTTTTTTTTTAAACTGAGAAATTTAGTGACAGGCACCTAACCACAAGGTGACAGGCAACTGCCACCCTACTGCCTATGAAAATTAACAATGTAAATTTTTGAGAGGCGCCTGACTAAAAGCTCTCAGGCTACTGCCACGCGGTAGATTTTAAATTTTATGATGGACATACTTTTGAAAAATAGATTGCTTGGGGCTCAAACCTATTCAAAACATGGACACTACTTCAAGTAAACTTGGGGATCAAGTTAGACACGTTTCTAAATACCCTCAAGACCAATGAATTAAACACCAAGAATCAATTATAGCTCTCATACTCTCTTAATTGTTCTCAAACTCTCAAAGGTTCTATCACTCTCATCTTGTGCACAAATCCTACTGAAGTACTGCTGTCTTTCATCACTAAAATTGTGCATCAAGTTCTAAATCTTTCATCCATTGAAAGAATCATTTGGTGATATACTCTTGGATCTTAAAATTGATTTTCATATTTGAATTTCTTTGAAGTATATAGATTGAATTTGTACTAATCAACTTTTTTTAGAGCATCTCTTATACACCTTCTCATAAATCTTGTCTTGTAGTTTGATTGACAGTTTGAGTGCTTGAATCGTCAGACTGAACGAGGGGATATCTTTTGGAGAGGCACACTCTAGCCTAATAGAAGTAGTGGTTGTACTGGTATTGTTTCGCTCGGAAAGGAACTAATATAGTGGAATCCTTTGGTGGTTTGCCAAAGGCGAGGACGTAGGCTGGGGATAAGCCGAACCTCTTAAAAACTTCCTACTCTTTACTTTCTGCACTATATTTCTATTTGTTGTTGCTAAGTGTAGGTTGCAAGGCTTAAATACCAAATCAGAGAAGACTCTTAATTTTTAGAAAGTATGTTTTAATTAACCTTTTGCGGAAACCCACAAGGGAGTACGTTGGTTAATTTGCGAAAATCTTGGTTAAAAGAGCACATTACAAACCAAAATCAAAACAGGGCTTGCATATAAAATACAGGGATATTACCAAAAGCTGAAAGCATCAAGTTACAAATTCTTGGTTATCTTGGTTATTGGTTTTAATATTGTGTGGTTGATTGAATTGTTTTATTTTTCAGTAATTTGTGGAGTGTTTTGGTTGTGATTATAAATTGGTTGATTTACTTAAGATTTTGTTGTAAATACTAAAACAAGTAAGTAAAAAGTTGACAAAGAACTTAAAAAATTTAATTAATCCAATTCACCCCCCTTTTGGGAACATTATTCTACTTTCAAATCCTTTCCTGGATCTCAAATGGCCCAATGTACTGAGGGCTCAGTTTGCCTTTCTTCCTGAACCTCGTCATCCCCTTCATTGGAGCAATCCTCAGGAATATCAAATCACTGATCTCGAATTCTAGCTCCTATCGACGAGTATCCTCATAACTCTTCTTCCGAATCTGTGCTACTTTAATCCTCTCTCTAATAATATCGACCTTTGCAAAGGTCTGCTAAACTAACTCCGGCCCCAAATTCTGTCACTCACCTACTTCATCCTAGTACAATGGAGATAGACACCGACAACCATACAAAGCTTCATATGGTGACATCCCGATACTGTTCTGATAACTGTTATTATATACAAACTTTACGAGCGGTAAATACCGAATCCAATTATCCTTAAAATCCAGTATACATGCTCACAACATATCCTTTAGAATTTGAATGGTCCTTTCGGACTGACCATTGGTCTGCGGGTGAAATGCGATAATGAATGTGAGTTGAGATCCCAAGTCATCCTACAAACTCTTCCAGAACTAAGAAGTGAAATGTGGATCTCGATCTGAAACAATGGAAACTAGGATGCCATGGAGTCGTACAATTTCCTGAACATAAATCTCTGCCAGCCTATCCATAGAGTAACTGACTCTGATCGGAATGAAGTGCATAGTCTTCATCAACCAATCCACAATAACCCATATAGCATCCTGCCCATGCACTGCCGAAGGCAACCCTGATACAAAATCCATCGAGATATGCTCTCACTTCCACTTAGGAACATCAAGTGGCTGAAGTGGTCCCGCTAGCCTCTGGTGCTCTGCTTTCACCTACTGGCATATCAGACACTGCTCCACAAATTTGTTAATTTCCCTCTTTATGCTACTCCACCAGAATGATTCCCGCAGATCTATATACATTGTCATACTTCCAGGATGCACAGTATAGAGAGAGCGATGAGCCTCTTCCAATATCATCTTTTTAATATCTGTGTCATCAGGCATGCATATCCTGATGTGAAACCTCAACATTCCATCACCAGAGACATTGAAATCCGCATTCAACCCCTCTTGTATCCCACTCACAATCTCTACCAACTCTACATCTTTCATCTAAACTATCCAGATCTTTTCCTATAAAGTTAGTTATACTACCCGGCTTGCAATGAATTCCTGATGATTTCCTACAACTAATTCCACGCCCAACCTCTCCAGATCCATCCTAATCTCATGCTGAATCCCAACTATTGAAACTGATGCAGGCACTGACTTCTGACTCAAGGCATCAACTACCACTTTGGCTTTCCCTGGGTAATAACTAATGGTACAGTCGTAGTCCTTAATGTGCTCAAGTCATCTGCATTGACTCATATTCAATTTTTTCTGAGTGAAGAAGTACTTTAAACTCTTGTGGTCGGTGAAGATCTTGCACTTTTTACTATATAGGTAGTGTCTCCAGATCTTTAGCGCATACACTACTACTATCAGCTCTAAGTCACGCGTGGGATAATTTTTCTCATACTCCTTGAGTTGGCGAGAAGCATATGCAATAACCTTCCCCTGCTGCATCAAGACACACCCCAACCCTTTCAAAGATACGTTACTATAAATTACAAAACCACCATCCCCTGATAGAATGGTCAACACTCGGGCTGTGACTAGTCTCTACTTCAATTCTTGGAAGCTCTGCTCACACTCATTAGTCCACTTGAATTTACTATTCTTTCTTGTAAGCTGTGTTAAAGGACCTGACAGCCTAAAGAAACCCTCGATGCATCTGTGGTAGTACCATGTAAGACCCAAGAAACTTCTAATATCATGCACGTTCTTCAGTCTTGCCCAATCTACGAGCTTTCACTTTACTCGAGTCCACTGAGATTCCTTTTCTGAACACTACATGTCCTAGAAATGCAACTTCTTTTAGCTAGAACTTGTACTTCTTGAATTTAGCAAATAACCTCTTTTCTCTGAGTATATGCTATACCAGCCTCAAATGAACTTCATGATCTACAGGACTCCTCGAGTAAACTAGGATGTCATAAATGAACACCATGATGAATTGATCTAAATATTCGTGAAACACCCTATTCATCAATTCACAGGCGCTTTTGTCAAACCAAACGGCATAACAAGAAATTCGTAATGGCCATACCGGGTTTAGAAAGCTCTCTTCGATACATCCTCTGATCTCACCTTAAATTGATGATACCCAGATCGCAGATCAATCTTGGAGAAAACTTGAGTGTCCTTCAGTTGATCTAACAAATCGTCAATACGAGGTAACGGGGACGTATTTTTCACTATCATCTTATTAATCTCCCCATAGTCGATGCACATCCTCATTGATCAACCCTTCTTCTTTAGGAATGACATCGACACTTCCTAGGGTGATACGCTCGGTCTGATGAACCCCTTATCAAGAAGTTCCAGTAGCTACTCCTTTAGTTCTTTCAAATCCACTGAAGCCATTTGGTATGGAGTCTTGGAAATTGGCATCATCCCTGGGGTTAATTCAATGGCAAATTCCACCTCATAATCCGATGGCAATCCCAGTAGGTCCTCTAGAAAGATGTCGGAGAACTCACTTATCACCGGAATATCCTCTAGCTTCAGTTCCTGCTTCGGTGCTTCTTTCACAAAGGCAAAATACCCCTTGCAACCATCTCGAAACAACCTCTTTGCCTGAATTGCTAAAAGGATCTATGGTGCAGAGCGCACACATGACCCAACAAATTTAAATTCCTGCTCCCCTGGAGGTTTGAACACTACCTCCCTTTTGCGGTAGTCAATGCTTGCATAACTATATGCTAGCTAATCCATCCCTAGAATAATGTCAAATCTATGCATATCAAATACAATTAGACTAGAAGGTAGCTTTCTTCCCTGAATTTCCCCCAGTAATCTCTAATTACCTTGTTACAAACTACCACAGACCCTGTCGACGTGGCCACACCCAACACAACATCTAACGGTTACATTTCTACCCTGCACAGTTTAATAAACCCCCGAGACATGAAAGAGTGCATCGCACCTGAATTATAAAGTACAATAGCTTTATAAGAAAGTACATAAATGTTACTTGTAATTACATTTCTTGCATGCTCGACATCACCCAGAGTCATAGAATACACCCGTGCTTGGGCGGTGCCCCTCTGGTGACCACCTCGGGGTGCCTGAGTACCTCTCCCATACTAATGTTGTGGAAGTGCAGCCTGTGTAACTCTCCCATACTAATGTTATGGAGGTGCAGCCTGTGTACCTCTCCCATACTAATGTTGTGGAGGTGCGCAGTTCAATGTCGTCAAGAAGCCCCTCATCTGATGTCCTACCCCACTACATCGATAACAACTCGCCAATCCAACCCCACACTCGCCCCAATGTTTCTTATAGAACCTGGGACATGTAGGATACTGGGAACTCCCCTGAGAGGCTCGAAACCCTATCCTCTGTTGTTGGCCCATAAAATTATGAGGCCGCCTCTATGAACTATAACTGGCGCCAGATTGAGAACCTTGAGGCAAGGGCCTCTTCTTCTTGTTTACTACTCCCTCTCCCTCCTAAATACTAGTTTCAACTACCATGGTCCTATCCACCAGCTCAGTAAAACTCTACGTCAATAACGCCACTACTAGAGCGCGTATACCCTGCCTCAGACCATTCTTGAACATCTGAGCCTTCTTTAGCTCATCTAGGACCATATGCGAAAAAAAAATGAGATAGCTCCACAAACTTGGCCATATATTGCTGCACAGTTATAGGCCCCTAGGTCAAAACAAGAAACTCCTCTACCTTTGCCTCTCAAGTGGCAACATGAAAGCATCTGCTGAAAAACACCTCTCTGAAGTGGCTCTAGGTAATAGATGTATACCCTGGGCACTGCTACTCCACCAACTTGGCTGACCTCCACCACCTCTTTGCTTCCCCTACAAATTTAAAGGTGGCAAATCTAACCTTCTGTTCCTTTGTGCACTCTAGCACACCTAACAGCTCCTCCATCTCCTAAACCCAATTCTTAGCTGCAATCGGGTCCATTCCTTTTAAAACGCCGGTGGACTTGCCCAGGTAAACTTCTGAAACGTGCAGCCTCTATCAACCACTCGCTGATCCTACTCTTAGGAATCCCTCTGGGCTTCCTTCCTAGTCTGACATGCTATACTGCTCAGCATATCCCAGGCATCGACGTCATCCTCACTAGAGGTATTCACATGATTGTCCCCTCTAGCCATAACCTCCTTTCCCTTAGGTTCCATCCTAAACATAGGATAGAAACTGATTTAGAAATTCCACATTTATCAAGGTTGGTGCAAGTATGGAATAACTAATAATTAAAGCACACAAGTTTGCAGTTAAAAGAACATTTATACACCTCTGCTACAAAACTGGCAGAGTACTAGCCCCTAATCATAACACTGACACTACGTACATACTCCTCCAACCCAATGCTCCCAACCTAAATTTTTGACCTCCAGTCTCTCTACCCAAAAATGAAACCATTGATGGATTTACCATGGTTTTCCTCAAATCGTCACTTCAGGAAAAACACAGAAAATCATCGAAAGATCACCATCTCTAAGCTTCCAAACTAAAACCCAACCTAACCTACCTGTTCTTATCCTTAACTTATCTCAACCTATACTATGGTAATTATCAACTAGTAAAGTCTATAGAACCTAGCAAACCTAGGCTCTGATACCACCTGTAGCGTCCTGACCCACCACATGGGCCGAGGTGCCATATAAGTGATGTCTGTGTACGTGATACCATAATCATTATATAACTGCAGCGTAAATAAATGAAATAATCTCCTCAATCTTTTACCAGAGTTCCATACTATTAGATTACATCAAAGTCTCTCTAAACTCATAATACAAACCATAGTATAATACAAAAACTAACTTAGTATATACACCTATAATACATACTCCGGCTTCAACCCAACATAATTACAAAAATGTTCTTAATAACATTCACAAAAATCTAACTAGCTATCAACCGCCCTAGAGTTTAGTAACCTTGACCTCGAGATGGTCCTAAAAAGATAATTTGTATAATGGCGTGAGACACCTCTCAATAAGGATGATTAAGTTAACATCAGTGTGTGGTCAGCATGCTACCGTGTTTATAGAAAACATTCATCTTTCATTTAACTGAAAATAATCATCTTGTTTCCATGGTATAAACAAATTAGTAATCAATTAATATCATTTACATAAATCTACAGATATGCATAAAAGACACCCCCTGGGACTAATGCCATTTACTTCCCCTATTGTATGGGTTGTGCGGCCTAAAGGCTGGACTTATGCCCTGTGGGATATCAACCCAAACTAAGTCAAAACATACGTCTGCATCTAATCTCTGACTATGCAGGCATCCGCAACTTGCTTGCGCGAAATCCGATTGCCCTACGACATCCTGAAAGTATGGACTTCCAGAGAAGGTACCCCCCCTACTTAAGCTAATCGACTGAGACCACCCAACACCTCCTCGCGATCAGTGTGGGCGCATATGGTTTAATACTAAAACTCTGGTAACGGTACCATGCATATAACATAACTGGTCCTCAGGGTTCCTAAAGCATATCATGCAATTTAAGTAATAAAAACTATATTTCAAATCATTTCATATAAAACTTGTCATATTACAACTTGGCCCTCGCGGCCATCATATAAAGGTTCCTGCATTTTCACAAACAATTCTAGTATTTCACAAACATATTCTAGTATTTCACAACCAATTAATCCATCTACCACACAATTTTCCATATACAGTATATCCTATTTATAACATCAAACTATACTTCCCACCGTTCATTTTTACTGAAAATATCATATCATGTATCATAGGTTTGAAAAGTGTAAAGACCCAAAAAATTGAAGTAATTGAAATAATTAGGAAAAAAATAATAATAAATAAAATAATAGATGAATAGATAAAAGGAATAGTATGAAAAAAATAATAAAATAAAATAAAATTAGATTAATTATTAATTAATTAATTAACTAAATGTTATTTAATTGAATAATAAGTTAAACGTTATTTAAAATTATACATATATATATATATATATATATATATATATATATATATATTCCTTCATCCTTACATACACATATATATAAACATATAAATATCATATACCTAATTTAATTAATTCCATTAAATAACGTTTAACTAATTTATTAATTCAATTAAATAACATTTAGTTAATTAATTAATTAATAATTAATCTAATTTTATTTTTATATTATTTTTTTCAAACTATTTCTTTTATCAATTCATTTATTATTATTTTTTTCCTAATTATTTCAATCACTTCAATTTTCCGGGTCTTTACATTCTCCACTGCTTGAGAAATTTCGTACTTGAAATTTTTACTAACTAATCATGCTTTCACATTACTTGAATTCATTTACTAACTACCATCATAAAAACTCAACATACATACCATCATATAAATCATTCAATCATTTTCCATTAAATTAAATCATCATTATCTTAAATATAATCTTATATCTGCTTCTCTGATGGCATCCTCCTCCACTCGAAGGGTGTACAGCCGGGGTGGAGCACCTCTTCTAAGTGGTACCTGTTGTTTTTCCTGATCCTGATTCTGAACAGATACCGTAGACAATGGTTCTTGGCAATCCTTCTTGATATGCCCTGGCTTACCACGCCTGTAGCAATTCGGAGTGCCAAACTAGCGTTTGCCCCTATGCCTCTTATTACACTTCGGGCATACAGAGCCTACTTTTTCCTTCCCTTTCTTCACTGGTCCCTGACTAGCCTCCGACTGGAAACTAGATGGTGCAGATCTCTTCTTCTGCTCTAAAGGTTCAATGCTGCCCTGGATACTCTTTTCCAACACCGAGGCCTTATCAACTAGCTCTAAAAAAACTCTGGACCTGAAACCCGACCACCAGCTCATAAGTCCTGCGCCTCAGGCCTTTCTCAATTTCCTGGCCTTCCTTCCTTTATTTGGGATTAGAAATTAGGCAAAACGCAACAGTTCCACAAATTTAGCCTCATACTACGCAACTGTCATATCCCCCTAGGTCAGATTAGTGAATTCCTCAATCTTTTCCTCTCTGACAAATGAAGAAAAATATATGTTAAAGAGCAGCTCCTTAAATCTCTCCTAGGTAAGAGCAATCCTTACCACCCTCTGATCCTCTAGAAGTTTTGCAGAAAGCCACCAGCGCTTCGCCTCTTCAGTCATCTTGAAAGTGGCATATCAGACCTTCTGTTCGTCCGTGCAGTTGAGTACAATCATAATCTCCTCTATTTTATGTACCCAGTTCTCTGCAGCCACTAGATCAGTTCCTCCGACAAAGGCTGGAGGGTTTATCCTCATAAACTCCTTAATGCTGCAGCCTTAACCTGCAAGTGGACAGTAAAGACCCGAAAAATTGAAGTGATTGAAATAATTAGGAAAAAATAATAATAAATAAAATAATAAATGAACAAATAAAAGGAATAGTATGAAAAAAAATAATAAATAAAATAAAATTAGATTAATTATTAATTAATTAATTAACTAAATGTTATATAATTGAATTAATAAATTAGTTAAACGTTATTTAATGGAATTAATTAAATTAGGTATATGATATTTATATGTTTATATATATATATATATATATATATATATATATATATCTGTGTGTGTGTGTATGTAAGGATGAAGGAATATATATATATATAAATAAATATAAATATATATATATATATGTTATATAAGAAGATATAATATTATAATAATATAATATATTATATTATATTATAAATTAGGATTGAATCTGGATGCTGAGAAGCATCCAGATTGAACTTTCAATTTCAATAAAGAATTCTCACAACCGCCCCCCATGCTCGCCTCCGTCTCTCTCTCTCTCTCTCTCTCTCTCTCTCTCTCTCTCTCTCTCTCTCTCTCTCTCTCTCTTTTTCTATCAATTTCTTGTCGGATTTGCGGTAGATCGGAAAATAGAAGGTGTCGTTGGATTCCTAACTCTGCCACTGACATTTCTACTAGAGCAGATTTGTCATAGGAGTGGCGTAGGCACCATTCCTGGGGTAAGACATTTTTATCCTAATTTCTTAATTTCGCTTTGAATCTGCCGCTAAATTGACGATCGGACACCACCACGTGGCCCTAGTCGTGATTGTCGTTATTTTGACGTGGGTAAATTTTCAATTGGGGTTTTCTAGACCCCACTCTAAAGCTACAGTGGGATTTGGGAAATTTGGCAAATTGGTTATATTTGCGGGTATAACTATTTATTTAGAAATCATGGCCCTAGGAAATATTTAAATAGTATTTTATTTAGGAATAATTTAATGGAACTAGGGTTTTTGAATCAGGGTCTGGGTGAGCGCCGTAGGCATCTGTGTGGGATTCCTGTCGGTGTAGTTCAAAAATTCAGGTAAGGGGAAATTATATATTAAAGCATATTTTATGAAATTAAAGGTAATAAATTATGTTATAATATATGTATGTTTTGGTGTGAATTAAAAAATTCCAACCATGTAAAACTATGATTTCTGAGTCTAAGACCACTTATTTAGCTATGTATATGTGGAAATGAACTGATAAAAGTGAAAAGTAATTTCTGAGGAATTATGTAAGAAATGAAATGTATTTTCAGCATATAAATGTTAAATGAGGGTTGACTTATTTTACGAGAAATATATATATATATATATATATATGAATTTTACTGTTAAATTGTGTGGCATGAGATTCAGTACAAATATATGTTAAATGTATGAGATGCAGGTTAAGTAAGTAAAGCATTGAGAATAAAATATGTTATGGACTATGTTGCTTGTGTATGCTAAATGTAACCATGTAAATGTAAGACAGCTGAAAGACAGTCATGTTAGCAAATTCTAGCACACTTCTATGTAGACTAACTGATGACAGCTAAAAGGAGCTATAGACTAACTGATGACAGCTAAAAGGAGCTATAGACTAACTGATGACGGCTAAAGACCAGTTGTAGTACGAAGGAAATAAAATGAAAATGTTATGCAATGACAATGAAATGACATGGTATGAAATGACAATGTGAATGTTGTAATGTTGAAGAATTACGTAAAGTGAAATGCAATGCAATGCTTAAGCTATGAACATGAACAGATGTGTATGATTGAATAACGATAGAAAGGAATAATGTATTATGATATTAGAAGTATTTATGTATGTAAAACATGTTACAGTTGGGTGAGGCAAACTCTTCGCTTGAGGGCTTGCTGAGAAAGGCGATTGCACTAGTAGCTTCAGATGTGGCAATAGCTGCATAACGCACTAGGGCAGAGGGAACCTAATTGTATGGCCGAGTAGATTTCTCTATCCTTAGGGCCTTTACCAGTAAGCTATTGTTGAACGATGTGAGTACGAGATCAATCTAACCCTTGAAGGCTTGCTGAGTAAGGTGAGTGCTCTGGTATGCTTCAGTAGTGACCTTTAGGTTACCTAAGTATTAGAGCAGAGGGGTGCTACTTGTATGGGTCTGTAATCACCCCCTATCCTTAGGTAATCTCGTGTGTTAAATCTTTGCATGTGATTGATTAAGTTCAGAGAATGATTTTAGTGTTATGTTAATGATTTTCAAATGTTTTTAAAATGATATCCATCTACCTTATGTTAGTCCCACGCTGTTTTAATATATTATTTCTTCCCTTACTGAGATGTGTCTCACCCAAATATGATTATTTCTTTTTCAGGACATCCTCGAGGTCGAGCTTAGGGAGCTCGGTATTTAGCATTTTTTAGGAACATAAAGAAAAATGGTATATGTTTGTTAATACTTGGGGATGTATACATTTTATGTTTTATGTCGTTATGTTATAATTCAATTATGAAAGGAATGATTGTGAAAATACTGGAATGTTTGGAGAGGTATGTATTTATGGTAATGCAGGTGTTGGATGGATAGTATGGATGTTATATAAGGGTAGTAAACTCTGGTATTATTGATTATGGTTTTTATATTATATGAAGATTATGTTTATGTTTTCCACTATGTATATCATGGATTATGGATTTCGGGGATTTTATTAGGTATAACATGCTAGACCTGGGTTTAAGGGTTCGGGGCGTTACAAAAATACCATTTGAACAAGTGGTTTTTGAAATAGCAACTGAAAACATATGTTGACCTCATAGGTCGTACCCGATATTGATAATGACAAATGCTCAAGTATTTGATGGCTATCTAGTTTATGTGCAGGTTTATATTCGCTGATACTTTGATGGCACATTAAGTAAAGCATGAAGACCCTGAAGATCATTTTATATTGTAATTCATTATTATTCAATTTGGGTCTGTAATAGTAATTAGGGAAAAAAGTTTGTAATAAATCTCTGCATATCATGCATATAGGCTAATTGTAAGCTCATAGACCGTACAAAGACCTTAGGTCCCTATACATATGCACAAATAGTCCCCATTGTCACTTGCACTATCATGGGATTGAATTGAAATGAATTGGACTAAAATAAGCAAATGTGTGAGAGATTGGACGACCGAACCGCTGAGGTGACCAATCTCACCAACTCAGTCAACCGAATTTTACGTTAAAAATGTCCCCGGGTGACCGAACACATGAGTTCGGTTAATCGAACCATAGACCGGGCAACCGAAACGCGGAAAGAGTGATTTTCGCCTTGGATTAGTCAACTGAACTCAAATTTGGGCACCCGAACATTTAAAAGTTGCTTTTTTTAACTGAGTTTATTTGGGCAACCGAACCAAGGTTTCGCCACCCGAAAACTCTCGGGTTGCTTATTTTTTTATCGAGGTTAAAATGCTTAAACAGGGTTAAAATTTCTAAATTGTTTTAAAATAATTCTAATAATACCCTACATGTCCTAAACAGTCATAATTTGCCCTACTTCTATATATACAAGTTCATTTGTGTGGATTAGCATTAGATTAGCAAAAATCATTAGCTAGAAATCCTCTCAAACTCAAAATCCTATTTTGCCTATAATATTTCCAAATACTCTCATACTTTCATTCCTTTGATCAATCTTAGCATTGTGAAAGCCTCTTGTTTATGCTTTTACTTAGTATAGATTGCTTGATACTCCCATCACTCTTGCTTGATTGATTTATTTATTTTGGGGAGTTAAGCAAAGTTTATCCCATAGATTTAAGTTTAATAAATCTTGTGTTGGGATAAACTCATTAGCTTGAGGATCTTTGCAATGTCATTGCAAGATTCTTATAACTATATTTTTTGTGTGCAAATATTTTTTTTACAAGCTATAATATTTTTCAAACAACTCTTGTACCTATTTCATTGAAGAAAATATTTTTGAGTTGATTTGAATAATTGATTGACATCTTTGAAACCCTGATTTATTGCTGAGTTTGAATATCTTGTTTCAAAGAAATAGCTTGTTTATGCACTGTTGAGCATATTTGTGATCATACTTTACTGAGTGTTTGCTTGCACAGAATCACATCACTGAGCTTACATTACCTATACTGTTGATGTGTGATTGATTGATTACATTTTGTACATATCTGCTTGATCATAATCAATGTACCCTGTTTGTATTGTGAAAATACTATTGTATTCCAGGCGTGGCCTGAGGGGTGAGTAATCCAGCCCGATAAGGATTGTATGTAAAGGTTGAGGTCAGCCCTGTGCTAATTGACCTGGTTGTTTAGGTGCTGCTCCACCCATTAAGTGAGCTTATAGTGGTAATCCTTGTGCTCGTTAGCCAAGGTGGGGATGTAGGCAGTTTCCGGAACCTCGATAACATTTTTGGTGTCGTCTCCTTTATTGTTTTATTGTGCATACTTGGTTAATTTATTTATGCAAGTTAATTTCCACTGTATATTTATATTGATTTACTTTATCTGCACTAGATTAACCTTTGGCCTGTGTTATACTACTATTAAGGGATTGACTTAGGGGATAAAATTTAAAAATAACAATTCACCCCCCTCCTGGGATTATGGTAAATCTAAAAATTGGTATCAGAGCCACGTAGCATAGGCTTAGTAGTTAATTTGCAAAAGATCTAGACGGCTTATAACACTGTAACCCCTTTCCCTAAGGGACCCTCTTCCACACGCCCTCCAGTTTTCAATGGTGTTAATTACACCTTCTGGAAATAGAGGATGCACATCTATCTTCAGAGCACTAATTAGAAGGTGTGGAGAGTTGTCTCTAGGGATAATTATGTTCCTATGAAAACTAAAGGTTCAACTAGAGTTCCTAAAATTGAGGAAGAATACAATGATGATGATATGAAAGCTGTTAGTTTGAATGCCACTACTATGAATATTTTGTATTGTGGTCTTGATATACATGAAATTATAGAGTCATGGCTTGTTCATCTGCTAAGAAGATATGGGATAAGTTAAAGGTCACATATGAGAGTACTAAAGATGTAAAAGATAGTAGGATTGATATGTTGACCAGTGAGTATGAAGCATTTAAGATGAACATTGGTGATTCCATTTAGAGCATGTACACTAGATTCACACACATCATTAATTCACTACATGCATTAGGTAAGACCTATCCTACATATGAGATGATTAGGAATGTCCTTAGAGGCTTGCCTCCTGCTTGGGAAGCTAAGGTTACGACTATTTCTGAGGGTAGAGACCTTAAGGTCATGACATTAGATGAGTTGATAGGTTCACTGATCACCTATGAATTAGCTATAAAGGAGAGACTTAATGAATATAATAGGTTGAAAAAGGTGACTACATTGAAAACTTCCACTAATACATCCAGTGAGTGCAGCAAACCTAATTCTGGAGATGATATGGCTATGCTAACTAGGAAATTCAGTAGATTCTTCAGGAATAGTAAATCATACAAAAGGTATAGGGAGTTTGCATCTAAGAAGGGAGAGTCGAGTAAAAGAAAGGAGAAATCAAACGCTCCTACATGCTATAACTGCAACAAGGTTGGACACATTAAGCCGGATTGTCCCTTACTGAAAAAGGAAGCTAGGAAAAAGAAGAAAGCCATGAAAGCGGCACTTCATGGGATAAACTAAGCAACAATGACTCAGACTCAGACCGCAGTGACTCGGAGGTTGCTAATATGTGCTTAATGGCACATGATGATGAGGTATTATCTTCTTGCTCTTTATCTTTATATTATTCTTCTGATGATTGTGATTTTGATAGCATTCCTACTTTTAGAGAATTGCAATTTGAATGTATTTGTGTGTCTAAACTTTTGAATAAAATGACCAAGGAGAATGATGTTTTGAAAAAGAAATGCAAGAATTAGTTAAAATTATTTGAAATGGCAAAAAATTCTCATGCTTCAATTCTTAAAGAAAACATTTTAAAATTGAGGAGCTTGAAAGAAAATTAGAGGATAGCTTCAAAAAATTTTTTAAATTTACCGAGGGCCAACGTAATTTTGAAAAACTGCTTGGAGCCCAAAGAAACTCTCTTAGAAAAGAGGGTCTTGGTTTTAATGGTGTTGAAAATATTAGACGACCTAATCATTATTTGGGACACTTCATGTAATGACCTGAACAATAAAAATGGTATTTAAATATAAAGGAAGGGAAATGGAAACAAAAATAGAAGGAGGCAGTAGACTTCGTCGATGAACACAATGGATTCGTCAACGAGGGTACAAGAGGGCCTCATCGACAAAGCTAAGTTTCGTTGACGAGAAGATACTACGAGAGCATTTTTGGAAGTCTGAAATTCTTCGACGAGGATGCAGATTCATCGACGAACTTTCTACAGGACTCGTTGATGAGGTGATGTGTCTCGTCGATGAATCTGACCCTATAAATAGCTGAAATTCGAATTTTTAAAGCAGAAAAATAGAAATCACTCCCTCTCTCTCTCTCTCTCTCTCTCTCTCTCTCTCTCTCTCTCTCCCCCTATGGTTTCTCTCTCCTCTCTCTTCGATTTCGACTCTGTCGTTCACCGGATTAACGATCTGAGGCCACCATGACACTCCTAGGGAAGTTCTCTCCAAATCTGCCGAAGCGAATCGTTGGTGGAAGTAAGTTGGAATTCATCCTTGAGTTGAGGTAAGGCTTTTTATTCGAATTTTGGTCTTTCCACAATTGAAGGAAATGATGTACTCAAATAAATACTGAAGTTTAGTTCTGGAAATTATCATTTTCAGGGTACTCCTTAGGGTTTCCTACGAGTGTAAGACCAGTATTATAGAGGGGTTTTTTCAGTTGCCTGGTAAGGGGATAAATTAAAACAGTTACTTTACATTGAAATTACTATTATTTAATAGTAGAATAATTTTCAAAAAAGCATGTGATTATATATGAGTATAATTGAGAAAATGTAAGTTTGGGAAAATACTGCAATTGTACAGGAAATGTGATTTCAAAATGGAATATACGGTTTCATTTAATTTGTGTGGCATGAATATTATTATTATTATTATTATTATTATTATTATTATTATTATTATTATCATTATATATATATATATATATATATATAAATACAAAATACACCATGTTAACTTAAATTTACAAAATAAGCATGTTTACAAATATTTTTGGGAATAACAAGATAAACGCAGTAAATTATGAATTCAGAATAAACGATATGTTCGGCGCAAGGCCGTAATTAATGTTTGGTGCGAGGCTGTATTTACTCATGTTATTCGACGTAAGGCTGTATTTATTCATGTTTCCGCGTAATTATTATGTCAATGTATGATTTAGAAAATGCTATTATTTGATTTATGATAAACAACATATGTTTATGTACTATATGTTATCAGAACCCAGATGTTAGTTTAGTTCAATTTCAGGAGCACGATACCGTAGCTTATAGATCAGATATCTATGATCAGATTTGTGCTAACCACCCCACGAGGGGTGGGAGATGGATAGTCGATGTGGCTTTCAGTGTAGAGTGTAGACGTCCACCTGGAAGTCCGGACCAGGGTGGAGGGACCATCGTACTTACAGAAATTTTTTACTCGGCAGTGGTTGGCCAGATATTTAGGAATGTAGTTAACTCTGGTGTTTGGATTTTATGGTTACAAAAATGTAATTTAAATTTACTGCTGCTTAGGTTTCCGCTGTGTTTGACAGGTGTCCCCGATACCCACGGGTTCGGGCTGACCATTTGATTTATTATGTTTTATTTTATATTAAAATAAGCAGGTTATTACACTTCACATGTGAATCAAAATCTCAAATCCCACCTAAAGATCCAAGGTGTCAATTAAAATTTTTTAATTGTCAATAGGCCTAACAAAACGGGTCATGACCTATCGGGTCACCCAGATCCACTCGTTTAAAACGGGTTCGGGTTTAAAGAAGGTAACCCATTTAATATTTGGGCAGGTCACGGGTTAACCCGTTTATAAATGGGTGCTCTGGGTTTGGGCGGGTCACCCGGCGGGTGACCCGTTACTTTGGATCAATGCATAATTCCAGCCCCAAGCCCCAGGCGCCAACTTCAGCCTTCAAACACAACTCACTCATGCACGCGGCACAACGTACAGCGCACATGCCTTTAGGCTTCACTCTCAAGAGTTTCATTCAACACAAAAAAACCTAAGGGCTCTGAGTCTCTAACCCGCGCCGCGGCTCTCGAGTCTTAAGCTCTCAGCCTCTCCTGAGTCTCCTCATCTCCGACCTCTCAACTCTCACTCTCTCAAATCTCATTCTCAATCCTCTCCTTTCTTGAATCCTGACTCCTAACTCTCCACTCCTCTCCTCTCCTCTGGTGCGCTGCTACTTGCCGCCACCGGACCAGTCAGTAGCTGGAGTCATCATCTCCAGGTATCGTCCAGGCTCCATGGACCACAGCCATGTCAATCATCCCCAGCTCCACAGACGGAATGTTATGGGAATTCTATATGCTTCATTCTTTGTCTGAGCTACTGTATTTATTTGAACTTTCACCGAATCACCGAATATATTTTGTGAATAAAACATTTTGTCTTGGAACTTTCTCTTAATGAAATCTTCTTTTGTCTTGATTCATGTGTTATGTTTTAAAATTGGATTCATTAAAGGGATGTACTGTTTTTTATATTTTATGTTCTTTTTATTTAGAAATTAATAAATAAAATGTAGTATTTTTTTTTTTAAATGTCATTTTATATGAAATTTTTAAAAATTTTAAAATAAAAAAATTATATTTTTTTAAACGGGTGACCTGTTACCCGCCCGTTTATTCAATGGCCAGGTTAGGGTTGGCATTTGTGTGATCCGTTTAACATCGACCCGTTTATGACCTGGCCCATTTATGACCCGGCCCGCCCGCCCGTTTTGCCAAGCCTAACTATCAGCAAATCGATCACATTCAATTTGATTGCCCACTTAAAAATAATTATGTAAAAATTAGAAAGGTGTGGGTAGTTAAGGGTGATCCAGTCACTAACCCCCATTGACCCAACATAATTTGGGGACCAGCGTCAGTTACTTAATCTATCTTGCAAGTATGTTTGAGATCGTCCTCTTCAAAGGACAGGTGGTACCTGGATAGCTGGTGCTCATGGCACATGACCGGTGACATGGCAAAATTCGCCTCAATCACTCCTAAGGATGGAGGGTACGAGACGTTTGGCGACAATGCAAAGGGACACATCATCGGCATAGGTAAAGTCGATAAGGATCCTTCCCTAGTTATTGATAATGTTCAATTAGTTGATGGCTTGAAGCATAATCTATTGAGTATAAGTCAATTGTGTGATAAAGGATATAAGGTTTCATTTGAAAATGATAAATGCATAGTTGAAAGCAAATTAGATCTTAAAATTATTTCACTGTAGATTGCCATGAAAATGTATATACTACTACTTTTGATAATTTACCTTCACAACAAGTAACTTGTTTTTCTGTAATAAATGAAGCTAGTTGGTTATGGCATAGGTGCTTAGGACACGCTAGCATGGACTTATTGTCAAAACTAGTAAGAAAATATTTAGTAAAAGGCTTGCCTAAAACACCATTTTTGAAAGATAAAATCTATGATGCATGTCAAATGGGTAAGCAAACAAAATCTAGCTTTAAGAAAAAAAATATATATATATATCTACCTCTAGACCTCTTGAAATGCTTCACTTGAATTTATTTGGTCTTACTTCTGTGCAAATTCTAGGTGGTAAATCATATGCCTTTGTTATTGTTGATAACTATTCTAGGTTCACATGGGTCTCACAGAAAAATGAATCATGTGAACAGTTTACTAAGCTATGCAGGAGAATTCAAAATGAAAAAGGCTATAAGATAACTCACATAAGAAATGATAGAGGCACCGAATTTAAAAATGATGGCATAGAAAATTATTGTGACCTAGAGGGCATATCACACAACGTTTCTGCACCTAAGACCCCTCAATAAAATGGTGTAGTAGAAAGAAAGAATAGGCCATTGCAGGAAATGGGTAGGACTATACTAAATGAATATAAATTGCCTAATTATTTATAGGTTGAGGCTATAAATACTACATGTTATGTCATGAATATGGTGTTAATTAGACCTTCACTTAATAAAACCCTATACGAATTGTCGAACAACCATAGACCTAATATTTTCTAATTTCATGTTTTTGGTTGTAAATGCTTTGTGCTTAGGGACAATGAGCATCTAGGGAAATTTGATTCTAAATCTAATAAATGCATTTTCCTAGGTTATTCTCTTAATAGTAAAACATATAGAGTTTTCAATAAAAGAACTTTAATTGTCATTGAATCTATTCTTGTTATATTTGATGAATCTAATCCATTTTCTAATAAAGGTGATGAAGATGATATTAGCATTAGAAAATGTTTGATTACACGTCAAAACTGCGTAATTGGGCATCTTAACCCGGGTTTTACGGTTTATATTTTTAATTAAATGTCTAAAATTTTCTAATATTTTAATAAAGTGCCAAAATCATCATTCGTGAACTTTATTGCACTGTTTATGAAGTTTTGGTAATTTTTTGTCGCAGGAAAATTCCCAGGAACTAAAACCGACACCTGTTCATATTTTGTGTATAACTTTTTCGTATGAGCTTCGATCGAGAAGATTCAAATTTCTAAAGAAATAGGAAAGGATTATCTACAACTTTTGTGTTTTGGGTTTTGTCATATACAGGTTCTAGAAGAGTCAGATTTGCGATGAATAGAGAATGAAAAAAATGAAAAAAAAAATATAACAATCCGGGTCAGGTCTCCTATCCAGATCCAGGTCTAGGGCTTTCCCCCCCTATCCTTAAATTTCCTTCTCTTCCTCCCCCTGTGCAGGCAGCCCACAAGGGCTCCCCCTCTCCCTTCTCTTCTTCCTTTCTCTTCTTTCTTTTATTTCTTTCATGTTTTTGTTCTTCTTCTTTTTCAATCTTTCCTTCTCTCTGCATCTCAATTATTCCTTTCCTTCACCCTATCTTCCTCTACTTTTCTTCTTTCTCTAACCTCTCTGTTTTTTAGCCTCTCTCCCACTCAGCTTCCTCTTCCCTCTGCAACTCCCCGCAACAGCCGAGTCCCTCCACTGTAGCTGCTCTGGACAACCACCGCAGCATCAGCCTAAACTAGTCAACACCAGCAACCCTCTGCTTCAACCATGCACACACCAACATCGGCTCTGTTCTAGGACTCCAGCCCAGCACCACATCTTCCTGCAGACACAGCAGCAGCCTCCATGAGCACAACAACCTCCTGCACAATCACAGCGACCCGAGCACATTAACCCACTACCATACCTGCTGCCAGCAACCCATCTCTCTCTCTTTCTCTCTCTCTCTCTCTCTCTCTCTCTCTCTCTCTCTCTCTCTTCTCTCTTTTTTATTTTCTTTCTTTTATTTTCAAAATTGCAACTGAATATTTCTTTTCTTTTTATTTAGTTATTTATTAGAGTATTTGAAAAACTTTTTTGAATGAGTGTTAAATAATTTTAATTTGTTTTAGTGAAGTTTAATTTTTATTTGTTTATGTTTCTCTTAATTAATGTTACCATTAGATTTGAAGAATTTAATTTAGTTTCTTTTATTTATTTATCGTTCGGTTTAGTTAGGGTCGGTTTTGTTTAAGTTCGTGTTTTACCATATTCCATTATCGTTTGAATGTTCTTTTTTTTGAAGTTTATGGTTGTGTTTAAATTGTGATTGAGGTTCAAGTTCGTGTTAAAGGTTTAATTTTTATTGTATGCATTTGTGTCTGATTGAGTTTCCATTATGTGCTTTAATTCCATGATTAATGTTACCATTTTTAATGAGCGCGTGTTTCGATGTTTCCTTAGGTAGATTAGAGTTTCTATTCCTACGTACTCTTTAAATTGAAGCATGCTATTTTTAGAACTTGAATTTAAGTTTTTGTTTAACTCTCCAAAATCTTGAAAACCCGAATCTGAACTGAGTTCAGTGCAATTTAATTTCGATTGGACGAACTTAAATTTTGAGATTAAACGCATTCCTTGAGGAGACGATCTAACCCTTGGGCTTAATATTATACGACAGAACTCCTATACTTAGGATAGCTTCCGAGCTGCTCATTTTTTGAGTGAGTCAATGCTTAGACAAATTATCTATTGAAAACAATGCAAGTGAAAATTCAGAAATAAATGATAAATCATCTGAAGATAATAACAATGAAAATAAAGTTCATACAATTATTGGAACTAAATGGGTATATAGAAATAAGAAAGATGAGAATGGGGTACTAACTAGGAATAACGCTAGACTAGTTGCCCAAGGTTACAACTAGGCCTAATGATCATACAATTATTGGAACTAAATGGGTATATAGAAATAAGAAAGATGAGAATGGGGTACTAACTAGGAATAACGCTAGACTAGTTGCCCAAGGTTACAATCAGAAGGAAGGAATAGATTTTGATGAAACATATGCTCCTGTTGCTAGATGGAAGTCATTTGTATGCTACTTGCTTATGCTGCTTTTAAGAACTTTAAATTATATCAAATGGATGTTAAAAGCACATTTCTTAATGGCTATATTAATGAAGAAGTGTATGTAGAATAACCACCCGATTTTGAAAATCATAAATATCCAGATCATGTATACCGGTTGTCCAAAGCCTTGTATGGATTGAAACAAGCTCCTAGAGCTTGGTATGAGAGGCTTAGTGGTTTTCTACTAGAAAATGAGTTTACTCGTGACAAAATTGACACTACACTTTTCATCAAATCTAAAAATGATGATATGCTTATTGTTCAAATTTATGTTGATGATATCATTTTTGGAGCCACTAATGAATAGTTGTGCAATGAGTTTTCCAAATGCATGCAAAGAGAATTTAAAATGAGCATGATGGGTGAACTTAGTTTCTTTTTAGGGCTACAAATTAAAAAAGCTAAATATGGGACTTTCATTTGCCAATCTAAATACGTTAGGGACTTACTAAAGAAATTTAATATGGAAGATAGAAAAATTCTTGGTACTCCTATGAGCTCTTCCATCAAACTTGATAAAAATGAGCAAGGAATCCCTATTGATGTGAAATTGTATCATGGCATGATTGGAAGTCTTCTATATCTTATAGCTCGTAGGTCTGATATTATGTTTAGTGTGTACATGTGTGCTAGGTTTCAGGCCGCTCCTAAGGAATCTCGTCTATTAGCAGTAAAACAAATCCTTAGGTATCTAGTTGGAACCATAGAGTTAGGATTATGGTATCCTAAGCATACGAATTTTGAGATTGTTAGTTATATTGACGCTAACTTTGCCAGTAGTAAGGTTGATAGGAAGAGTACTAGTGGCACTTATCACTATTTAAGACAATCTCTAGTTTCTTGGTTCTCCAAGAAAAAGAATTCAGTTGCCTTATCCACAGCAAAAGCAGAATATATTGTGGCTAGTAGTTGTCGTGCCCAAACTCTATATATGAAATAACAACTTGCGGATTTTGGGTTGCACTGGGCTACAGTACCGATTAAATGTAATAATACTAGTGCAATTAATATCTCAAAGAATCCTATCTCACATTCACGAACTAAACATATTGAGATTAGACATCATTTCCTTCGTGATCATGTGCAGAAAGGGGATGTGGCACTTGAGTTTGTGTGCACAAATGAACAATCGGCTGACATTTTCACTAAACCACTTCCAGAAGATAGGTTCATACAAATTAGAAGTGAACTAGGTCTCATGCATAGTAAAGATGCTTCCTAGATATTTCATACATTGCATAAACTTAGGGGGATCTTTCTAACAAATCTTAAGTCTAACAATTAATATAACAATTGGTATCTTTCATTGGTTTAGACTTTATGAATTTTTTTGTGTTTGGCAATGCATAATTCTCATATCTACTGCATGATGATGATTGTATTTATGTTTTACGTCTTGATCATACTAGAAATGTTTGGGTTAAGTAGTTGTGGATAAACTATTAATCTTAAAACTCAAAATAGGTCATTTTTATACAGGTATTTTTGGAAAAATGTTCTATTTTCAAACGGCATGCTACCGAAATTTTTATAAAAAAAATTTCAAACTTATCTTGTATATTAATATATCATACCCAATGCTTATGGCTATTTATTTTATAGCCCTTTTTGCTGTTTCGAAAAGGGGGAGATAGAGATGAGAGGCAAAAATTAGGTAGTAGTACTTAGTACTTGACAAATTATTTGCATTGAAAACTTTTTTTAACATTATGCATAGTGTCAGGGGGAGCCTTTCTAGGCTATACCCACTTTTTGCATGGTGTATTTGTCATCATCAAAAGGGGGGAGAATGTTGACCTCATAAGTCACACCCGATTTTGATAATGACAAATACTCAAGTATTTGATGGCTATTTAGTTTATGTGCAAGTTTATATTCGCAAATGCTTTGATGGCACATGAAGCACAAATAGTCCCCAATATCACTTGCATTATTGGGGGATTGAATTGGAATGAATAGGACTAAAATAGGCAAATCTGTGAGAGGTCAGGCGATCGAACCCGTTGTGTTCAAAACACATTGGGCGCCCAAACCGTGGACAAGTCAACATGTTGACTTGGTTTCGGGTGACCGAACAAAAATGAATGCACCGTCCATGGGTGACCGAACCGCTGAGGTGACCGTTCCCACGAACTCAGCCAACCGAACTTTACGTTCAAAATTTCCCCGAGCGACCGAACACATGAGTTCGCTTAACCGAATCATAGAACGGGCGACCAAAACGCGGATAGAATGATTTTCGCCTTGGATCAACCAACTGAACCCAGATTCGAGCACTCAAACATTTAAAAGTTGCTTTTTTAACTAAGTCTATTTGAGCGACCGAACCAAGGTTTAGCCACCCGAAAACTCTTGGGTTGCTTATATTTTTTACCAAGGTTAAAATGCTTAAATAGGGTTAAAATTTCTAAATTGTTTTAAAACAATTCTAATAATACCCTACATGTCCTAAACGGTCATAATTTGCCATACTTCTATATATAGGAATTCATTTGTATGGATTAGCATTAGATTAGAAAAAATCATTAGCAAAAAATCCTCTCAAACTCAAAATCCTCTTTTGCCTATAATACTTCCAAATACTCTCATACCGTCATTCCTTTGATCAATCTTAGCATTGTGAGAGCCTCTTGTTTGTGCTATTACCTAGTATAGATTGCTTGATACTTTTATCACTCTTTCTTGATTGATTGATTTACTTTAGGGAGTTAAGAAAAGTTTATCCCACAGATATAAGTTTAATAAATCTTGTGTTAGGATAAACTCAGTAGCTTGAGGATCTTTGCATTGTCATTGCAAGATTCCTATAGCCATATTTTTTGTGTGCAAATATTTTTTTACAAGCTATAATATTTTTCAAACAACTCTTGTGCCTATTTCATTAAAGAAAATATTTTTTAGTTGATTTTAATATTTTATTGACATCTTTGAAACCCTGATGTATTGTTGAGATTGAATATTTTGTTTCAAAGAAATAGTTTGTTTATACACTGTTGAGCATACTTGTGATCATACTTTGCTAAGTGTTTGCTTGAACAAAATCACATCACTAAGCTTACATTACCTATATTGTTGATGTTTGGTTGATTGATTACATTTGGTACATATTTGCTTGATTAAGAAGCATAATCACTGTACCCTATTTGTATTGTGAAAATACTGTTGTATTCCAGGCGTGGCCTGAGGGGGCGGTAATTTAGCCCGATAAGGATTGTATGTAAAGGTTGAGGTCAGCCTTATGCTAATTGACCTGGTTGTTTAAATGCCGCTCCACCTGTTAAGTGAGCTCATAATGGTAATCCTTGTGTTTATTAGCCTAGGCGGGGACGTAAGCAGTTTGACCTACTGCTTTATTGTGCATGCTTGGTTAATTTATTTGTGCAAGTTAATTTTCGTTGTATATTTATATTGACTTACTTTATCTACACTAGATTGACCTTAGGCTTGTGTAATACTTGTAATGATTCAAAAAAAAAATTAAAAAAATTAAAAAAATTAAAAAAATTAAATTTAAATTTAAATTTAAATTTAAATTTAAAATTAATTAATTAATTAACTATTATTATTATTAATTAATACTATAATATAATAATAATATAATATTATAATAAAATATTTTATATATATATATATATATATGTTAACTTATCCCTGAAGGATCTTTGATCCTTCAGGAAGCTTTTTTTTTCTTTTCTTTCTCTTTGCGAACAGAGAGCTCCATTTCCCCTCTCTCCCACTCTCCTCCATCTCATCTTCGATATTCGGCTGATCGGAAATTTAAAAATATCGTTGGGCTCTACTCGCCACCACCAACATTTCTACTAGAGCGGATCTGTCGTGGGAGCGGCGTAAGCATATCTCCTAGGGTAAGGTCAATTCTCAGAGTTACCTCAATTTCTCTTAAACTATAAGACCCCTCAATGAACGAAAATTGTCAGGAGACTCGTGGGGGGATTCTCTACAATCTAACCAGAGTGAGTTTTCGAATTGGAGCTCCAGGGTACCAATCCTAAATCGGTGGTAAGTTTGATAATTTAGCCTTTTATTAGGCTATTTAGGGTATTTAGAACCTAAGGAAATTTTACGGAAAGTTATTATAGGTATTGTGACGAATAATATGGTGAAATTTGAATTTCAGGGTTCAGGGGTTTTTGAACATCTGGGGCGTAGGCCGGGGTGTTATCGGACTTTTTTATGAATCAGGTAAGGGGATTAAGTTAAGTCAGTAATTTTTATGAAATTTGAATCAATTTAATTGTTATGCTTATATAAATATATTTGTTTATCTATTTATTTATTCATTTGGGAATTTAAAGGCTATTTTGGAAACCAACCGTTCTAAGTGGATTTTACAAAACTTAGGATATATGGTATGGTATTTTTGAATAAAATGAACAGTGGAAAGCTTGTTTGTTTATATGGATTTGTTAAAATGTGGAAAATCATGTGGCAGATGATTTAATTTGTATGGATTGTTGTATATCTGGATTTGAGATTTTGAAATACTAAATTATCTGTAAAATACTGAATTGTTTGGGAAATACTAGAAATGCTTGTGAAAATATTAGAACTATTTATGAAATGTAGGAGTTTGAACTAACGGCCAATGGTCGGGTGTTATTTGATTAGCCAAGGGCCAGGATTATTATTTGACTGTCGAGAACCGAGTTTTAATTGACAGCTATATGTTGGATTGTATTTGTGGCCGGGGGGCCAAGTTTTTGGAATAACAAGAAATATATGTGAATTAATATTTTAAATAGTGATTTCTATTATATAAATTGCATGATATGCTTTAGGAACCCTGGGGACCAATGTATTGTGAGCACGGTACCATAGCTAGTTAGACCATGTGCACCCACACTGTTCTGAATAGAAGTGTAGGGGGTCCAGCCGACTGCCTGCGTGAGGTTGAAGTAATGGCGTCAGACCTGCAGCTTTGCTGTGGATGCCGGTAGATGTGTTTGCAGAGGATGTTGTTTTTGTTACTTTGTTTGGGCTGAGCACCTAGGCTTAGTCCAGCCTTCGGGCCGCACAACTCGTGCCATAGGGGAATTAAATGGCGTGTTTGTCACAGGGAGTGTCTTATATGCATATCTATTAATTTATGTGAATACGATTAATTAATAAGATAACTTCGAGGGCTTACTGAGAAAGATGAGTGCCCTGGTAGAAATAATGGTACTAGAGCAGAGGGAAGTTACTTGTATGGGTAGGTAATCTTCCCTATCCTCAGCTAATTGTGTGTGAGAGTGTAAAATAAGAATGTTTTCATAAATGTGTTTATCTTCTTAGTGACTGGTTATTTTCTGTACACTAAATGCATGCTAGCCACACACTGACATTAACTTAGTCTTTCCCTTACTAAGTTGTGCCTCACCCCTACTTTACAAACTATCTTTTTAGGAAATCCTAGAGATCAGGTCTAGCGGGCTAGAGGAGCAGGGCTAGTGGTGTAAATACAAGTAGGTAGTGTGTATGGATAGAGAGTTTATTTTTGTGAAATTTTATGGGTTGTAATTATGTGAAAATGGATATATTTGTGTGTAAAGATAGTTACAACTCTGGTAATGTAATCTGAGGATTTTATATTTTATTTCCGCTACGTATGTGAGTTTTATATTTGATGAATAAGGTATCATGTACACTGACATCACTAAAGTAGCACTCCGGGTCCACATGGTGGGCCGAGGTCGTTACAGTACTGCTATTAGGGGATTGACCTAGGGGATAAAATTTGAAAATACCAATTCATCCCCCCTCTTGGAATTATGGTAAAGCTAACAATTGGTATCAGAGTCACATAACATAGACTTAATATTTAATTTTCAAAAGATCTAGATGGCTCATAGCACTGTAACCCATTTCCCTAGTGTTAATACTCTAGCTAGAATGGATGAGGCAACATGGGGAGAATCAGAGGCAAAGGTCGTTTCTACAATACGCTTGTGTTTGGCCGATGAAGTTCTCTATCATGTGATAGAGGAGGATTCTTTAGCAACTATGTGGCGAAAGTTAGAAAGTTGGTATATGTCTAAATCCTTGTCAAATAAACTTTTTTCTTAAGCAAAGGTTGTATTGACTTAAGATGGTTAAGGGTTCGGTTTGAACCAACATATCAACACTTTCAATCAAATTGTGAGTGATTTGGCACGTGTTGATGTAAAGTTTGAGGAGGAAGACAAAGCATTGATGCTATTAAATTTCCTACCTACGTCTCAGACTTATGAGAATTTGGTTACAACTCTTACATGGGGCAAGGATAGCTTGAATTTGGAAGAGGTGACAAGTGCATTACTTGGTTTTCATCAAAGAAAAATGATTAGTGATGAAGCTTCACATGGTGAAGGACTTGTTGTGAAAAGTAATCAAGAATATGGGAGACGTAAGTTCCAAAGCAAATCTCGGTTGCAGTCTGGGAAGAAGAAGAAGTACATGAAATGTTTTAAGTGCGATAAAATTGGGCACATAAGACTAGAATATCCATAGTGGAAGAAAGGGAATTTTGAAAATCAGTAAGGTCTGTCAAAATTTGCAAATGTAGTGGAAGAAGATTTAGAGTGCAATGATGGGGATATGCTATGTATTTCATCAGGTTCGGAGTGCCTCACAGATGATTCTTGGATCCCAGACACCGAATGCTCTTATCACATGACAATAAATAGAAAATGGTTTGAAACCTACAAGTCAGTCAATACTGGTTGTGTTTTGATGGGAAATAATATTTCATGCAAAATAGTTGGTATTGGAAATGTCAAAATCAAAATGCATGTTGGTGTTGTAAGAACCATATGTGATGTAAGGCATGTTGAGGGTCTAGGAAAGAATGTTATTTCATTGGGTATTTTAGACTGTAATGGATTTTGTTACAAGTCTGAAAAAGGAGAAATGAAAGTGTGTGAAGGCAACTTGATAGTGATGAAAGGAGAAAAGATAACGAGAAATATCTATGTACTGCAAGGTGTAACCGTTGTAGGTGGAATTACAACTGTTGAATCTAAATCAGATACTTTATGGCATATGTAGTTGAAGCATATGGATGACTACATGTATTCAGATGTTTATGGACCGATGATGATAGGATTGAAGGATAGACATATGTTTTTCGTGAATGTATCACGGAAGGTCTTAGTTTATCTCATATGGCACAAGCCTGATGTTGAAGTGTTGTGGTTGAGGTGGAGTACCAGACCATGAGAGAAATCCTCATATCAGCCATTGGGACTGAGTGCGTTGGTTTTGTTCAAGGAGTTTTGTGAGCAGGGCAGATCATATGCAGGGCTTGTAGGGTACTTCTTGGTGAAGTTAGTGAGTATGGCGTGTTTCTTGTGCGACCAATCGCCAAAGGTATCACTAGATGGGAAAGTTGCAAGTGAATTGTGGGCAGGTTTTGTGGTAGACTACTCGGTTATGGGTGGATGTCCACTAGTGCACTATTCTAGTGACGGAGGATCTAGGCTTGGTGTTATGTCTAAACGGTACATCTTTCTGGGTTATAAGAAAGGTGGGTGCAAGCTGGGTGATCCTGTGGAAAACGAAGGGGTGATCGAGGACATGACTTTTTTTGTTAAAGTCATGGGGCAACATACTCAGGTAAAGGAAGAGAAACAAATGCTAGAAAACTGTAGCAGCAGCAGCAGTAATCATGTTATTCAGATGGAGTTAGGGACTCAAGGCAGAAATGTGTGGAGTTCCATCTCGAGTCAACAGTATCATAGTATAAATGGGCATGTGATGCAGGTGGAGCAACAAACTCAGGGCAAAGTTGATATTGATCATATTGCAGGGAATTTCAGCGTAGGAGACCAGCAAGATCATAGTGGGCCCATGTTCACTATTAGACCACCATTCAAGTATAAATTGGTGAGGCTTCCAGTTGGGAAGAGGGTGATAGTGACGTATGAAGTGATGTATCTATTGTATGTGAATGACATGTTATTGGCTAGAAATGTTTTAACTGAGGCTAATCAGTTGAGAACTCTATTGAAAGTTTTTGACATGTATGTGTTGGGTACGGCCAAGATGGGTCTTGGTTTTCTAATTTGTATGGACAGAGCTACAAGGAGATTGGTGTTATCTCAGGGTGGCTTTGTGGACAAAACCACAGGGAGACTTTGTTTGCCATCTCAGGAAGGTTCTATGGAGAATCGTTGTGAAATGTCTACCATTCGGTATCCAACGACGGGCTGTGATGTCGGATATATGTCAAAGGTCCTCCATGATTATGTAATGGAGTGTTTCAGCAGGCAACAGAGTGGACCGTCAACGGTTAATTTTGTTGAAGACTGTATAGTGGGCTTTTGTGATATAAGACTTGCAGAAGCTTTTGCGTTTACTATTATGGGAAGGTCTTATTGGAAGCCTAGGGTGAAGTCTTCGAAAGTTGAATCTACAACTATATCGGGGTTGATGGTAGAAGCTAAATCTACCATTGGGAAGTTCAAGTGGCATTGCTTGGACTTGGTGCATGTCTCTAAGTTCTAGAAGGGAGATGGTCCCAACCGATCATTTCAAGTTAAAGGTAGAGCAATCAGTCGTGTTTTTGGGATGTCCTAAAGGACGTATAATCGCCAAGGTGGAGATTGTTGTATTTGTGTGTGGCTCTTATACTTGGTGGGAATCACAAACAAAGAAAGGAAAACATGAGATAGAGGTCTGCTTGTGCTGGTAGCAGAAGACTCGTCGACAAGTGTCCTATGCTCGTCGACGAGTAGATACCGAGAGTCAGAAAATCTCACAATAAAAAACTCGTCGATGAGAGGATAGACTCATCGATGAGTGGGCTTCTTTTACTCATCGATGAATCCCCTGTTCTCGTCGACGAGTGCGCCTGGGCTGCTAAAAGAAATTTAAATTTTGAATTTGAACATTGAAGTGGTTGGATAATTGGAGGGAAACCTCCGAAGGAAAGTCTATTTACGTCTATCTGAGGGTATTGTGAGATATGAGAGAGATCTTTGTGAAGTGTATTGTGTATTCTAAAATTTCTTAGTGAAATTTTTGTGTCAATTGCTTACGTGGATGTAGGCTTTGTTGAACCACGTACATCTTGTTGTTGTGCTTGTTATTTCATGTTTTTTGGTTGAATTTGATCTACTTGTTGCATTTTTATTCCGCTGTACATCCTATATCCGATCCATTTATTACAACACGACATATCTTACCTTCCCTTCAATCTACATCACATGTCATCAAGGAAATTGTAAATATTCCTATTCTTCTTATAATAATCTTCATTTTCAATAAAAACAAAATTTATTTATTTTGAGTTTTGATTTAAATTTCAAGAAAATTTTGCCTTGTTGTCCATTGAAATCTTGACATTTCCATAAATTTGAATGATTTGTCAAAATTTTGTAAGATAGAAATAAATTATCATTTTGATTTTGAGCAAAAAATTTTAAACAATATTGTGGTAGTTTAAGATCATGGGTACAACTTCAATTTGCATGATCATTCGTCTTCTCTCACTTTACACTTTCTTGAGCTTACAACTTTTTTTCTTCACCTATCCTATAGGTATTAGATATTTTTTTAATACAATATATTTTGAATATATATATAAATAATCTCCAAATATGTCTTGGAGAATATCTAATATTATTCACCTGGCCTCTCACGTTAAATAGTCACTCAACTTAATATTATACACTTTCTATTACATTTATGGAGCTGTAATGACAAATATTGCAAATAATAATAACTTATTAATTTCTCCTAGGGATAATTCCTCTTTTGTTCTCATTGTTCATTAATGAGATACCAAAACTTATATATATATATATATATATATATATATATATATATATATATATATTCAAATCAAACTGAATAATACAAAATTATGTATATAAATTTCAGAATTATAGAATTAATTACATGATTATGTATTTTGATTTCAAATAAAAGGTGAGACCAATAATGTAATTACATATTTTCATAATTATAAACCAATTATGTAATTATGTACATTAATGCATATTAACTGATTTGGAAAACATAACCAAATAAATAGTAATATACATAATTGCATAATTACATATTTATATTCAAACTGAATTGTCCACAAATTATGTTCATAGATTTTTCAAATTACAGTATTAATTAAGTAACTGTGTTGTTTATTTAATTTTAAATAATAAGTGAAACCAATACTATAACGGCATGTCCGCAAGTACAGACACAACCATTATAGAATTACGTATATACATACATATTAATTAGTTTATAAAAATCGAATCAAACCAATTATGTATGTATATAATTTCATAATTATGTACATATTTAAACCAAATAATAGAATTATTTATGTCATTATCTATGTAGCTTAATTTCAAATAATATGTGAAGTCAATATTATAATTACATACCCACATAATTATGGACATACCTAAATCAAAGCAATTGTATGAGTAATTATGGACATTCATGAATATTAGTTAATTGGGTTGGATATAATTGAATCAAAACGATTATACGTATAAATAGTTGTGTAATTACATACATATTCAAACCGAATTATCCACAATTACAAAATTGGGTACATAAATTTTCAAATTATAGTGTTAGTTTTGTAATTATATATATAGCTTACTTTCAAATAATAGGTGTAGTCAATACTATAATTATATATTTACATAATTACGAACACATTTAATCGAATCAGTTTTGTAATTACGTACACATCATTTATGTATATAAACAAAATCAATTGCATATACGTATAATTGCATAATTGCGAATATATTCAAACCAAATTGTTCACAATTACAAAATTATATAAATAGATTTTTGAATAATAGCAATAATTATATAATTATGTACTTTAATTTCAAATGGTAGGTGTTGTCAATAATAAAATTAAATACCTACAATATTCTGGGCATATCTAAATCAAACCAAATATGTAATAAACACATGCAAATTAATTGATTTGGAAAATTAAGACAAATCAAATTACATTCATAAATAATTGCATAATTACACACATAACCAAATTATCCATAATTGCAAAATTATGTATGAATTGAAGATTTTTGAATTATAGTATTAATTATATAATTATGTTGTTTAATTACAAATAATAGGTATAATTAATTCTACAATCATAGATCTACATAATTAGGACATATCTAACCTGAACTAATTATACAATTGTGTACATGATTTGCTACGTGTACGATGTTAGATTGAAAAAATGAAAAAATTAAATCTCAATGATAATAATGAGAAAAGTGATAAACATAATAATAATAATAATAATAATAATAATAATAATAATAATAATAATAATAATAATGATGATAGTATATTTTTTAATAAGTTCAAGGGTGCTCAGAATGAACTTTCCTTAATTGAGCTACTTGTTTCTAATGAAAAAAAAAAAAAAAAAAACGATCATTACGTGAAAATTTGATTACTCACTAAAAAACAACCCTTGTTTCAAGGGTGCTCACAAAAATTTTGCAAGATTTAATGAAAATTTGATGTCACATCGAAGAAGCAAAAGGTATTCTACAAATATACTTGCATTTTCTTAGAATTGGTAATTACGTGAGCTAGAGTCTACATTAGGAAGGAAATATCATGCAACATAGCCAACTCTTTTGACCACGGAGTCTAATTTAACCAATCTATTTTCAAGATCTATGACTACTGATGATAATTGATCACACTCCATTTTCTTAGTCGTGTAAGCATAAGAAAGCTCATGTAACTGAGGTGTTTGTTGCTTAACCATGTATTGTAGCTATTTCATCTCTAATTGGGTATGCGCCAATTGTGCATGGACGTATTCGTTTGTGATTATCAAATCTTTTTCTATAACCTCTATTTCGGCTGCCACCTTTGATCTTTTTGCTAACTCTTCATTTTCTGGTTGCATTTTCCTCTTATCCCGCTTAAGAGCTTGGTTCTCATCCTTTAAATTTTTGTAGCAGGATTCTTTTCGTGCCCAAATTTCTTCATAATATTCTTCCAAGGAGTCCCCACATGGAGAGTCTAACAAGTGCTCTAGGCACTTTGTAAGCTTTACCCCATGATTTTTGCCATGTTGAATATCCTGAGGATGTCTTTGTTTACCCTTTATAACTTTCTAATATTTAAAGCTTTGACCAAGATGTTTTAACTTCATTCATCTTATTAGGATTTGGTTCCTCCTTGTAATAGAAGAAAAATTCTTTTGGGTCAATAGTTCTAGGGATAAATTGTGAATGCCCCCGTTAATGGAGCACAAGGCTTGGGGTGTAGGTGATACATCCCCTTGCCTCTAGCAATGGCAAGAGGGAGAATTTCCTGCATTTTATAATAATAGGTTTTGACAGCATTCCAATTGCCATCCATTAGGATATTATCCCAAACACACTACTGATAACATGTTCCCTTATTCTTTGACTATGATTTTTCCATGGATATTTAGAAAAATCTTTCAGGGAGTCTCTAGAAGTCCTAAAATTTAGGGTGAGGAACAATTGGGTACAACATCACAATGAACTCGCTCGTTTTTCGCAACAAAAATTTAGGGTGAGGAAAGTTTCAGGTAGTATTGCAGGCACCTGATTAGCATTGACCATTACTACTTCAACAAATACATTAGTTGTTGTTTATCGATGATGTGGGTAACAAATGGTAGGAAGACTAACTCGTAAAAAACAAGTGCCAATACTTGTAAACATACTTTTGATTCATCATTTATCTTATGTTCTTCAAAAATCTTTTTGAAGTAGCTTTAGTACCACCCTTTAGTGATCCCTTTCTCAAAGTCAGCTTTCTTCAACTCATCATCTCGAATTTTGATTTATCTAGATAACCCCCTGCTTACAACTAACTTGTGTCATGGTAAGTAAATGCACTCTTTTACTTCCCTAGGTATTCTAAGGAGTTCTTAATATTCTTCAATTGTTGGCAACAAGTCCACTGTCCCTATTGTGAAGCACCTATATACAAGATCCAAATATTGAATCATTGCATTTAGACCATCCCACTACACATGAATAAACAACACATCTACAATTCTACCATACTTCTTTTAGAATATTCCCTTACCGTCTTTTGACAATTTCTCCTAACAAGACATAATTTCCTAAATATCTCCTTTTTGTTTCTTTGAGTCTAACAGATTTTGGGAGATTACTTTCATTATTTGTAGGTAAGGCATCTTTTTCCTGAAATTGCAATTGCTCTGATTCTTTTGCCACGGTCCTCAAATTTCTCACTTCTTTCTTTGTCATGGTATTGTTCATCAAAGAGTCACAGAAACCCTTAAGCAATAATACACTAACCTGCCCAAAAAATAGGTAGATTGTCAACCAATTCAAAAATTTCATTCGTCCCTAAAAGTCTTCCTAACTAAGATCATGATGATGATTAGAATGCACACATATATTTAAATGGCACTTTAATGACGAGTGCATGCCATGCATATGATTCCTCATTGGTTTAGAACATTGAGGATGAAGGGAAATATCCTATGCTAGTCACTTAAGAACTTGAAGAGATTTCACTGTGCACTAGCTAATTATGGCACCATCTTGTGGCTATCCACTTATGGGGACTATGTCTATTGGAATTGGTATATTCCCAAGAGGGGGGTGAATTAGGAATTTAAACCTTCTCTTAGGTCAATTTAGATTCCTCAAACAGTATTGCACAAACCTAAAATCTTTCTATACAATCATAAACTCGATTAAATATTTAAACAATTAAATGCAAACATTCAAGTACTGAAATTTAAAGTGCAAAAATTAAAAGTAGGCACAAGAAATGTTATCAGGATTTGGCCAATACTGCTTACGTCCCCACCTCAAACTCACAAGCAAGAGGATTCCACTATGACTCGCTTAAAGGGTGGAGCGGCACCTAATACAACACTTTAACAGGATGGTATACCTAATTCTCCTAATCAGGTCTGAACCAGTCTGAGACTTTTCATAGGAAAAGTCTCCCTTTTCCGACCACACGTCGGGAACACAACAAATATGAAATTTTTCGTACAAACAAATATGCTTCTTACACTAAGCAGATATGTACCACTACAGACAATCAATTAATGTACTCACATATGATAGGATATTAAGTTCAAGTGAGATTTCGTTAAACAATGTGTTAACTCTCAATAATATGTGTGTCGATATGTATATGTGAAAGTGAGACCTTTGATTTCAAGATAATGTATTTGCAATGTGAATATTCAAAGCATCTCTAGAACCCTAAGCAAACATCCCAAAAAATATTTTTCAAATATCATGCACAATGGATATTAGGGTTTAAGCTTGCTAAAAAATGATTTTATCATAACACAAAGCAAGCTTATGAAACTTGTAATAAGGATGCAACTTCTTAAGCCAATGAAGAGTTTTTCCCAATCTAATATTTACAAGTAAAATACCATGGGAAAAACTTTAAGCTACTCTCCAAAATCAACAATCAACAAATGCAAGTATAGGAGAGTTGTTAGCTTGCAATGAGAATAAATGAATACCCAAAAAAATAATCTCTCTCAAAGATATGTAATTTAAATGAGTATGAGAAGGAGATTTTGCAATATGCTTTGTAAAAAATGGGAGTGTGAAAGATTTAGCACAATCAATTTTCAGAGAAAAATTTTGCTAATCTATATGCTAATCATTTGCTAATTATAACAAATGAAGGGGTATATATAGAGTTGGGCAAAAATATAACCGTTGAGGACATCAAGGGTATTTTGAAAATTGTTTAATTGAGTTTAATGAAAATTAACCTTGATTTACTGCAGTAAAAATTTGCCAACCCAAGAGGTTTTGATCGCCCAAGCCGTTGGTTAAGTCGCCCGAGCACTCATAACAGGAAAAGGCAATTTTGAAGTTCGGGCACCTAGTGAGAACTTCAGGTGGCTAAACCAAGGCGATTTCCAAGCTACTTGAGGTTCAGTCACCCGGTCCTAACTTCAGTCTGCTAAACTTCTCAGTTCGATTGCCCAAGGTCAAAATAAATGTGAAGTTCGGGCACCCGGAGAAGGTGGAAAAGTCAGTAACAAAAGTTCAGTCGACCAAGAACGTTTAGTTCATTTCGGTTTGGTCACCCGACCTTCAGTCAACATTTTTACTTTTCACACGTTCGGTCGACCGAGGTGTTTTGAATGCACAAGTTTGGTCACCTAAACCCCTTTCATTTTAGAACCTAAGTAATATTTTTACCCCTTATTGCATAGATGATGACTTATATAATAAAGGGGATTTTCCTAAGTGATTATGCAAGGACCTAGGGTCCCTCTAAGGTCTTTGAGCTAACCCTAAAAATCCGGTGTCGGTCGACCAAAGGTCCGCCAAAAGGCGATCCCTAATGTCATTCTACGGTCTTGAGCATAAATACCTATTATGCATAATATGCAGATTATTACAGACCCAACATATAAAACAAAATGCATTTTACAATAAGAACAAATGTCTTCAATCTTCTTGCTCGTGTGTCTTCATGGAATGCGCCAAATACATATGATCTTGGAGTTTCTTCTGACTTCAAAATCCCTTGATCTTATGTGTGCTGAAATTTAGACATGTTCACATCCTTAAAACACACATAAGACACTGGTGCTTTGTCAGCATCAACACAGAGATCACACTCAAAAAGTCAACAATTTCCATTCTCAAAGAAGGATTATGGCATACTTTGAAATGATTATGCAATAAAAAAATAAGAAAAATTTCCCCCTTTGTGTCTTATGGAGATGTATACCTTAGGTTCAAGATAGGCTTTTCAAAGGATGGTACTAAAGTTGCTAGTGCTTGGCTTCATATCTATTTCTAAAAAAAGGTTTCCAAACTATCCTTTGTTGATGCCCACATAAGTTAGCCAAGGTCCTCAATCCTCACCCATTATAGACTACTAACGGAAAGAGTTTAGTTTGAGTGAGGGGCTTTTCATAAGCCTATATGGAAATTAAGACTATAAAGGAAATTGTGTTGTTTTCCAGAAAACTATTGACGGTTTCTATATACCCTTCGATAGTAGCTTCAACTGTTTGACATAGAATGTTTTCCAGGAGAAAATCATTGACAGTTTCACCAAACCGTCAATGGTTATGCATGTTGCTGAATTGCCTAGAATCCAAGCAGTTGAAGATTTGCTAATATACAATAGGTTGCAGCAATCTAGGATTCTTTAGCTATATTACTTGAATATTTGTTTTTATTTGATAGTCTAGGATCCTTTTGATTTAGTATTTAAATAATTTTGAATTTGTATTAACTATACCCTTGTACAAGTCCTATATATAGGACATCTCTACATCAATAAAAGTATCTTGCATTTTCTATTTGGTATCAATGCTCTTTCTCTAACGATCCTTGATGGCCATTTCCTCTGAGTCCGTTATTGTCAACACTCTTGAACTTCCTGGTGGTGGAAACTCTCCTCTTATTGCCATCAATGTTAGCTCCCAGCTTCCTGACTTAATCTAAAATGAGCAGTGCAAAGGCTATCACAACTATAGGAGTTCTGTCGTGTAATAATTAACCCAAAAGGCCAGATCGACTCCTCAGGGAATGCAGATCGGTTTCAAACTCACATAAAATAGAAAGAAGAAAATAAGAAAACAGTTTACTGAACATGGTTCAGATTCGATTTCTTAGGGATTTTGAAAGTTTGTGACGAAATTAAAATAACACGAAACCTAAACCATGAACCTAACATGAATAATTCAACCAAACAACTACTAATTAAACACTCAAATAATAAATCAAAGCAAGAACATCACTAATCAGTTTCAAACAAAGACGAACTAAACTTAAACTTCAACGATGGCTTAAAACTTAAACAGTGATTTAACAAAAATAAATCCAACAATAATTTAACAAAAAATAAACTCAACAAAAATAATTAAACTTCAACAATGACATAAGAATAATAAACCAACTCAACACAATAATAACTTGAATAAAATGAACAATGGCTCAACTAAATGACAATAAACTAAACTTAACAATAAATAAAGCTCAACTAATTAAATAAATTAAACTAAATAATGAATAAACTCAAACAAACTCTTAAATAAAAATAACTGAATTTAAACTAATGAAAAGTTCCAACAAGATATTTAAAATGCAATAAAATAGAGTAATAAATAACAAAGTTCCAACAAAGTATTTAAAAATGACAATAAATTAGAATAAAGTAACTAAATAACAATAAAAGAAACAGATAGAGAGAGAGAGAGAGAGAGAGGAGAGAGAGAGAGAGAGAGAGAGAGAGAGAGAGAGAGAGAGAGAGAGAGAGAGAGAGAGAGAGAGAGACCTTGAGGTTGGAGGAGAGTCTCCCCAAGCTGCTACGGCACACTCCACCAAAACCCTCTTCTCAAGCTAGCTAATAAAAACCCTAATAAAAGCAACCCTACTTTACTTTTTCCTTTCAAACCCCTATGGCCCTAGGCCACCCTTTTCAATCAAGTCCTACCCTTTTGTTTCCCCCTTTACGGCCAGCCCAGCATATGGCTCCAAGTCCCTCCAGCGCATGAGACTCTCCCAAGGTTCCTTTTCACGTGGTCTTGTCAATCCATGAAGCCTAGCCCTTCTTACGGCTTCTCCAATTTAATTAAGCCCACATCTTTATTAAGCCATGCACATGGCTCATGCACTCACACGGCTTCACGTCAAGCCCATGCACTCACACGACCAAAGACCTGTTACTCGGCTTCAAGAGTGAAGTTTGTAAATTGTGTCACTTCCAACGCATCCTCCGATAAAAAGTGGCTTGTGGATTCTGCTACTTCTCACAACATCACCTCCGATCTTGCAAATCTCTTTGTTCACTCGAAGTATGATTGCACGGATGAGGTCATCATTGGCAATGGCTCGAGTTTGCAAGTCCCACATGTTGTCTCTATGTCACTTCCCTCTTCCTCGAAGCCTTTTAAATACTAATACTTTTTGTGTTCCTAATATTCACAAGAACTTAATCTTCATTCATAATTTCACTCGTAGCAATAATGTTTATCTTGAGTTTCACCCATTTTATTTTTTTTTTGAAAGATCGGAGCACGGGGATGACCTTTCTTCACAATAAATGTTAGGATGGTGTCTATCCAATGCTAATGACTTCTTCCACTAACGAGTCTTCTGTTTTAGCACTTGTTGGTGAAGGAACAAAATTTGATGTAACAACCCATTTTTTTAATAATAACAACTCTAAGTCTCTGATACCAAACTTGTAACGATAATAAAGTCATCCTAGACCCAAAGTGGGGGTACTAGGGATACTTCTGTTTATATTCACATACTATCTATGCAGTGAAAACACAAACAATAAATCCTAATTACGAGACCAGAATTCTAGTGCTACCATATATACATAATTTCGTTTTCCAAAGTACTATTACAAACCCAGGTGTACAAAACATTTCTACATACAAAAACAACCCTTACTAGCACTTACTTTCAACACACTCTCTATGCTCTACCCTGAAGCTCTAAGCTCGATCCTCCCGAGGTCCTGAAATATTAAAATAAATATCAGGATGAGAAACCTTTCAGTAAGATGGGATAAGTTATTACCAATGTGTGGCAGATGAGTTTTACATGCATGAAATAACTGATAATTTAATCTGTAACAGAAATAGCCACTTAATCAAATGCATAGCACAAGTCACACCTACACCATTTAAAATACTCATTTTCTAGTTAAACGTACTTCTAGTTGTACTTTCATAGTTTCTATTTTTTAAATCTACATATATAATTGCGAAAACTTCCTTGGATGGATAACTTTAATCATGAATTAACCCCGCATGATCAGGTTGTGCGGCCCGTGGGCTAGACTTAACCATGGTTGGCCTACCAAGTTAAGTCAAACTATAACTCGTCTGTAGTACGATTGGCCTGCTCAACCTGATCCGAACTGCCATGGAGCTCCTTTACTCTCCACTATGGCACAATCAACTGTCATTACCACACATTATCTGAGATGTGTGGTTGCACTATCTATACTGTATTAGCTACGGTACCGAGCTCTGTGTTCTGTTCTGGTCCATCAAGGCTCTGATACTGTATAACACTATTACTATATATTACTATTTTACCATGATTCTGTATAAACCTTAATACCATGATTCTATAATGACTATAATGCCATGATTTTGTATAACTGAAATATCATGGTTTTGTAATAACTATAATATCATGGTTCTGTAATAGCTATAATATCATGGTTCTATAAAAGTTGTAAAATCATGGTTTTATTAAAAAAATTGTTTAAAATTTTGAATTAAAACTCTATACTAAAACTAGTATTACTCATACCACACAATTTGTATAATACTCTAAATACTATAATCTATATGGGAAAAGTGTGTATAGGAAAATCACATTTCCTACTATATGAAATTAATATATATCATCTATAAGGTTTTTTTTAAACCTAAGTTCCTAAATTTTCCCATATGTACATAACATGTGAAAAGCCATAAATTTCCATACCCATAACTTCATATCCTGTAATATTCAGAAAAATCGTATACTGATAGCCCAAAATTAAATATTATATTTTAATCAGTAGAATTTCTAAATTAACTGGCATAACTTATTCTCCTTACACATTTGTTGAGAGCGTGCCTGCTAGAATCTCTAACCTATGCCTGTGGCAAAGGAATACTGTGGTTACAAATAAGGGTCCTAGGAGATTACAATCATTCGTATAAATAAAAGTTCTCCCAAAACCATTCATAACCTAAAACCCAATTACATTTCTATAATTAACTATCCTACATTGTATAAGACAAAATCCAAAACTCATTATTTACCTTTACCTGTCTAACTTTGGGTCCCATCAAACAAGTGTGGGTATCTCTGACGCATCTTTTCCTCTAATTCCCATGAAGCCTCTTCAACTGCATGATTGCACCAGAGTACCTTTATCAACAGGATCTTCTTCGTGTGCAATTCTTGTTCCTTTCAATCCAAAATCTGAATGGGTACTTCCTTGTAAGACAAAGCATCTCCAAGTTCCAATAATTCATAACTAATCACATGTGAAGGATCTGTGACTTATTTCCTCAACATAGCTACGTGGAATACGTCATGGATTTTGCACAAAACAGGAGGTAACGCCAACCTGTAGGCAACTGGACCCACTCTTTCCAAGATCTTAAATGGTCCAATATACCTAGGGCTTAGCTTACCCTTCCTCCCAAATCTCATGATCCCTTTCATCGGTGCAACTCTCAGAAACACGTGATCCCCTACTTCAAACTCCAGCTCCCGCTGACGAGTATCTGCATAACTTTTCTACTAGCTTTGTGTTATTCGGATTCTGTCTCTGATAAGCCTGACTTTTATCATAAGTTTTTTTGTACCAATCCTGGTCCCAAAATCTTCCTTTCACCAATTTCATCCCAGTATAATGGAGATCGGCATCTTCTACCATACAACGCCTCATACCATGCCATCCCAATGCTGGCCTGGTAGCTATTATTATAAGAAAATTCAACCAATGGCATATACTAGATCCAGCTCCTACCGAAATCCAATACACAAGCCCGCAGCATATCCTCCAATATTTGTATTGTCATCTTTATTTGTCTATCAATCTAAGGATAAAAGGTCGTACTAAATGTCATCTGAGACCCCATAGCCCTCTACAAACTCCTCCAAAATTGTGACATGAACCGTAGGTCTCGGTCAGAGACGATGAACTCAGGTACTCCATGTAGTCTCACTATCTCCTGTATAAACATATATATCCGCCAACCTACTCATGGAGTAGTTAACTCTAATGGGAAAAAAGTGGGCAGTCTTCGTCAACCGGTGTACGACTACCTAGATGGCATCCTGTCCATGAAGTACAGGCAGCAACCCTATAACGAAATCCTTAGAGATATGCTCCCATTTTCATTTGGGAATATGAAGTGGTTGCAATTGTCCCACCAGTCTCTTATGCTCAGCTATTACCTTATGACATGTTAAGCATTGTCCTACATATTTAGCAATCTCCTTCTTCATATTACTCCACTAAAAAGATTCCTGAAGATCCATGCAATATATAGGGATCGATGTGATTCCTCCAGGATAATTCTTTTAATCTCAACATCAACGGGCACACAAAGTCTTGTATGGAATCTCAAGGCTCCATCATCTAAGATATTAAACTCTACTCCCTAACCCTTTTGTACTTTATCTATAATCTTTACTAATTCCACATCTTTCATCTGAGTAGCTTTAATTCTTACTTGTAATGTGGGTTGTACTATCAGATTAGTGATAAACTCCTAGTGATTACCTCTACAAGTTCCACCCCAAGTCTTTCCAAATCCATTCTGATCTGATGCTGCCCCACCACTGCTGATACTAAGGCACTTCCTGATTTCCAATTCAATGTATCAGCTACCACATTTGCTTTTCCTAAGTGGTAACTGATGGTACAATCATAGTCTTTAATTAACTCTAACCACCTTCTCTGACTCATGTTCAGCTCCTTCTATGGGAAGAAATATTTAAGGCTCTTGTGATCTATAAAGATCTCACACCTACCCCCCTATAAATAATATCTCCAAAACTTCAGTGCATAAATCACTGCTGCTAACCCCAGATCATGGGTAGGGTAATTCTTTTTATATTCTTTGAGCTTTCGGGAAGCATATGCTACAAATTTTCCCCACTGCATCATAACACACCCGAGCCCTTTGTGTGATGCATCACTATAAATTACAAAACCCTCTTCTCCCGAGGGAATCATTAGAACTTGTGTAGTGATGAGTCGCAGCTTTAATTCCTGTAAGCTTTGTTCACACTCATCTGTCCATTTAAATTTCACACACTTCCTGGTCAATTTTGTCACGACAGTTTAGAGAATCCCTCTACAAATCGGCGGTAGCATCCAGCCAAATCCAAGAAACTCTTGACCTCTTACACATTTTTTTATCATGCCCAAACCACTACTGCCTCAATATTGCTCGGATCCACAGAAATTCCACCCCTAGATACCATGTGTCCAAGGAAAATGACTTATTTCAACCAAAATTCACACATCCTGAATTTTCCATACAACCTTCCTTCTCTCAATATCTGTAAAACTATCCGCAGATGATCCTCATGCTCCTTGAGGCTCCTTGAATATATCAAGATGTCATCAATAAATACTTCCACAAACTTATCTAAGTACTAATGGAACACCCTATTCATCAATTCCATGAATACGAAAGGAGCATTCGTCAGTCCGAACGGTATAACCAGGAAATCATAATGGTCATACCTAGTTCGAAACTCCGTGTTTGAAAAATATTTTGCCCTGACCTTTACTTGATGGTATCCAGATCGTAAATCAATATTCGAGAAATTTGTGTCCCCTACAGTTGGTCAAACAAATCATTTATGCGGGGAAGCGGGTATTTATTCTTGATGGTTACTTTAGTAATTTCTCTGTAGTCAATGCACATTCTCATTGACCCATCCTTCTTTTTCACAAACAGTACTGGTGCTCCCCAGGGTGACACACTGGGCCTAATAAACCCCTTATCCAGTAATTCATGTATCTGCTCTTTCAACTCTTTCAATTCTACTAGAGACATTTTGTACGACGCTTTAAAAATCAGTGCAATTCCTAGAGGTAGATCGATAGTAAACTCGACCTCATGATCAGGAGGCAGTCTTGGAAGATCGTCCGGAATATGTCAAGAAAATCTTTCACTATCGAAATATCTTCTAATCTGAATTCTTCTTCCGACTCTTCTTTTACACAGGCCAGGTACCCCTGGCATCCCTCCAAAAGCAATCTCCTTGCCTGAACAACTAATAAAATTTGTGGTAGGGAACGCACACATGTCCCCAAAAATCGATACTCCTGCTCTCCTGGAAGTCTAAATACCACTTCCCTATGACGAAAGTCAATACTGGCATAAATGGCAGCTAGCCAATCCATTCCCAGAATTACTTCAAAACTATGCATATCTAGAACTACCAAGTTAACTAGCAATGACCTCCCTGAATATTCGGTGGACAATCTTTAAGTACCTTTCTACACAACATTGTGGTCCCGGTCGACGTAGCCACTGATAAACTGACATCTAAAGATTGAGTTTCTATACCCTAATAAATTCCAGGGCTATGAATGAGTGAGTCACTCATGAATCAAATAAAATAGTAACTTTATACGACAATATATAAATAATACTTGTCACCACATCGCTTGCTACCTCAGCTTCTCCTGATGTTAGAGTATAGACTCGTGCTGGGGCGGTGTTCCTCTGCTGATTTCCTCAGGGTGCTAGATTATTTGATTACAATTTTCTAGGCACTAGCGCATTAACTGGCTGCACTTGGTAGTCTTTCGCAATATGTCCGGGTCTTCCACAACAATAGCTAACATTCTCCCCCACACGGCATTCCCCATGTGCCTTCTATTACATTTGGGACAAATCGGGTAGGTCTGAGTCCCCTAATACACCCGCCTTCCTATCTCCTACCTCTGTCCCCTACTGTTTCTCCTTCTCGGACCCTAGCTAGTACCCCGCCTAAAACCTAGTAGGCGTGGGTCTCTTTCTCTAACTTTGCCCCTCTGTGCCTCTCTGTCGACTGGCCTTAGCTATGGCGGCTTTATCCACCAACTCAGAAAAATCTCTTATCTGCAACAGTGCCACCTGCTTATAAAGCTCCTGCCTCAGCCCTCTCTCAAATCTCTGTGCCTTCCTGAATTCATCTAGTATCATGAAGGGAGCAAAACGAGACAGCTCCACAAATTTAGCGGCATACTGTGGTACTGTCAACTGTTCTTAAGTCAGATTCAAGAATTCCTTCATCTTGGCATCTCTAACAGAGGCGGGAAAGTAGCCGATGTAAAATATCTCCTTAAACCTTCCCCAAGACAATGCTACTAGTGCTGATCTCTGCTCCTCCAGGAGCTTCACTACTAACCACCATCGTTCTACCTCCCCTGTTAACTTGAAAGTGGCATACATCACCCTCTGTTTGTCGGTGCAATGCAGTACTATCAAGATTTTTTCAATTTCCTGCAACCAATTTTCTACCTTAATCAGATCTATAAACCTCATGAAAAGATTGTAGGATTCATCTGGGTAAACTGTCTGATCGAACAGCCCTAATCAGTTGGCGGGCAATCCTGTTCTTTAGAACTCTGTGCTGTCTCAGCTATAACCTGCTGAGCAATATTGTGCAAGACCACATCAGAATCGCTGCAACCCATACCAGAGGGTCCCACATATTACCACCTCTAACATGAGCATCGTTATTTCTAGGGTTCATCCTGAAAATAGAATAATACAATCTTAGAATTTCAACACCTTAATATGACAATACTACTATCTAACTAAGAATCTTAAGATATCTCCCCTACACCCAATCAACCTAACATTTTTATCCCAATTTAAGATTCCGCCTTACTACTCAGAAACAAGAACCAACAATAGTTTACTATGGCTTTCCTAAAATCGCCACCCCAGGAAAATCACATAAACCAACCTGAAATTCCCTGCCTCCAGGCCGTGGGACAGAATCCTAAATTCCACTTTAACTTCCATAACGATATCCTACTGTACACCTGATCCATTATTTTCCCTATCCTTCATCAAGATCCATTCTTATATTCTGGTATTGTATCCCGCTAGAGTCTGCAGAACCTAGCAACCTAAGCTCTGATACCAAACTTGTAATGACCCAAAATTACTACCATTTTTTTAAATAATAACAACTCTAAGTCTCTAATACCAAACTTGTAACGATAAAAAAGTCATCCTAGACCCAAAGTGGGGTTACCAGGGATACTTATGTCTATATTCACATACTATCTATGCAGCGGAAACACAAATAGTAAAGCTAGAATACGATACCAGAATTCTAGTGCTACCATATACATATAATATCGTTTTCCAAAGCACTATTACAAACCCCAGGTGTACAAAACATTTCTACATACAAAACCAACTCTCACCAGCACTAACTTTCAACACACTCTCTATGCTCTGTCCTGGAGTTCTAAGCTCGATCCTCTCGGGGTCCTGAAATATTGGAATAAATGTTGGGGTGAGACACCACTCAGTAAGATGAGATAAGTTATTACCAATGTGTGGCAGATGAGTTTTACACGCATAAAATAACTGATAATTTAATATATAACTGAAATAGCCATTTAATATAAATACGTAGCACAACTCACACCTACACCGTTTAAAATACTCATTTTCTATTTAAACGTACTTCTAGTTGTACTTTTATAGTTTCTGTTCTATAAATCTATATATATAATTGTGAAAACTTCCCTAGATGGATGATTGTAATCATGAATTAACCCCACATGATCGAGTTGTGTGGTTCATGGGCTGAACTTAACCATGGCTGGCCTACTAGGTTAAGTCAAACTATAACTCTTCTATAGTACGATTGGCCTGCTCAACCTGGTCTGGACTGCCAGGGAGCCCCACTACTCTCCACTGTGGCATAATCGACTGCCATTACCACACTATCTAAGATGTGTGGTTGCATTATCTATACTGTATTAGCTACGGTACTGTGCTCTGTGTCTTGTTCTAGTCCATCAGGATTCTGATACTGTATAATACTATTACTGTATATTACTATTTTACCATGATTCTGTGTAAACTGTAATACCATAATTCTATAATGACTGTAATACCATGATTCTGTATAACTGAAATATCGTGGTTCTATAATAACTATAATATCATGGTTCTGTAATAGCTACAATATCATGGTTCTGTAAAAGCTATAAAATCATGGTTCTATAAAAAAAAATAATAAAAATAATAAAAAAAAACTATTTAAATTTCTGAATTATAACTCTATACTAAAACTAGTATTTCTCATACCACACAATTTGTATAATACTCTAAATGCTATGTATGGAAAAACTGTATTTTACTACTATATAGGAAAATCACATTTCCTTCTATATGAAAATAATATATATCATCTATAGGGTTTTTCTAAAACCCAAGTTCCCGAATTTTCCCAAATGTACATAACATGTTAAAAGCCATAAATTTCCATACACATAAGTCCATATCCTGTAATATTCAGAAAAATCATAAACTGATATCCCACTATTAAATACTATACTTTATTCGGTAGAATTTCTAAAATTAACTTGCATAACCTATTCCCCTTACACGTTTATTAAGAGTGTGTCTACTAGAATCTCTAACCCATACCCATGGCGTTCAGAGCTCAAAACCCTGAAATCACATTTCTTCAAGTCAATCAACTCAACCCTAGAATTATAATCATATTCACATTTATTAGGCCCACACACTCCAATAACTAATTAAACTACAAAACAACTAAAATTCATCTCCCTTACCTCAGCCGTGGAGTGGTGCCTAGGATGCTCAACTCAAAAATCTACTCTGATTAACTTGACAAGAGTCGATCCTAGAATCTTGTAATGGTGTTTAATCGTCAAATCAGTCTAAATTTGGAGAGAAATCAAAGAGAGAAGGATGAAAGAGCAAGCAACCTCGGAGAGAAGAGAGAGAGAGAGATTTTTATTTTCTTAAAATTTAAGCTACAGGATCCTTATTTAAAAGTTGCTGTCAAACGAAATCGTCGATGATTTTCCTAAAACCGTCGATGGTTTGGCCTTTTAACTAAACATTTTCATTGCTTTACTCTTTACCATGCTGCAGTAATTACAAAACCGTTAACGGTTTTCTACGCCCCCACCAAACCATCGACGGTTTGGTCTACACCAACCAAATTCCTTCTTTTCTCTATTTTTCTAATTATTCTATTTTCCGGATCTTTACATCTGACACCTGGCAAAGACGACTTGGGCATTCGTCAAATAAAATAGTTGATTTTTTTATTTGTACTTTTTCCCTTCCAATTGTAGTGTCTCATGTCTCTTCATCATCTCTTTGTAATGCTTGTCAGTGTAATAAAAGTCACTAGTTGCCTTTCTTTTCCACTTCTCTTGTTAGCACTCATCCACTTGAATAAATTATACTGATGTTTGGGGGCCTACAACTTCCACTTCACTTGATGATTTTTAGTTTTATGTCTTATTTGTTGATCACTTTACTAAATTTTGTTGGTTGTTTCCCATCTGATGAAAAAGTGATCTTTGCTTCATTTTCTTCCATTTGAAAGGGCTACTTGAAAAACAATTTGGTTTTCACATCAAACACTTGTACTTCGATAATGGGGGTGAATATCAAGCTCTTCGTCATTTTCTCTCCTCTAATTCCATTAGCTGGCTTACCACTGCTCCTTATATACCTCAGCAAAATGGTAAGTAAAATGGTATAAGTGAACGTCGGCATCGGCACGTTGTCGAAACAGATCTTACTCTGTTGAGTCACATGAGTCTTCCCCCATCTTATTGGTCCTATATGTTTCAAGCAGCGATTTATTTGATAAATAGTATGCCCACTCCTATTTTGAAAAATAAAAGTCCTTTTGAATGTTTGTTTGGTCATCATCCCGATTGCAAAAAGTTGTGCACCTTTGGTTGTCAATGTTACCCCAGGCTCAAACCTTATACCACTGGTAAACTTCAACCAAAATCTACACCTTGTCTCTTTCTCAATTACTTGAGTTCCCAGAGTGCCTATAGGTGTATGTGTAATGACCCCAAAAATAATATGCATGGAAGTGTAAAAAAAATTTAATTAATTAATCAATTAATTAATTATTATTATTAATTAAATAAATAATATAATATCTTAATATATTAATATATTAATATAATATTATAATATTATAATATGATATATATACATATATATATAGGTATATATATGTGTGTGTGTGTGTGTATATATATATATGTTACTTTCCTAGAAAATCAGGAAAGTAACTTTTCTGAGATACAGAGACCCCCCCCCCCCTCACGAACACTCTCTCTCACCTTTTCTCTGTTTCTCTTTCCACACTCTCTCTATCTCTCTCGCAATTTTCTCAACAAAATTTGCATCAATTGAAGAACGGAAAATATCCCTGAGTTCCAATTCCGCCCACCAAGGATTTGACCTGGAAGATTTTGTCGTTTGTATGTTGTAGGTACCAATCTAGGGCTAAGGTAAGTCGACTAGATTATGTCAGGTCTATTTTAAAATATCTCCAATTAAATTTGAATATGTGAATTTAATTAGATTTATGTTATTTAGAATATGCCCGATTTAAATTGAGTATGTGAAGTTAATTATCTCTATGTTCAGATTTTATTTAAAAATATTTCTGATTTTAATTGATTACGTAAATTTAATATTTTCCATATGCCTGGGTTTTTGGGGAAAATGTGGAATTAAATTAAACTGCGGTATTTTGATCATATTTGGTTATTTAAATATATTGGCGAATTAAATCTAAAAACGGGGAGTTGTTCATACCAGCGTTTTAATTAAATTTACCAATTATATATATTTAAAAAAAATTTCGCAATCAATTTTGTAAAAATTATAATTATTGAATAAATTGTGTGACATGAGTTTATTTAATTTTGTTGCCTAATTGAGCGAATTAGAATTTTTGAGGAGTTATATTTGAGATGTATTTGATTTGGAATATTGATGAGATTTATGATGAATTATATGCTGAGAAAATGATGAAGTTGTGAAGTTGTTATATTAAGTAAATTTCATTATATGTCCTAAGAACCTTGATGGACGTATTTTGCTTACATAAAAACTCATTTTTGCCACACACTGATAATAATCTATTCCGTCTTATTGAGAAGTGTCTCACCCAATTTTTATCAAACATTTCAGATACCTTGAGGAGCATAGCCGGAATCAGAGTAGCATAGTAGAAGCGTAGGTGGGATTAGAAAGAGTGGTTTGGATTAAATATTAAATGTGTTATTTTTTGTATATTTTAGAATTTCTAAGGATGTATTAAATTGATATTGGAAATATTGTTGTATAAATGTTTTTAGTACTCTGGTAAATATATATTTGAGGTCTTCTGCTTTATAAAATTTAAGTTACTACAGTTGGTATCAGAGTATAAAATTTCGAGCTACTATAGTTGCTATCAGAACATAAAATTTTTGGCTACTATAGTATAAACCTTGTTACCTCTTGCATTTACATGTCTAGGCATATGGTTTTTGATGAATTTGTTTTTCCCTTTTCTTCCTCTGCTCATGTCGTTGTGTCTTCTTTGCCAGTTTCAAGTGCTAACATAAAGGATCTTGCCATATCAGCGGTGCCTTCCATTAGACAGATACCCTCATCTCCTACCACCATGATGGACAGCACTCCTATAGCTCTAGCTTCCCTTTTCCAGTCTTCATCACCCTCCCATGCACATTCTCTGCCAGAGGTAGTCCCTTCACCCACCACACCTACATCTCTGGCCCGGTCCACCCGTACTTGTGGTATGACTACCCGGTCTATGAATAATATTCATAGAACCAAACACATTTACCTTGCCACTAGACACCCTCTTCCTTAACCTGTTGAGCCCACATGTGTGTCTCAGGCCTTGAAATATCCCAAGTGGCGTCATGCTACGTCCAAAGAGTTCACTGCATTGGTTAAACATAGCACATAGGAGCTAGTTCCACTGCGCTTTACAATCAAACCCACTGGTTACAAATGGGTTTTCCATATCAAATGAAATCCTGATGGTAGTATTTCTCGTTATAAAGCATGGTTAGTAACTCTCCTACTATCTCTAAGGTTGTTCAGCAGCTCAGTCATCGGTTTTTTTTTTATTTATAAGGATCTTGGTCCCTTACATTATATTCTTGATATCGAGGTGATTTCAGTTACCCATGGGCTGTTCCTCTCCCAACAAAAATATATTCGGGATCTTCTTTCTTGTTCCAAGATGGATGGTGCTAAGGCGGTGATGACTCCACTTGCTATAAAGGATCTTCATCAACTTTAAGATGGCTCTTCTCCTGCTGATCTGATCGAGTACCGTCGAGTTATAGGAGCCCTCTAATATCTCTCTCTAACTCGGCCCAACCTTACCTTCCCTGTCAATAAGCCAGCTCAATTCGTACATAAACCATCTCAGCTTCATTGGACCACTGCCAAACGCGTTTTGCAATACTTGAAGGGCACTCTTCATCATGGCATCCTCCTCAAGCGCGCTAATAATCTCACTCTTTAAGGGTTCCCTAATGCTAATTGGACCAGTGATAGGGATACCAAATCCTCCACCTCTGTCTATCTTATTTTTCTAGGTGATCGTATCATTTCCTAGAGCAATCGCAAGCAGTGTGCTATGGCTTGTTCCTCCAGTAAGACGAAATATCAAGCTTTTTCTTCAGCCACCTCCGAGCTTTTTCTGATTCGCTTATTGTTTCAAGAACTCGGTATTATGATTACTAATCCCCCATATTTGTTTTGTGATAATAATTGTGCTACCCAGTTGAGTCTTAATCCTGTTATGCACTTGCGGATGAAGCATATTGCTATTGATCTTCATTTTGTTCATGATCTAGTCACCAAAAGTTTGCTGCAAGTCTCTCATGTTAGCACTCACGATCAACTTGCAGACCTCTTGATTAAGGCTCTATCCCATCAGAAATTTCACTCTTTATGCTCCAAGATCAGCTAAATAACTGATAGCATGCCTATCTAGCAAGGGCATATAAAGGAAATTGTATAGTTTTCCAGCAAATTGTCGATGGTTTCTATATACCCTTCGATGGTTGTTTCAACATTTTGAGATAGAATATTTTTCAGGAGAAAATCATTGGTGGTTTCACCAAATCGTCAACGATTACGCTTATTGCTAAATTGCCGAGAATCCTAACAGTTGAAGATTTGCTAATATCCGATAGTCTGCAGCGATCTGGGATTCTTCAGTTGTGTTACTTGAATATTTGTTTGTATTTGATAGTCTAGGATCCTTTTGATTTAGTATTTAAATACTTTTGAATTTGTAAGACCTATACCTTGTACAAGTCCTATATATAAGACATCTCTACATCAATGAAAGCATCTTACATTTTTAATAAAGAACTCATGAAGGCATTAGTACTTCATCTCTTGTCTAATCCTAATAGGAAAAAATTTAGGTTGAGGATTCGTACAGTGTCAGTGTAAAGTGAGTGGGGGTGCATACAAACCTTCAAACTTGCCAATCCCACTTTTCCCATACATTCATCCATACATGGCAGTAATTGATAATATACAAGTTCAAAATGTCACATAATTAAAGCAAAAATCAACAAATAATATATGCATAATGATATCTAAGGAGAGAGATGTAATGCCCTGACCTGCCACCCAGGACCCAGGGTGCTACTTTAGCGATGCCTATGTACCTGATACCGTATTCATTATATAAATACAGCAGAAATAAATGATACATTCTCCCCGAAATACATTACTAGAGTGCTAAACTACCTTTATACACAAAAGTCTACAAATATTCATTTTACAACCCATAATATCATACAAAAACCAACTAAGTCCATACAACCATCATACATATCTGGGGACATCAGAAATAACTCAATTACATTAGAGTTCTTGCTGACACTCACAAAAACTAGCTATCACCCTGCGTCGGAACTTGCTCAGCTCGATCCTGAGATGGTCTTGAATATGATTTGTATATTGGGGTGAGACACTTCTCAGTAAGGAAGATTAAGTTAATATCAGTGTGTGGCCAACATGAGTTTTAGTGTATACAAAATATCATTAGTTGTTAATTAACCATAATTATAAAATCATTCTCAGACCATATTTACAAACACACAATTATTTATAAGCGAAAGTTCCCAAGGATAAGGTTGATTACACGCTCATACATGTAACTCCCCTCAGCTCTAATACGTTATGCAACCTGGTATGGCTACAACCGATACCTATCAGGATACTCGCCTTTCTCAACAAGCCCTCGGGCGGAGAGTTTACTTCGCCATAAACATTCATGCATTTTAATTCACATACGAGTACTCACACCTTTACAGTTGAAAAGTATGCATTTACTTCCTCAGTATAAACCAATTCAATAAATAATAACACTGTTTACATAAATTAGCATATATGCATACAAGACACTCCCTAGGACTAATGACATGCTTAACCCCTATGACGGGTTGTGCGGCCCCGAAGGCTAGACTAAGCCCTGGGTGATCAACCCAGACAAAGTCAAAGTAACCATATGCTACATACGTTTGCAAACATTCACAACCCTATTGCAGATCCGATTGACTTACCACTTTCTGGTCCGGACCCTAAGGAAGGTACAACCTCTACGTAGGCCAATCGGTTGAAACCACCCTACACCTCTCAGTACAATGTGGGTGCACATGGCCAAATAGTAATTCCCTAGCAACGGTACCGTGCTCACAATACAACTGGTCCTTTGGGTTCTTAAACCATATCATGCAATTTAAGTAGTAAAAGCTGTAGTATTAACTCATTTCATATAAAACCTGCCATTTAATAAAACCCGACCCTCGGCCTTCAAATAAAACTCGGCCCCCAACCGTCAAATAAAAACACAGCTCGCAACCATTAAATAAAACTCAGTCCTCAGCCGTCAAATCAAATCCCAATATTTTGTAAAGGTAGTTTCAGTATGTTTCACAAAAAGTACAGTATTTTCAACACCATACCCAAATTCCATTACACAATAACCATACCGATTATTCACTTGCCACACGATTTTCAGTATTTTGAACATAGCCATTTAAACAACCAAGAAAACACAGTATATGAAGTTTGTACGATAAAATCAAGCTTTCGACCGTTCATTTTATTCAAAATACCCTATTATATATCCTACGTTTGTAAAGTTCATTTTGAACTGTTGGTTTTCAAAATAACCTTTGAAATCACAAGTATATATATAAAGCATTTTAATTGATTCAAATTCAATAAAAACCTGACTTCTTAATCCCCTTACCTGTTCCTGAAAAAGAAACTGATTCCGTTCAAAAAATGGAAAACCCTAGCTTTTCAATTCCACCATCGAAAGTGAACCGGCAAGCTGAGAGAGAAGGGAAGGATGATCAGAGACCAAGCACGGTCTCCGGGTGAGCCTATGGAAGAGAGAGAACCACGAGAGAGTGAGAGTATAAAGAAAGAGTCCAAAACCTAATTTTAAAGAGAGAGAGAGAGAGAGAGAGAGAGAGAAACAAAGAGAGAAAGAGACAGACAGACAGAGAGATGTTTGTTATGTTTTAAAAATACCTTGCTTACTACTTAAGTAAGCTTACCCGCAAAAAAATTGTCGACGGTTTTCCCTGCCCTCACAAAACCGTCAACGATTTGGCAATTGACCTTCTCCTGTTGACTGAAACTAGCGACGATTTTTCCCAAGCTCTATAAACTGTCGATGGTTTGGGTCCTACCAAACCAATTTCCTTCTTTTTCCTTTCTTTTCCTTTATTTCTCTCTTCCTTATTTATTTTCTTTTATTTTTCGGGTTCAGGTTTCTACAATCTCTCCCCCTTATAAAATTTTGTCCTCAAAATCGCTAACTAGTAACAGTCACTCTCTCTGGAGTTTTTCTTAAATATCGATCCATCTCTACATAAGAGTCAGTAGCCACCAAAATAGCGACCCCATCCCAAGTTTATTAAATACCCTCACTTATGGTGGAGGAATACCGTGGTTACACATAATGTCTAAGGAGATTACAGTACCATACAAAACTCTCCCAAAGACCATCCATATACAAAAATCGTAAACAAACTAATAATACTAAACAAACCTATCTTACACAACCTAGATACAAAACCAGACACCTACTTGTCTAGTGCTAAACCTCTCTGAAAAGCTGTGGGTACTTTTGACATATTTCCATTTCTAACGCCCACGAAACTTCCTCCATTGTATGATTATGCCACAACACCTTCACTAATGTTATGTCCTTAGTACGCAGTTCCTGTATTTTCCGATCCAGAATCTGAACTGGTACCTCCTCATATGCCAAAGCATCCCCGATCTCCAAAAACTCATAACTTATCACGTGCGAAGGATCTTGCACATACCTCATCAGAACTAATACGTGGAAAACATCATGAATTCTAGATAATGCTGGGGTTAACGCCACTCGATAGGCAACTGAACCAATCATATCATATCACCCCTTTCATTTGAGCAATCCTCAAAGATATCATATCACCAATCTCAAACTATAACTCCTGTCGGCGATTATCTACATAACTCTTCTGCCGACTCTGTACTGTTTTAATCCTCTCCCTAATGAGCTCAACCTTTGTAGAGGTCTGCTGAACTAGTTTCGGCCCCAAAATCTGCTGCTCGCCTACCTCATCCTAGTACAACGGAGATCGGCACCGACGACCATACAAAGTCTTATATGGTGCCATCTTGATACTGGCCTAATAACTGTTATTATAAGCAAACTCAACGAGTGGTAAATAGCAAATCCAACTATCCCCAAATCTAGTACACACGCCCGCAACATATCCTCTAGAATCTGAATGGTCCTCTCGGACTGCCCATCTGTCTACAAGTGAAATGCGGTACTAAAAGTGAGTTAAGATCCCAAGGCGTCCTATAAACTCTTCCAAAACCGAGAGGTGAACCGAGGATCTCAATCTAAAATAATAGAAATTGAGACACCATGAAGTCGTATAATCTCCTGCATATAAAGATCTGCTAGCCTATTCATAGAATAACTGACTCTGATTGGAACAAAGTGTGCAGTCTTCGTTAGCTGATCCACTATTACCTAGATGGCATTCTGTTCATGCACCGCTAAAGGCAACCCCGATACGAAGTCAATAGAGATATGTTCCCACTTCCACTTAGGGATATCAAGTGGTTGAAGTGGTCCCGCTGGCCTCTGGTGCTCTGCTTTTACCTGTTGACATGTCAGGCACTGTTCTACAAATATGGCAATCTCCCTCTTCATGTTACTCCGCTTGAAGGATTCTCGTAGATCTCTATACATATTCATACTTCCCGGATGAACAGTATAGAGAGAGCAATGTGCCTCCTCCAGAATCATCTTTTTAATCCCCGCGACATTAGGCACACAAAGCCTGGTGTGAAATCTGAGAACTCCATCCTCAAAGCATTGAAGTCCATCTGTTGCTCACTTCATACTTTCTCCACAATTTTCATCAACTCTACGTCATTCATCTGAGCGACTTTAATTTTCTCCTGCAAGGTTGGTTGAATTATCAAACTGACCATGATCGCCTATGGATCCCCATCCACTAACTCTACACCCAACCTCTCTAGGTCCATCCTGATTTGATGTTGTACAACAACCGCTAAAACGGACACATCCACTAACTTCCGACTCAAAGCATCAGCTACCACATTAGCCTTTCTTGTGTGGTAACTAATGGTATAGTTGTAGTCCTTAATCAACTCAAGTCATCTCTGTTGCCTCATATTCAATTCCTTTTGGGTGAAAAAGTATTTAAGGATCTTATGATCAGTAAAGATCTGGCACTTTTCACCGTATAGGTACTCTAGATCTTTAACGCATAAACTATTGCTGCCAACTCCAAGTCGTGCATAGGATAATTCTTCTCGTATTCCTTGAGTTGGAGAGAAGCATACACAATAACCTTCCCTTGCTACATCAAGACACACCTGATTCCTTTTTAGGATGCGTCACTGTAGGTCACAAATCCTGTCACGCCCCGAACCCCGAAAGTCAGCCCCAAGGTGTGATCTGAGAACCTAACCTCTATCTATATCATACAAACATCCATGATACCAATAAATATAAGGGTCCAACCCGATAAGGATCGCGAATACCCTACTCACAACCACTACTCACATGAATAATGTAGCAAAACATATTTCAACCTATTACACTCATTCATACTAGAGTACTAAGTCTATCATAATACAAAACATCAATCCAACGTATCCAACATAATCCAAAATGACATCTCTGCTACAGTTTAGTACTCACAACAGTACTTGCAAAAACTAGCAAAATACTATGCTCCAGAACCCTCTAGAACGCTAGGTTCGGCTACCTAAAGGACCTGAAACAGATTAATATGATTGGGGTGAGACACTTCTTAGTAAGGGAGAATCAGGTTATATCAGTGTGTGGGCACATGGGTGTTATTCCAATAAGAAATAAAGCATTTCGCATTTCCAGTATTTTCACAAACAGATCCAGTATATTTCACAATCATCGGTATAATCCGACAAACCGGTATGTCATTATTAACCCACGGTATTGAACTGGCATTCCAACACTCTCGATATTATCCAAAAAATTGGCATGTCATTGTTGACCCCATGGTATTGAACTGGCATTCCACAACCCTCGATATTATCTAGCAAACAGGCATGTCATTGTTGGCCCCATAGTATTGAATCGGCATTTTAGTAACCATAATCTGGCAAATCGACATGTCATTATTGACCCACGGTATTGAATCAACACAAATCTAGTGTTTTCACACTCTTCGGCATAAACCGGCAATTTACGACCATCAGTATTAACTCGGCATGTCTTACGACCCCAGGGTATTAATCCAGAATGTCTCGACCCCACGAAATCAAACCAGCATGTCATTATTAACCCCACGGTAATGAAATTGGCATGTCAGTAATCACCATTCCTGAAAACAGTTTGGAACTCCAGTTCATATATTCCATTTCAAACACATCACAACTCAATCATCACAAAATATCCTCTCTTGCTACACCTATTTGGATAATTAAACAATCATATGATAATTGATCCGAAAATACAGTTTAACATAGAATAAAGGTACGGTCATCTCTATACTTTAGTTTTATTCAAATAAATGATTTTTCAAAAGAAACGAAGACGATACCCAAAACCCTAATTTTCTCAAAAATCGCACACTCGAAAAACTGGCAATCTCACCCAGTGAAATTTTCCAAACAAGTAACCAAAACATCTGTATAAACATAACCTTCAGTTCTACCGGATTAGATTGTAAAAATAAATGATATAAAAAAATCCCCTTACCTGTTCTAAAATACCGAAACACGACTCCAAATGGCTCGAAACAGCAACACAGATTCCCAAATCCTAAAACCGAAAGACCATACGTCCACATCACCCTATTTAGTACAGATCTACAAGTCACTAGGCTCATTTCGATCCTTACCTCAACTTCAGGGTAAAAACTCAAAAAATCTCAAATCGAGATTCTACTCTGTAGGACTTGTAGAGATTCACCCGCTGATCCACGTAGTTACATTGGATCGTCAATTCAAGAACGAGCTGCTCGAGATCTTAGAGAGAGAGAGAGAGAGAGAGTTATATAATAAACATAACTTAGCCCTAAAGTAATCTAAAAATATCTCCTTCAAGATATTTATATATAAATATCTAAAAATATCTCCTCCAAGATATTTATATATAAATATTTAAAAATATCTCTTCCAAGATTTTTTTTTTTTTTTTTTTTTTTTTTTTTTTCGGGTTACTACAATCTCCCCCCCCACCCCTTATAAAATTTCTTCCTCAAAATTTGCTAACTGTTTCTATCACATCGTCTGAACTCTAACTGCTCTGTCTCTAGGAAGAGTCGACGGCAAACCACATAGCAGCCCAGTCCCAAATTTATTACCTGCCCTCACTTATGGCGGAGGAATACCACTGTCACATTAACGTCTCGGGAGATTACAAATACAAGCTCTGCCGAAGATCAAACAAACCACTTACTTACCACTCTGCTTACCTATCTAACTCTAAGCATCTCTGAATAACTGAGAATACTTCTGATGTATCTCTAACTCTAATTCCCATGACGTTTCCTTGACAGCATGATTACGCCAAAGTACCTTCACAAGCGGAATCTTCTTAGTACATAGCTCCCATTCCTTACAGTCTAGAATCTGAACCGGTATTTCATCAAATGCTAAAGTGTCCCCAAGCTCAAAGGAATAGTAGTTAATCACATGCGAAGGATCAAGAACATACCTCTTAAGCATGGACACATAGAACACGTTGTGAATCCTAGACAGTGCTGGGGATAATGCTACCCTATATGCCACCAGACTGATTCTCTCCAGAATCTGGAATGGCTCGACATATCTAGGGCTCAGCTTGCCCTTCCTACCAAACCTCATCACCCCCTTCATCGGAGCGATCCTCGGGAATATCTTACCCCCTACCTCGAACTCCAACTCCCAACGAAGAACATCCACATAACTTTTCTACTGACTCTAGGATAATTCTATCCTGATCAATTTAACCTTCTCAGAAGTCTACTGCACGAGTTCGGGTCCCAACATCTATCGTTCACCGACCTCATCCTAGTACATAGGAGATCAACACCTCCGACCATACAATGCCTCGAATGGTTTCATCTCGATACTATCTTGGAAGCTATTGTTGTAGGAAAACTCCACCAATGGTAGAAACCGTATCCAACTATCGCTAAAGTCCAACACACAAGTCCATAACATATCCTCCAAGATCTGAATCGTCCTTTTCGACTGTCTATCAATCTGAGGGTGAAATGTCGTACTGAAGGTAAGCTTAGTCCCTAGTGCTTCCTACAAACTTTTCCAGAACCGAGAAGTGAATCTTGGATCTCAATGTGAAACAATAGACACCGGTACTCCCTGCGTTATGACTATCTCTTAAACGTATAGCTCTGCCAGCCTATTCAAGGAGTAGTTAACCTTCATTGGCACAAAGTGAGTAGTCTTAGTCAATCTGTCAACAATCACCCAAATTGTATTCTGCCTGTGAAGTGCTGGTGGCAACCCTATAACAAAGTCTATGAAGATATGCTCCCATTTCCACTCAGGAATACTTAATGGCTACAACGGCCCTACCGGCCTCGGATGCTCAGCCTTCACTTGAAGACACATCAAACATTTCTCCACAAATCGAGCAATCTCCTTTTTCATGCCACTCCACCAAAAGGAATCTCGTAGTTCCCAATACATCTTCGTACTACCTAGATGTACCGTATACAAAAAATGATGTGCCTCCTATAGAATAGTCCTCTTTATCTCCTCATCATTTGGAACACACAACCCAGTGCCAAACCTCAATATACCATCATTAGAGATGTTAAAATCTGCAGCCAATCCCTTCTGCACTTTCTCTACAACCTCCACTAACTCTTTATCATTGGCCTGCACGGCTTTAATTCTCTCAAACAATGTCGGCTGGATCACCAAGCTAGTAATGAATGTCTGGTGATTACCACCCACCAATTCTACGTCGAGTCTTTCCAGATCCATTCTGATATGATGTTGATCTACCATCGCAGATACTGACGCATGCTCCAACTTCCGACTCAATGCATCAGCTACCACGTTAGCCTTTCTTAGGTGATAACTAATGGTGCAATCGTAGTCCTTGATCAGCTCAACCCTCGAGGCACGACAGGAGACCCATCTCTCAAAGTCCCCTCCAAGCTACCGTCCAAGTTGTTATCCTTGGGCTCCATTCTGAAAACAGGATAAGAATAGATTTGTATTCCTATGTCATAGCACAATTAACACAATCATTGTAAAATAATCATGTTAACATCTAAACTCGCGGGTCCAGGTCTGCCTCACCGCACTGATACGAAACCATCAATGGTTTGCCGTGGTTTTACTGAAATCCTCATTCTAGGAAAAACATAAATTACCGTCAATGAATCCCTGTCTAGCTACAAGATAACCCTCGACCTACTCTACCTATATCTCAATCTACCCATTCCTTACATTCCTATACTCTACTATGTTCACCTAATCAAGCCTAACCAAGTCTACAAGACCTAGCAACCTGATTAGCTCTGATACCAAGTTGTCATGCCCCGAACCCCTAAAGTGGGCCCCACGGTATAATCTAAGAACCTAACCTCTATCTATATCATACAAATATCCATGATACCAATAAATATGAGGTTCCAACCTGATAGGGCTCGCCGATACCCTACTCACAACCACTATTCACATTAATAATGCAACAGAACATATTTCAACATGTTACATTCATTCATACCAAAGTATCAAGTTTGCCATAATACAAAACATCAACCCAAGGTATCCAATATAATCCAAAATGACATCCCAGCTACAATTCAGTACTCACAACAGTATTTACAAAAACTAAGGGAATACTATGCTCCAAAACCCTCTAGAACGGTAGGTCCGACTACTTGAAAAACCTTAAACAGATTTGTATGATTGGTGTGAGACACTTCTCCCTAAGGGAGAATCATGTTATATCAGTGTGTAGGCACATGAGTGTTATTCCAATAAGAAACAAAGCATTTCGCATTTCCAGTATTTTCACAAACAGTAGTAGTATATTTCACAATCATCGGTATAATCTGACAAACTGGCATGTCATTACTAACCCACAGTATTGAACCGGCATTCCACAACCCTCGATATTATCCGACAAACTGGCATGTCATTGTTGACCCCATGATATTGAACCGGCTTTTTAGTAACCATAATCTAGTAAATCGGCATGTCATTATTGACCCACGATATTGAATTGGCACAAATATAGTGTTTTCACACTCTTCGACAAAAATCAGCAATTTATGACCATCAGTATTAACCCAACATGTATTACGACCCCACGGTATTAATCTAGAATGTCTCGACCCCACGGAATCAAACCTGCATGTCATTATTGACCCCATGATAATGAAACTAGCATGTCAGTAACCACCATTCCTGAAAACAGTTTGGAACTCCAGTTCCTATATTCCATTTCTAACACATCACAACTCAATCATCACAAAATATCCTCTCCTGCAACACCTATTTGGATAATTAAACAATCATATGATAATTGATCTAGAAATACAATTTAACATAGAATAAAGGCATGGTCATCTCTATACTTTAGTTTTATTCAAATAAACGATTTTCCAAAAGAAACAAAGACGATACCTAAAACCCTAATTTTCCCGAAAATCGCACACATGAAAAATCGTCAATATCACCTAGTGAAATTTTCCAAACAAATAACCAAAACATTCGTATAAACATAACCTACAGTTCTACCAAATCAGATTTTAAAAATAACTTATATAAAAAAATCCCCTTACCTATTCCCGAATATCGGAATACGACTCCAAATGGATTCCCAAATCCTAAAATCGAAAGACCATACGTCAACATCACCCTCTTTAGTACAGATCTACAAGTCACTAGGCTCATTTCGACTGTTACCTCAACTTCAGGGTAAAAACCCGAAAATCCTCCAATCGAGATTCTACTCCGTAGGACTTGTAAAGATTCACCCGCTGATCCACGTAGTAACGTTGGATCGTTAATTCGGGCAACAAGTCGCCCAAGATCTTAGAGAGAGAGAGAGAGAGAGAGTGTGTGTGTGTGTGTGTGTGTGTGTGTGTGTGTGTGAGAATTCGTGGTATAGAGAGAGAGAGAGAGAGAGAGAGAGAGAGAGAGAGAGAGAGAGTTATATGACAAACATAATTTAGCCCCTTAAGTAATCTAAAAATATCTCCTCCAAGATATTTATATATAAATATCTAAAAATATCTCCTCCAAGATTTATTTTTATTTTTTTTTTTGTTTGGGTTACTGCAAATCCTCCCTCTCCTGATGGAATGGTCAACACTGGGGCAATGACTAGTAATTGCTTCAATTCCTAAAAAATCTACTCGCACTCACCAGTCCAATCAAACTTCTTGTTCTTTATCGTAAGCTACGCCAGAGGACCTGATAGCCTCGAAAACTCCTCAACGAACCAGTGATAGTATCCTGCCATACCCAAGAAACTTCTAACCTCGTACACATTCTTTGGTCTTACCTAATCAACTATCGCCTCTACTTTGCCTGGGTCCACTGAAATTCCCTCCCTGGACACTACATGTCCTAGAAATGCAACTTGTTCCATCCAGAACTCATATTTCTTAAATTTAACAAATAGTTTCTTTTCCTTAAGTACCTAAAATACCAGTCTCAAATGAGCTTCATGCTCTACAGGGCTCCTCGAATAAACCAAGATGTCATCAATGAACACCACCACGAACTAATCTAAGTACTCATGGAACACCCTGTTCATTAGGTCCATGAATGTCGTAGGAGCATTGGTCAAACCAAACGGCATAACCAAAAATTTGTAATGGCCATACCTAGTATGGAAAGTCGTTTTTGGTACATCCTCTGATTTAACCTTCACCTAATAATATCCGAATCACAGATCGATTTTGGAGAAAACTTGTGTGCCCTTTAGCTGGTCAAATAGATCCTCAAAACGAGGTAACAAGTACTTGTTCTTTACTATCAATTTATTAATTTTCCTATAGTTGATACACATCATCATCGACCCATTTTCTTCTTTACAAACAACACCAGTGCTCCCCAGGGTGATACGCTCAGTCTGATGAACCCCTTGTCGAGTAGTTCCTGCAACTGCTCCTTTAGCTCCTTTAATTCAACTGGAGTCATTCTGTATGGAGCCTTAGAAATTGGGGTTGTCCTTGGATTTAATTCAATGGTAATCTCCACCTCACGATCAAGAGGTAATCTCGGTAAGTCCTTAGGAAAAAACATCCGAGAACTCCTTTATCACTGGGATAGCCTCCAGCTCAAGTCCCACCTTCGGTGTTTTTTTTTACAAATGCAAGGTACCCCTGGCTACCCTCCAGAAGTAACCTCTTTACCTAAATTGCTGAAAAAAATCTATGGTGCAGAGTGCACACATAACCAACGAATTTAAACTCCTGCTCCCCAAGAGGTCTGAACACTACCTCCTTTCTGTGGCAATCGATACTCGCTTAGCTAGATGCTAGCCAGTCCATCCCCAAAATGACATCGAACCCATGCATGTCAAAAACAATTAAGCTGGTAAGCAGCATTACCCCCTGAATCGATACTCACTTAGCTAGATGTTATCTAGTCCATCCCCAAAATGACGTTGAACCCATGTATGTCAAAAACAATTAAGCTAACAGGTAACATTCTCCCCTAAATCTCCACTGGGTAGTCTCTAATCACCTTACTACACACCACAATTGACTTTGTTGGCGTGACCACACCTAACTCAACATCTAACAACTGTGTCTCTACCTCATACAATTTAACCAATCCCCGATACACGAAAGAGTGCGTCACACCTGAGTCAAACAACACAACAGTACTATTCGACAAAATGAAAATAATACCTGTCACCACGTCATCAGTGTTCTCCGCATCTCCTGGCATAAGCAAGTACACTCGTGCCTAGGCGGTTCCCCTTTGGTGACCACCTCGGGGTGCTTGGCTACCTCTCCGATACTGATGCTATGAAGGAGCATGAGTCAATGTCGCGCGGCAGTCCCGCGCCATATGTTCTGTCCCACCGCACCAGTAGCAGACAACTGATCCATACCTACACTCGCCCCAATGCCTCTGATGGCATCTGGGTCAAGTAGGACACAGTGAATTCCCCTTATGGGCTCGATATCCCATCTCTTGCCGCTGGCCCGTGAAATTACCGAGCCTCCTCCATGAACCCTAACTGGTACTAGTTTGAAATCCCTAAGGCAAGAACTCTTCTTCTAGTGTGCTAGTCTCTCACCCTCCTGAATGTTGGCCTCAACTGCTATGGCCTTGTCCACCAACTCAAAAAAACTCTGAGCCATCAACGCCACCACCTGTGCGCGTATACCTTCCCTCAAACCTTTCTCAAACCTCCGGGCCTTCTTCAACTTGTCCGGGATCATATATGGATCAAAATGGAATAACTCCATAAACTTTGCCTCATACTACTATACGGTCAAGTGTCCCTGAGTCAAATTGAGGAACTCCTTTACCTTAGCCTCTCGGGTGGCAATAAGGAAGTACTTGTCGAAGAAAACCTCCCTAAAATGGTTCTAGGTAATAGTCGTAGGTCCTGGCTGCTATTCCTCCACCAGCTTTGCCGATCTCTACCACCTCTTCACTTCCAAACTAGTTTAAAAGTGGCATAGCCTTTTGCTCCTCCATGCACTCCAACATACCCAATAGTTCCTTAATCTCCTGAACCCAATCTTCAGCTGTGCTCGGATCCGCTCCTCCTGCAAATGTTGGCGGACTCGTTTAGGTAAACTTCTGAAAAGTGCAGCCCTGCTCAACATTACCAAGGCATACCTCGCAACACTACCGAGGCATCAACATTATCCTCACTGGAAGTATCCACATGATTATCCCCTCCAACCATTATGTCCTTTCCCCTGGAATCCATCCTATAGATGGGATAGAAACTGGCTTAGAAATTCCACATTTATCATGTTGGATGCAAGTATTGAATGAAGAAGTAATACAACATATAAGTTAGTAGTTAAAAAGAATCATTTACACAATCCTGCCACAAAACCATCGACGATTTTTCTAGAGGGTCCCAAAACCGTTGACGAAAAACCTGAATTAGAGAGGCCTCTTTTGAAGAAAATCGGCAACGATTTATATTCCTCCCAAGAAACCATCGATGGTTTGCCTCTTGCAAACCATAATACCCTCCGTTGCTCATATAAACTTAGTCATATTTAAGTATTGGCCACTAATCACAACACTGGGACTAAACACATACTTACCCGACCTAACATTCCAGCTTAAGTTCCCAAGTTTCAAACTCTTAACCTAGAAACGAAACCATCGATGGATTTACCGTGATTTTCCTAAAATCGTCATTCTAGGAAAAACACAGAAGACCATCAAAGGATCTCTACCTCCAAGTTTCCAGACCAAAACCCCATCTAACCTACCCATTTCTATCCTTAACTTATCTCAACCTATACTCTGCTAATCATCAACTGTCAAAGTCTGTAGAACCTAGCAAACCTAGACTCTGAAACCACCTGTAACGCCCCAACCCGCAACGTGGGGCTCGGGTTGCTACTTTAGTGACGTCTGTGTACCTAATACCATATTCATTATATAAATGCAGTGAAAATAGATGATACATTCTCCCAAAATACATTACCAGAGTTCTAAACTACCTTTATACACAAAAGTCTCCAAATATTCATGTTACAACCTATAGTATCATACAAAAACCAACTAAGTCCATACAACCATCATACATATCTGGGGACATCAGACATAACTTAATTACATTAGAGTTTTTTTCTGACACTCACAAAATCTAGCTATCACCCTACCCCGAAACTCGCCAAGCTCGACCCCGAGATGGTCCTGAAAATATGATTTGTATATTGGGGTGAGACACTTCTCAATACAGAAGATTAAGTTAATATCAGTGTGTGGCCAACATGAGTTTTAGTGTATACAAAATATATTTAGTTATTGATTAACCATAGTTATAAAATCATTCTCAAACCATACTTACACTGTAACGACTTCAAAATTCTTACCATTTATATATATATATATATATATATATATATCTCCATTCATACCTAAACAGCGGGAACACATATCATACAACCATTCACATATACACTATACAATACCAGAATCCAGTATATACAGACCATAGTCATACAAAAATAACCCCTCCAGCATCATCTACCCAAAAATATACACAAATCTGTCAAAAACTCACCCTATAACCAAGGTAATCAAACTACTCTCTATCCGCGAGCCTGATCTGCTTGCCTAGCTGGCTCACCTGAAAAATGTTAAAGTAATGGGGTGAGTCGATGCTCAGTAAGTGGAAATATGCTATTACTAGGGTGTGGCAACTAAGTTAAGAATACTTTTAAATAGAAACTGAACTGTAGTATAATAATAAATCTGTGAAACATATCTTTCTTTTCACAATTTAAAATATAACTGTATCATCTGTATTTTCTACTTTTTATACTGCTATTGTCATACTATACTCATCATATACTGTAAAACTATATACATATACATAACTGTGCTTTATCCCTAGGACTCTGTATGTCATGATTCAATCCCTCATGACAAGGTTGTGCGGCCCTTAGGCGAGACTTCATCTGGTCGGCCCTCGAGATAAGTCAATACACTCTACACTACCTCAGCCCTGCCAAACTGCATCCACTCCTAGGCTCGGGACTGGCTACTACCTCGTCAAGTCGGCCCCCTCCACCCAATGAACTGGGGAGCTGCATACCCTCCGAGTAAGGTTGACGGTACCCACACACTATCTTAGATATGTGGTTACACTCTATCTGTATATAGCAACAGTATCGTGCTTTGTAATCTATAACTGTACTGTATCTGTCTGTAATCTTTCCACAGGGATCTGATACTATATACATATATACATATATACTCTTTTACTGTTTTCATCATGTTTCCAAAATTACCATAACGCTATCTTTCTGTACTGTAAATACTGTAATCTCTGTATATTGTATCCGTAGCATCTTGATGCTACCTTTATATATTTATCTATTTATTTTGTCTATATACTCTGTCTGTATACTCTGTATGTTATGGTAATAGGAAACATGACATGTTATAACTCTGTATATATTGTTCTATATAAAGTTGTAATATATATACTGATCTAAATAAAACTGTATACATGTATATGTATATGTGTGTATATATATATATATATATATATATATATATATATATATATATATATATATATATATCTGCTTCATGAAACTATTCGTATAAAAGTTGTATATGCATGTAAATTTCTCTGTATAATCTCTGTGAATATATAGCTATATCTGTATACTCTATATAACTCCATATACTGGAAAAACTATATAAATTGTATATACTACTATATATGTGCATTCAGTATAGTATAATACATTATAAAAGCTGTATAAATTTCTTCATCACATGAAAATCTACTCAGGTCACACAAGCATTTAAACTCATATTCTGTAAATATTGTATAATAAACTAGTATAAATATGTGTCTATGAAATCTCTAATAGCATTATGAAAACTCCTAGCATAGCATATTTCCCTTACCTTAACTTTGGAAAGCCCCTATAAAATTCTGACTCTATACCCGCAGGGTTCCTAGCTCAACATCCTGAAAATAAAATCCCCCAGAATAAAATATTAGTATTTCCTTACCTATAACATTTCTCATAACTGAGGGAAAGGCAAATACTAAATAAAATGCCTTAATCTGAGATTGGGACGAAATCCAAACCAAATTTTCCAACGATCAGCTCTGGCAAACATGCAAAGAACTTCGCCAGGAGCGTTGTGGTAGCCTCAGATCTTCGATCCAATGAGAAACAGGCCCGGAAACGAAGAGAGAAGTGAGAGAGGGACGTAGAGAGAGAAATGAGAGAGAGAAGGGCACTAGAAATGGATAAAAATCCGAGTTTTAGCTATGTATAGGATTGGATTCATCGATGAGTCCTTCAATAATTTCGTCGACGAACTTCCTCCCTCTTCAACAAATTTCAGGCTTACCCAAAAACCCCTCTCTATATTTTCTCGTCGACGAAATTTGTCTTCATCGATGAAGTCCCTTATTCGTTCGTTGACGAATCCCCTGTATTCGTTGACGAACCCTGTGCAAAAAAATTTCGAGTTGTTACATTCTCCCCTCCTTATAAAATTTCGTCCTCGAAATTTACTATTTGTATCTTCGCCTATACACTCCATCATTCCATAAAGGAAAAGGTCTACTTATTTTATTACCTGCTCTCACTTGTGGCGGAGGAATACCGTGGTTACATTTACGTCCTGGGAGATTACATATATAAAACTAAAAACTATCTACTAACTAAAATCAATGCATATACCTGCAAGAAAAACTTATCTAACTATTATACTTTACCTAAGTACCTCTATACCTTTTGGAACAACTGCGGGTATCTCTGTCTGATCTGCTCCTCGAGCTCCTAAGAAGCTTCCTTTATAGCATGATTCCTCCACAAAACTTTAACTTACTATAATTATTTAGTACGTAAAGTCTGATCCTTTCTACCAAAATCTATACTGGTACTTCTTCATATGCCAATGAATCCTTAAGCTCTATCTCTGCATAGCTAAGGATGTGGGATGGGTCTGGGACGTATTTCCTTAACATAGCAACATGAAACACGTCATGAATTCGAGCCAAAGCTGGCAGAAAAGCTAGCCTATAGGCAAATGACCCTATTCTCTCAAGTATCTCAAAAGGACCAATATACCTAGGGCTCAACTTGCCCTTCTTTCCAAACCTCATAACTCCTTTCAGAGGAGCTATCTTCAAAAATACTCGATCTCCCACATCAAATTCCAATTCTCGGCAGTGAGTGTCTACATAGCTTTTCTGCCAACTTTGTGATATATTGATTCTTTCTCTAATTAATCGGATTTTTTCGGACGCCTATTGTATTATCTCGGGACCCAAAACTCGCCTTTCATCTACTTCATCCCAAAAAAGAGGAGAACGACATCTCCTACCATATAATGCCTCGTATGGAGCCATGTCGATACTAGCCTGATAGCTATTATTGTAAGCAAACTCAACTAACGGCATAAACTGGATCCAACTGCCTCCAAAGTCAAGCACACAAGCACGAAGCATATTCTCTAATGTCTAAATCGTCCTCTCAGTCTGACCATCTGTCTGGGGATGGAAAGCAGTGCTAAAAGCTAACTGCGTACCCATAGCCTCCTGAAAACTTTTTCAGAATCGTGAAATAAACTGAAGATCTCGGTCCGAGACTATGGATACTAGTACACCATGAACATGAACTATCTCCTGAACATATATCTCTGCCAATCTGTCCATGGAATAACCGATTTTAATAGGGATGAAATAAGAGGTTTTCATCAGACGATCCATAACCACCCAAATCGCATTCAACCCTTGTCGTACTGGTGGTAACCCCGTAACGAAGTCCATCGAAACATGGTCCCATTTCCATTCTGGAATGAACAACGGCTGCAACTGCCCTGCTGGTCGCTGGTGTTCAGCTTTAACCTGCTGACACGTCAAGCATTGCTGAACAAATTTGGCTATCTCCCTCTTCATTCCACTCCACCAGAAATACTATCGCAGGTCCCTATACATTTTAGTACTTCCGGGATGGATCGTGTATAGGGATCTGTGAGCCTCCTCCAGTATAGTTCTTCTGATATCAGTATCTGTAGGAACACATAGCCTAGTACGAAATCATAGAGCTCCATCATCTAATATGCTGAACTCCTCACCCTAACCATCATGTACTCTAGCCATCACTGCTGCCAACTCTGCATCATCACCCTGAGCTGCTTTAATCCTCTCGTATAGTGTAGGTTGAACCACTAAACTGGTAATAACTACCTGAAGACTCTTCTCCACCAATTCTATACTGAGCCTTTCCAAATCCACCAAAATTGAGTTCTGAATCTCCATAGTTGCTAGTACGGATTCCCCTGATTTCCTACTCAAAGCATCTGCCATTACATTTGCCTTTCCTGGGTGATAACTAATCATGCAACCATCGTCTTTAATAAGTTCTAGCCACCTTATTTGCCTCATATTCAACTCTTTTTAGGTAAAGAAATATTTCAAACTCTTATGATCCATGAAAATCTCGCACTTTCCACCATATAAATAATGCCTCCAAATCTTGAGAGCATACACCACTACAGCAAGCTCTAAATCATGGACAGGATAATTCTTCTTGTATTCTTTAAGTTGTCTAAACGCATAAGCAATGACCCTGCCGTGCTGCATCAACACGCATCTAAGCCCTTTCAAAGAGGCATCACTATATATTACAAAACTGTCCTCCCCTGATGGAATAGCCAATACTAGAGCTGAAACTAACTGCTGTTTTAACTCTTGAAAACTCTGCTCACATTCATCAGTCCATTCAAATTTTACATTTTTCCTCGTAAGTCGTGTTAATGGATCTGATAGCCTGGAGAAACCATCCACAAAACGCCGATAATAACCTACTAACCCTAGAAAACTCCTGACTTCCTGAACATTTCTCGGCCTCTCCCAATTCACCACTACCTCTATTTTACTTGGATCAACTAATACTCCTGCTTCTGAGATCACATAGCCGAGAAAAGTAACTTGCCTTAACCAAAACTCACATTTCTTGAATTTTGGATATAATTTCCTTTCCCTTAATACCTACAATACCAGCCTCAAATGATGCTCGTGCTCTTCAAAACTCCTTGAGTAGACCAGTATATCATCAATGAACACAACCACAAACTGGTCCAAATACTGGTGGAACACCCGATTCATCAAATCCATGAAAACCGCTGGTGCATTAGTCAATCCAAATAGCATCACTAAAAACTCATAATGCCTATACCTGGTATGGAAAGCGGTCTTCGAAATGTCCTCTGCTTTAACTTTCACCTAATGGTAACCTGACCACAGATCAATCTTAGAATAAACCTGGGTCCCCTGGAGCTGATCAAATAAATCATTGATCCTAGGGAGAGGATATTTATTCTTGACTGTCAGTTTGTTTATCTCCCTATAATCAATGCATAATCTCATGGTTCCATCTTTTTTTTCACAAACAGAACTGGCGCTCCCCAGGGCGACACATTGGGCTTGATAAAGCCCTTATCCAGTAATTCATGTAGCTGATCTTTCAGTTCTTTTAACTCAACTGGAGCCATACGGTACGATGCTTTAGATACTGGTGCAGATCCCGGCAATAAATCTATCATAAACTCAAACTCATGATCTGGTGGCAAACTAGGCAATTCTTCTGGAAATACATCTAGGAATTCCTCACTATTGGTATGTCAGCTTGTCCCAATTCTCCTTTTGGAAATTCTTTTATGTATGCGACATACCCCTGGCAACCATCCTATAGCAGTCTCCTCACCTGAATAGCCGACACTAGCTGTGGCGAGGCACACACACGTGAACCCATAAATCTAAATTCCAACTCACTCGAGGGTGTAAAAATTACTTCTTTCTTATGGCAAACTATACTAGCATGATAAATGGCTAACCAATCCATACCTAGTATCACATCAAATCCCTGCATATCCAAGACCACAAGGTCGGCTAAAAGCACTCTCTCCTGAATACTTACTGAAAAATTCCAAAGTACCCTCTTGCATCTAATCACAGATCCCATCGGCGTACCCACAAAAAATTCTATATCTAATGGTTGTGTCTCTATTCCAGCTATTTTCACATATCCCGCCTATATAAAAGAGTGGGTGGCACCTGTATCAAACAAAACAATCATTCTATATGGTAAAGCAGTAAGAGTACCTGTGACCACGTCTCCAGCCATCTCAGCGTCTCCTGGTGTCAACGCATAGACCCTCGCCAGCGCAGTGTTCCTCTACTGACCATCGTGAGGCGCCTGATATACACCTCGAAATGGTCTGGGAGCCTGTGCATAATTTGACGGCATCTGACATGCTCGAGCCATATAACTGGGCCTCCCGTATCGATAACAAACATTTTCCCCAGTCGGCACTCACTAGGATGTCTCCGTCTGCATGTAAGACAAATGACAGGGAGCTGTCCACCCTAAAATCTACCATGCTCTACCATCTGTCTCTAACCTCCACCAAATCTACCTCCTCTCCAAGGGCCTCAGCTGGGACCCGCCTGAAAACTCGAGGGCGCAGTCCTCTTCTTTTGACTCTGTATCTCTGTCTCTCTAGATAGACTCTCCTCCGCTATAGTGGCACTGTCAACTAATTCTGCAAAAATCCTGAATCCTCAATACCGCCACCTGCCTGTAAATATCACGCCTCAAATTTCTTTCAAATATTCTAGCCTTCTTTGCTTCATCGGGGACAATATATTGGCAAAAACGAGAAAGCTCAATAAATCTCACTACATACTGCGGGACAGTCAACGACCCCTGGGATAGACTCAGAAACTCCTGTACTCAAGCATCTCTGACTAAAGCAGGATAATACCTATCAAAGAATATGTCCCTAAATCAGGCCCAGGTCATCTGTACTGGTATAGCCCTATGCTCCTTCAACAACCTGGTGGTTGCCCACCATCTCTCGGCCTCCCCTGCCAACCTATACGTAGCATATATAACTCTCTGCTCATCGGTGCAATGAAGTACTGTCAGAATCTTCTCTATTTCTTGCACCTAGTTCTCCGCAACTACCGGATCAGGCGCTCCAGAAAAAACTGGCGGATTCATTTTCATAAATTTATCTAAGGTACATCCTTGAGCTGAGGATGGACCTCCCTGCTCTCTAGAGCTTTGTGCTATCTTAGCCATAACTTGCTGAGTCACACTACGTAGCACAGCATCTGAATCCCCATCCGCAGTGCCAGAAGGACCAGCACTATCATTCCCACTAGCATAAGCGCTATTGCCTCCTGGGTCCATCCTGCAAACATATAAAACACCGTTTTCAGAATCCTATTTCCCTACAGACCCAACTTATTCAATTCAAACTCCAAATTCTCTATTAACCATCTCTCCTTATCCTAATCCCAAAATCCACTCCTGCAACCCAAACACATGATTCGTCGACAGTTTACTATGGTTTTCTTGAAATCGTCACCCTAGGAAAAACACAGAAACTACCATGAAATCCTGTATCAAGATCACAGAACAAAACCTCAAATCTTTTTCCTATATTCTAGTAATTTTTTCCACTGCACTCTAGAGTCTACAGAACCTAGCAACCTAGGCTCTGATACAAAAATGTAACGACCTCAAAATTCTTACCATTTATATATATATATATATATATATATATATATATATGTATATCTACATCCATACCTAAACATCGGGAACACATATCATACAACCATTCACATATATACTATACAATACCAGAATCCAGTATATACAGACCATAGCCATACAAAAATAACCCCTCCAGCATCATCTACCCAAAAATATACACAACTAAGGTAATCAAACTACTCTTTATCCGTGAGCCTGATCTGCTCGCCTAGCTGGCTCACCTGAAAAATGTTAAAATAATGGGGTGAGTCGACGCTCAGTAAGTGGAAATATGCTATTACTAGAGTATGGCAACTAAGTTAAGAATACTTTTAAATAGAAAATGAATAGTAGTACAATAATAAATCTGTGAAACATATCTTTCCTTTCACAATTTAAAATATAACTGTATCATCTGTATTTTCTACTTTTCATACTGCTATTATCATACTATACTCATCATATACTGTAAAACTATATACATATACATAACTGTGCTTTATCCCTGGGACTCTGTATGTCATGATTTGACCCCTCATGACAGGGTTGTGCGGCCCTGTAGGTCGAATTTCATCTGGTCGGCCCTCTAGATAAGTCAATATACTCTACACTACCTCAGTCTGGCCAAACTGCATCCGCTCCTAGGCTCGGGACTGACTACTACCTCGTCAAACCGGCCCCCTCCACCCAGTGAACTGGGGAGCTACATACTCTCCGAGAACGACTGATGGTACCCATACACTATCTGAGATATGTGGTTGCACTTTATCTGTATATAGCAACGGTTCCGTGCTCTATAATCTACATCTGTACTGTATCTATCTGTAATCTTTCCACAGGGATCTGATACTATATACATATATACATATATATATATATATATATTCTTTTACTGTTTTCATCATGTTTCCAAAATTACCATAACGCTATCTTTCTGTACTGTAAATACTGTAATCTCTGTATACTGTATCTGTAGCATCTTGACGCTACCTCTGTATATTTGTCTGTTTATTCTGTCTATATACTCTGTCTGTATACTTTGTATGTTATGGTAATAGGAAACATGGCATGCTATAACTTTGTATATATTGTTCTATATAAAGTTGTAATATATATATATACTGATCTGAATAAAACTGTATACATGTATATGTATATACATATCTGCTTCATGAAACTATTCGTATAAAAGTTGTATATACATGTAAATTTCTCTGTATAATCTCTGTGAATATATAGCTATATCTGTATACTCTATATAACTCCATATACTGGAAAAACTATATAAATTGTATATACTACTATATATGTGCATTCAGTATAGTATAATACATTATAAAAGCTGTATAAATTTCTTCATCACATGAAAATCTACTCAGGTCACACAAGCATTTAAACTCATATTCTGTAAATACTGTATAATAAACTGGTATAAATATGTGTCTATGAAATCTCTAATAGCATTATGAAAACTCCTAGCATAGCATATTTCCCTTACCTTAACTTTGGAAAGCCCCTATAAAATTCTGGTTCTATACCCACAGGATTCCTAGCTCAACATCCTGAAAACAAAATCCCCCAGAACAAAATATCAGTATTTCCTTACCTATAACATTTCTCATAACTGAGGGAAAGGCAAATACTGAATAAAATGTCTTACCCTGAGATTGGGACGAAATCCAAACCAACTTTTCCAACGATCAGCTCTAGCAAACTTGCAAAGAACTTCGCCAGGAGCGTTGTGGTAGCCTCAGATCTTCGATCCGATGAGAAACAGGCTCGGAAACGAAGAGAGAAGTGAGAGAGGGACGTAGAGAGAGAAAGGAGAGAGAGAAGGGCGCTAGAAAGGGATAAAAATCCAAGTTTTAGCTATTTATAGGACTGGATTCGTCAATGAGACACGTCACCTCGTTGACGAGTCCTTCAATAATTTCATCGACGAACTTCCTCCCTCGTCAATGAATTTCAGGTTGACCCAAAAACCCCTATCGATATTTTCTCGTCGACGAAATTCGTCTTCGTCGACAAAGTCCCTTATGCATTCATCGACAAATCCCTTGTATTCGTCGACGAACTTTGTGCAAAAAAAATTTGTGCTGTTACATACACCACACACAATTATTTATAAGAGAAAGTTCCCAAGGATAGGGGAGATTACACGCTCATACATGTAACTCCCCTCTGCTCTAATACGTTATGCAACCTGGTATGGCGACAACTGATACCTATCAGGGTACTCACCTTTCTCAGCAAGCCCTCAGGCGGAAAGTTTACTTCGCCATAAACATTCATGCATTTTAATTCATATACGAGTAATCACACCTTTACAGTTGAAAATTATGCATCTACTTCCTCAGTATAAACCAGTTCAATAAATAATAACACCATTTACATAAATTAGCATATATGCATACAAGACACTCCTTGGGACTAACGACATGCTTAAACCCTATGATGGGTTGTGCGGCCCGAAGGCTGGACTAAGCCCTGGGGGATCAACCCAGACAAAGTCAAAGTAACCATCTTCTAAATACGTCTGCAGGCATCCACAACCCAGTTGCATGTCCGATTGCCTTACCACTTCCTGATCCAGACCTCAATGAAGGTACAACCTCTACGTAGGCCAATCGGCTAAAACCACCTTATACCTCTCAGTACAGTGTGGGCGCACATGGCCAAATAGTAATTCCCTACCAATGGTACCGTGCTCACAATACAACTGCCTCAGGGTTTTTAAACCATATCATGCAATTTAAGTAATAAATACTGTAGTATTAACTCATTTCGTATAAAACCTGTCATTTAATAAAACCTGACTCCCGACCATCAAATAAAACTTGGCTCTCGGTCGTCAAATAAAAACCCGGCCCTCAACCGTCAAATCAAATCTCAGTATTTTGCAAAGGCAGTTCCAATATGTTTCACAAACAATTCAGTATTTTCACAACCATACCCAAATTCTATTACACAATAACCATACCGATTATTTACCTACTTCACGATTTTCAGTATTTTGAACATAGTCATTTAAACAACCAAGAAAACATAGTATATGAAGTTTGTACGATAAAACTAAACTTTCCACTGTTCATTTTATTCAAAATATCATATCATATATCCTATGTTTGTAAAGTTCATTTTTAACGGTTGGTTTTCAAAATAACCTTTGAAATCATAATTATACATATATATATATATATATATATATATATATATATATATATAAAGCAGTTTAATCAGTTCAAATTTAATCCTCTTACCTGTTCCTAAAAAAGAAACTGATTCCGTTTGAAAAACGGAAAACCCTAGCTTTTGGATCCTGTCGTCGAAAGCAAACCGACAAGCCGAGAGAGAAAGGAATGATGATCAAAGACTGAGCATGAGCTTTAGGTGAGCCTACAGGAGAGAGAGAGAGAGAGAGAGAGAGAGAGAGAGAGAGAGAGAGAGAGAGAGATGTTTGTTATGTTTTAAAAATACCTTGCTTACTACTTAAGTAAGCTTACTCGCAGGAAAACCGTCGATGGTTTTCCCTACCCTCACAAAACCGTCGACAGTTTGCCAGTTAACCCTCCCCTGTTGACTAAAATCGATGACAGTTTTTCCCAATCTCTATAAACCGTCAACGGTTTGGATCCTGTCAAACCAATTTCCTTCTTTTTCCTTTCTTTTCCTTTTTTTCTCTCTTCCTTATTTATTTTTTTTTTTTTCCGAGTTCGAATTTCTACAAGAGATGCAAACTTACATGAATATATAGAAGCAGATAAGATAACAATCAAGTATAGGAAAATATGAAATATATGGCTTGATTCTTAAAGTCCCCAATGAAGTCGCCAAGTTGTCACTACGTGTGCGATGCCCAACGACATTACATTGAAAAAATGAAAAAAAAAAAAAAAATATGAGTTGTCACCCTACTTTATTAAAGGAAAAATAAAGAAAAAATATTTTTTTCTAAAAATAAATTAGTTTTGAACCAAAAAAATACGTTTGAGAGTCATTTGTGTGCAAGGAAGGTAATTAATAATCAGCACCCTTGTCACCACTTGTTCAAAAGAACAATTACCACTAAATCATATTCACTTAAAATATTCTGAAATGAATGTCTGGTTGCTAACTTGAAAATTTTTTTTAAAAAAATAGAAAAAACATTTCACAAACATGTCCCTTTAGATCCAGACAATAACAATTAATAGAAATGAACTATCACATAAACAGTTAATTAGGAACACATAATAATTTCATTAAAAAAACTTGAAATATTATTACTACTTTATTTTATTTTATTTTTGTAGAGAAGAGAGAAAGAATAATAACAATAAAGGAGGACAATAACAATAAATGATTGAATGAATGATTAAATCTCAATGATGCTAACAACAATAATAATAAACATATAACAATGCATGAGAATAATAACCATAAATAAATATTTTAAATAAAATATTAAATCTCAATGATAATATAAAGAGAATAATAATGATAGTACATTTTAAGGATAAATTTCATTTACCGCATAACCTAGATGAGTTTTTTCTCAATATATCTTTTTGTAAAATATATATATATATTAAATAATACCTTTTTTGGGAAAATAATTCTCAGAATAATTCTCATGTAACTGTTCATAAATAAGGCAATTTTGGACAAGTGGCAAATCTTGCTGGTTCATCCAGCGAGATTTGCTTTGAAATGTGAAGGTTATATATATATATATATATATATTACTCTTTTGAGATATTAAAAAAAATGATAAATCAAAAAATAAATTCTTCTGTGTAATAAATTCTTCTGCGTAATAAATCGGGAAATCAATTTTTTTAATATATATATTTTTAAAATGATAAATCGGGAAATAAATTTTTCTGCGTAATAAATTGGGAAATAAATTTTTTTATGGTAGCGAGATTTGCCATGTGTCATTCCGGAAATTATTTTCTCAAAAAAATATTATTTAATATATATTTTTAAAAATAATAATAAATCAGGAAATAAATTTAATAAATATATACTATACAATATAATTTTTCTCTACAAGAATCATAGAATTAATTTTAATTAATTTTTAAAGTATTTGAAATAATAATTGCTTGTGTGGCTCGAATCAATTGAATCAGTTAGTCTAGCCAACCTAAAAATTGAGTGTTTGATTCACTTATAAATTCAATTTTCAAAATATACTGTACTTAACAGACCAATTTGTTCATCATAATATGTTAAATTAATATTATTTTCTTAGTTTATCTTATTACAATTAAATAAAAAAGATAAAATTATCATTTATCAAGGGCATTTCTTTAATTTTTTGACGTAAATTTAACTATTAACTAATTCTAATTTTGGAATAACAGAAGGGTTCTTTTTGTCCATAAAATTAAATCTCAGATGATTTTTTTAGATAATTTTCAAAAGTTTAACATATGTAGAGTCATATTTAATAAACTTAAAAGGTGCTATGAACTTTATCAAAAAATAATATTATCTACAAATGGCACATATTACCAAAGCTATTTTAATTTTATACAAATATTAATTTTTTTAAAAATATCATTCTATATTTTTTTAATTAAAATTTTAAAAATATTTATTATACTTAACTTAAATTTGTACATATTTAAATGTATAAAGTCAAACTATCAAGCTCCTAAACATGGTAAGAAACTAAGAATTCTGAAAGTTGTTCAATTAATAAATTTAGCATATATTTGAGTGTCTAATGTTTAAATTTTAGACTTTAATTTAAAAGTATATTTAGATAAATAATTTACAAAATTAGACTAAATTTTTTCAGTTGAAATAATATCTCAAAAGGGCAATATGTATATATATATATATATATATATATATATATATATATATATATATATTAATAGTTGCCAAAAAAAAAATCTTTTGATAGTAAACTCCAATTGAAAAAAAAAAATTAAATGGCATTCCTAAAATGTCCCACATGCAAACCCCTATGCATTTATTAATTCATAATCATTTTCGAAAAAGGTAATGTAAAATTATTTAATCATTTATAATCTTCATATTTCAAAGCAAATCTGGATGAACCGGGCGAGATTTACCACTGTCCAAAATTGTCATATTTATGCACAGTAAATCTTGAGGGTTATTTTGGGGATTATATTTTTTAAAAAGATATTATTTAATATTTTTTTTTTTTTTTGTAAAAAAAAGATATATAAGGAAAAAACTCTAAACCAGATGCTTTCAAAAAGTCACCCACTTTTAACACCCGCAGAAGCCCCACGGGCTTTGCATCTCTCCCTCTCTGCGCCGTCCCTGAGGGATTTGGCCCGACGGCAACATGTCGGCGAAGACCCGTGGTAGCAATTGCACGATAGTCAATCCTAGCGAGGGCAATTGCTATACGGCCAGGTTTGATTTCTGCTTCTTACCTTGGAATTTTGGTTCCTAAATCTACAGTAGAAGCAAAATATGCGAGAAGAAAAGTGAGAAAGGACAGAAGAAATTAGCTAACGCTGCTCTTCTTCTTCTTGTCTATATTTTGTTTTGGTATGTTGCACTTTTGTTTTGCTGGCAGTGGGCGGCGTGGATTACTTACTGTTACCGGAACCTGAATCGCTGGTGAGGACGCGCTCATTCACTCCTTCGCAGATCCAAGTTAATCAACTTGCAAAGAAATTAATTCCGGCATTAATTAAGCTTTTTATTTTTGAAAAATATTTTGCGTAAAAAAAATTTAGATGGTTGAAGGTGGAATCAACCCCTACACCGTATTCCAGCTGGGTCTCGGGTTTGAGTTCGGATTTGGAATTTGGATGGGTCCAAATTTGGATTTGGGAATGGGTATGGGTTCTGCAAAATTGGGTCTTAGCTGAAAATAAAATAATAAAGAAAGAAATTAAAATGAAAAGGACTAAAATATACGGATGAAGAAAGAACAAAATTATTTTCAAAATATCTTAAATTGTCGGGACAAAATGAGGTATCAACAACATGCATGCATATTAATTAGTTTAAAAAATTGAACTGAATAAAATGTATACGCAATTAATTATGTAAGTATATAAATATTTGAACTATGAATAAGTATGTTATCTGCAAGGAGATTTAAAGTATAAATATGAATTACTTAATCATAGTATTGTTTTAAATGTGATGTGCTAAATAGACCACTATTACAATTAGTGAGATTGAAAATTTAATTCCATTAATGGGTTAAGCGGCTACACCCATTTTATTTATTTCATTCATGACCTATGTACTTATATGTGTGTACTCTTATTTATTTATTCATTTATGGTAGGCTAATGGGTATGAGTTGTAATTGTCATCACTAAAAGTAAAGTAGGTGGCGATGAGTTTTTTCTTTTTTTAAAGAAAAAAAAAGAAACATAAAAGAGAGTAAGTGAGAGAAGAAAGTGATGATGAAAGAGTGAAAAAATGTAGCACTGCCAAAAATCAGAAAACATTTCATTTAAATTGATGGCTGTGGTTCAACTTCAAGTGTAACCATTGTCTTAAATGTTCACCAAATTATTCAAAATTTTTGCTTTTCTACATGACAATCAGTTTCCATCTTACAAACTTTTTGACAAAACTTCTGTGAATCTTCCAAATTTATCAAAATTTTTAACTAAAACTTGACAATAGATCAAAATTTCCTTGAAATTTGCATAATGGTTATTATATTCCAGTAATTGTGTTTTAGATACCACACAGCAGTCATTAGATATATTTTGTTCATAATATTTAAATTCCAAATCTTGCATTGATGCGTTTATCAAGAATTTCTGCAGTTCTACTAAAAATTCCAACAACGATGGAACTCCCCTTGTTTGAAAATGGCATCTGTTCTGATAAATTTTTAAAAAAAGAAATATCAAATAAGGAGAACAGCAAATTATTTGATTTTGTTTACTACCATCTCTTCTTTCCTCCCCTCTGTAAAAATCTTCAGAACCCTGATCTTGTGGACTTTCATCTTCAAGGGCATCAGTTTCATCAAAGCCATTGCTTTCAAAACCTCATAGCCATCCGCTGTTTAGCAGTTTTATCAACATCAAATGATAGGGAAAACATGAAATACAGACGAGAAGAGAGTGCCTTGAAGATGATACGTATTTAAGATATACAAACTGACATATACATATGGAAATGTGCATACACACTAATTTTGTGAGTTAAAGCCCCCATAGACAGGCATGAACTCACCTGTTTTTAGTTGGTTAAACCCTAGGATCCACCCCTACACTCCAGATACACTCAATGGAATTAAATAATCTTCAATATAAGAAGAAAATTGCCACATCCCAATAAACATTGAAGTTGTTCCATGGCTGCCTTTGAAATGCACATGCTGCTCCTCACCCAGGAAAGAACAAGAGGCCGCATTTCCCATGGACTGCAAATCCTAAGCCCATCATGAACTCGTCAATGTCTCCTTCAGCCGATATGCTAAAATCTGAAACAGCAAAAAATTGGTAGACATATGTAAAATTGGACCCATGATCATTGGTTGCTTGAACTACAAATGAAAATGCAATGATTTCCTTTTGTGTCTTGCAGCATTCTCAAGGCTTTTTCTTTTTACTTTTGGTGTGCACGCATGAGAAGATCATAAAATTACTACCAAGTCAGTAAGTCCTACTCTAATTTGTTCACTTGAACTTTAACTTGACATCAGCTAGGAAGTAGAGCTCATTGGGGCAGACATCAGTTTAACATGGGTCATCAGTGAGGCTGCTAATAGTACGACCCACTGAACTTCCCCAAGAAGTAAATAGTACTCCCCATCTAAGCCACTCAATGCACTTTCCAAGGGGATTGTGTCAACACCACGCATAGTGTGACGAAAAACGACTGCTAGGTCTTTTGGCAAAGCATTTACCATCTTCAAATAGGGGAATGATTCACCGCAAATCGCTGAGGGGTAAAAAGGCAGAAGGTTCTAACTTCTAAGGCCATGTTATGGTGGATGGAATAACTGAATGTCCATGCACTGTCTCAATTTCCAGCCACTTAAAAAGTCAGTCTGCATAAAGCCATTGATATGAGGGGTCACTCACCAAGTAATCCCTACTGGGAATACAACTAGCTTTAAGCCCAGCAAGAGTTTCTTGCCCATCCAAAATTCGCACCTCACTTTTGCATGGATCAACCACCTCTGGCATGGCATCCAAATAATTTAATGAGGTTGAAGGATTTGGTATTGGGCTGATGAGCTGGTTCTCGTTGATACATCCATTCACCACCAGTATCTCAACTTCTTCAGCTTGCAAAGGTGTATGAAGAGCTACATACTGTGTACACAATGAGTGTCACATCATATTAGAAGGGAATAAAAGAAAAAATAAATATTTGCAAAAACAAGGTTTCATTTGCTTTAACCAAAAAAATAAATAAATAAATAAAGGAAAAGATAAGAAATACAGGTAAATTGCATTAATGCCATCATTAGAGAAGCAGCACAAAACAAGAAAACGAAATGCAACAATACAGGCGCATAAAATGCATCTAATTCAGGTCAGATCGAAACTGGGGCGGAATTCAAATTCAACACGGCAACCCAGTTTTATTAAAAATAAATAACATTATATTCCACCAAGTAATAACACATTTAGAAATAAAACCAAAAAATATGTCATCAAATACTTCAAACTGTCACATATTCATGGCTAAGCAGGGATTCAGGCAACATGGAATAAAATGCCAAATCCGCCAAATCCATACCCGCATCGACAGAAAAGGGTGGCAAGATGAAATTCAATTTTGCCAACTCTATATTTTTCAAAATGCATGATTTAAGATATAGAAGGATTGTATAGTTTTGCCAAGAAAAAACATTTTAAAATAAAAGTAGGCCAGATTTCCTTTTTTAAAAAATTATTTTCTCATGGTTGATTACTTTTTTTAATAACAATTTTCTCATGGTGAGAAAAGTGTAAACCTTATCACATATTTACTTCCAAACTACAGGTTTGTTAACAGAGTCCATAGGAGAGAAATCTCACTTCACGTAAGCGTCTAACCGACAAACTTGGCCGGCAGCAAAGGTAAGGCTGCTGCAAACTGGGAGTACTTTGTTTATCCAAAGAAAGAAGCATGAGATGAACATCCAGCTGCAAACAAAGAATTACGAAACATTACAAAACAGATCTACAGAAAACATTACAAAACAAATCAGAGCACTTCAGTTTCAAGGAAATCAAAGTAGGAATTTGATAAATCACCTCTTCTTTTTTCAGTTAGAGATACATCAATCTCCCCTTGCCAAAGGTTACATATTTATAGGATGGAAATATAGTCAAAAAGCATTTTTTTTCATACCTCATCATCATTTCCATCCATGCTCCGAAGATAATCAATCAACTTGGATAATCGAGCGTTCCGGGCATTCCTATTATTGCAACCACTGCCACTGCCATGACGTGTGTGACTCCGAGTACCACCCCCACCCCAAGCAAGCATTTCTGCACTCCACACGAGCCCAGGAGAAATACCCCTGCTTTCTCTACTTACTTCCAAATCATTTTCAATGCATCCACCATCTGAACTAGCAGCTGACAAAGGAGTCTGATAATGCCGAATTCCTGCTCGTCTCCTACCCCTCCTCTGTTTTACCTCTGTATAACGGTCATCTGTAGAAGATGAATCTTTGCCTCCATCATTATCATTTTCATCATCATTGTCATCAGATCCTTGCAGTTCAGAGCTTCGGCCACTTCGCCGCCTCCTTGAACGAGCATTCCGATAATTGCGTTGTGATCTTGTTATGAATGAGTTAGTTGGATCCTTCACCATCGAACGTCTCTTAACCAGTGCTTCTTGTCTTTGAAAAACTTGGGCAATTGATGCTTGAATCTGCCCACCAAAACAACACCAGTACCGAAACCCCATGAGGAGAAAAGAAAAAATAAATTATTTTTTGCACCATTGAAGATGAAAAAATGGGGTCAATCAACTAGATGGGATCACTAAAATGTGAAAAATGCTAAATCAAGAACAATAACAAACAATAAATTATAAAATCTAAAAATTGCAGAAAAAATGGTGCAATCAACAGAATTTTTTTAAGCAAATTTGCTTCTTTGTTCCTAGAATCCTAATATGAAGTGTCAAAACTTCAAATTTCACTATAGACGCACATCTGAATTTATGATGGAGGGAAAATAGAATAGAGAGAAGGAACTGGCAGACCTTATACTGGTTTGTCCCACTTTAGTTATAACATGCCTAAAAAAAAATTGTCAAAATGCGCCTCAACACATGATAATACTGTAGCACTCCCCCTCAAGCTGGAGCACATATATTAGATGCTCCTAGCTTGATATAAATGAACATAACCCATGGAACCCCCACAAGAAATTAGCAAACAAATCAGCTCATTGATACTCAAATTTCACATGAATGACTTCGATAAATTTCTAAAAAAAAATTCCCCAATAAAATTTTACAATTATTGTGTTATTCCTCTAATGAAATTTGGGTTTGAAGCAATATGAAGAGCAGCTTGATTATCACATATCAACTCCATACACATTAAATGTTCAAATCCAAGTTCTTTCAACATATTCTTTAACCAATCAATTCATAGGTAGTACAAGCCATCACCCTATAGTCAAACTGACCTTTGGACTACAGTTTCTTTCTTACTCTTCCAAGAGACCTATCGACACAGTACAAACATAGTACCCAATCGTGAATCTTGTCAAAAAGAGAAGCATCAAGGTATCATTGAACAAGTGTGTAACCATGATCTGATATAGAAGTGATGCAATATGAACTTGAAGCCCTGCAATGCAAATTCATCACATTTGAAATTTTTAAGATTTTTGAACAACCTTGAAATTTATTATTTCAATTTTTCCTATTTCTACAGCATTATCATAGTAATGTTTACTAGTAATAAACCACTAAAATCTAAGGTTTTATTTATTAGGAAAGTATCCTAGTATTATTTAAGCTGCCTTACTTAATTTGCTCAATTCCTAAGTATATTCAGCATAGAAACATATGGCTGCGACTCGTGAGAACTTATTTGGAGTTGAATATTACAAATTATTTGGAGTATTAGGGTTTATCATTTGTGTGAGGGCGAAAGGCCCTACATCAAGACCTCTTTAAAGTGCACCTTATCTCAAAACGTAGATAACAGTACCCCAATGACTAGTTCAAGAAGAGTCCAGGAGCTGACTAACAACTCCAGTCGAAAAAGAAATATCTAGCCTGGAGGGGCAGTTCAACTTTTCATCTAATCTTTGCTATCATCTTAGTTCAGCCAAAAATTCATCCCCATCCAGAATTTATTTACAAATAGGATCATAAGCGTGTGAATAAGTTTCAATCCGAACTAACATGTCTTATCTAACAAATCAAGGACATATTTCCTCTATGAAAGAACAATCCCAAAAAAAAAAATCTAGTTACCTCAATCCCCAATAAGTACTTTAATGGTCCAAAATACTTAGTTTGGAACAACAGTACTTTAATGGTCCAAATACTTGGTTTGGAATAACAATCATTGCCTATGTTCAATTCCAAGTACTTGAATGGTCCCAAATCCTCCATTTGGAACTTTGGTCTGCAAGGATTGCTTTAGATGTTTTATGCCTTGAAAATCATCACTAGTGATTACAAATCTACACAAGCAATCAGAAAATTTTTTAAGCGTCAATATGAAGGTAGAATACAGAATGATCTATCTGACACTGTTAAAAGACCAAAATCAATCACAACTTCACTAAATCTCCTAAACCATGATCTGGGGAGCCTGCTTCAAGCCATTTAAAGACTTTTTGATACAAGACACCAACTCTAACTCTCTGTGTGCAACAAACTTTAAAAGGTTATTCCATATCAACTTCCTCCAAAACGTCACCACATAAGAAGGCACTATAACATCTAACTAGTTTAAGAGCCAACTGAAAAATAGCAGTAAGAGAGATAAACATATGCACATACGCAATTAGCCATTGGTGAGAATGTGTCAGAATAAATTGACCTTTAGACACTAATATAACCTTCAACTTGTTAACAGAACCATCCAGGTGTCACAGTATATACCCAACAAGAACCCAATAGAGTTATCATCAGGCGATGAGTTCCAAGTATCATTTGCTGGCAAAGCTGACATCGCTTCTTCATAGCAGCTCTCCACTCAAGTAAAACTTCAGATACAGAACAATAATAGAGAAGGATGATAATGAGGTAAAGAACAATAGAAGGCAGGAGAAAAACAATCGTAAGACACAAAGTTAGAGAGAGGATGCCGAGTATAAGTGCACTTATCGTGCACTTACCTTTCAAAGGTCAATAAGAAGGTCTGCATTGGGAAAGACAAGATTTGTAAACTAGGGAATTGGAGGTGAAGCACCAAATCTGGTGGATTTTACTACTTTATCTCGCTAACATGCATATTCCTACAAAATAGGATGATCCACAAGACCAAAAGGACTAAGCTGAGGCAGAGACTTGCAAGAACAAGGACCAGGTAAAGACAGCAAAACCTCAAATCAGGAAGTGGAACAGGATTAGGCAACGGAAATGAGTCATCAAGGCTGTGTGCGTTCAAAGATTTCCTAGTAGTGTGAAGTGGATTTGATGTGTTCAAAGAAGTCACAACTGCAGAGGCAAAGAAAAGATTCAAAAACAAGACAGCAACATCTACACCCTGTTCTAAGAATAAGAATATCCCAGAAAAGTACACTTGAGAGCTCAAAGAACCAACTTATCAGCACTAAGAATTAACTGATGAACAAAAGACACCCAAGAAAATATGTGAGAGTAAAGAAAATAGAAATTATGAGAAAAAATGACTCAATATGGTTTTTACCTTCAAGAACAGACGATGGAATTCTATTGATAAGATGGAAAGCTGTAAGGATAGCATCAAACCAAAACACTTTAGGCATACTCATTTGAAATAATGGGTAGGAGTGCATCCAAAATATGTTCGTCCAGCAGCTCCATATTGGTGGGAGTGGAAGCACAAGATTACTTATGGAGTATGCCTGAGTTAGCCATATAAGTAGTAAATTGGATACTAAAACAGAGGCACAAAGAGATACAACAGGAAGCAATACCTCTTAGAATATTCATATTGCAGAAATTTAGAATATCCATCCTCTTTTACAGGCAGAGTTGGTTGTTCTCCAACTGTTGAAGCAATGCAACCAGACTCAGTAGTTACAGCATTAGCCACACTGGGGGATTTACCATGCAGATCCCAACCTAATCAACAGTGTGGCCTAAACGTCCCCAATGAGTGCACTTTTGTGCTATACTTTACCACGCCCTTCTTTGCCACCACAATGTCCCTAACCAGCTTAAGAACCTCTACTATCATTGTAGACTGTATACTTGTATTGCTTTCTGTGAAAAAGGCAAATGCTCGATGCAAGGAGTGGCTAACGAAATAGTGCTAGAATAAGCCCAAAGTAGACAAAAAATAACTTCAGTAATGGAAGATGGTTCTGTACTAGCTAGAATGTGTTATCAAACTAGTTTAATTTCAGGCATCAAACTGGCCACAACTCAAAGAACTTTGCTTCTGCATCTCACAAACATCAGCATTTACAGGATCTACAACATTTAACCCGTGAATCTGCAAAATACTGAGTAACACTTGTATCTCCCCATTGCAATTGAAAATACTTAAAAATAAAGATCATACATGCAAAATTCATATTACTAGAAAACAGGGGTTTGAGATAATTCAATACCCTCCTTACAAGCATTAAGATGCATGCACATCCAAGCATTTTGAGGGTCCATGAAATTCCATAGCAATTAAACAATTAAGGCATCCTTCTGAACCCACATCTCCTTTCTCTTGTCATCACTAGGACCTAACCAAGTGAGATGTTCAAACATACCCAGGCCCATAATATGAATCTTGATCGCCTCAGACCACTGTAGACAGTTCTTACTATTCATTTTCTCAGCATTTACTTATGGTAAAGTTGAAAGAACTAAATTATTCAGATTCATGGATGGACTCCATTACGGAAAACTTAAATGTCAGAAAAATATTATAGAATTAAACTTCAACAATTAAGAACAACAACACGGCACCAACAGTCAAGAATCACCAAACAAATAAAATGAAGGCAAAAACTTATTTGTCAAAACTATACCTTTTGTTCACTGAACCCGAAGTTAAAGAAGCAAAACTTGTGAAACCTAACCCACAGACATGATGATATGAGAACTAACTTGATAACATCATGTATGGAGTGAATCAAAGTAGATTGGCAAGAAACAGGATGAAAACAGAGCTTAACAGAGCTCACATGGCAGCATATGGTATTGGCCTCACTGGTCGGTGATCAATGTGTTAGGGCGCAAGGATCAGCAGATGTTTATGAGCTTCTGGAGTCTGGATAGTTAGCAAGATCTGAGGTGGCCTACAGTGTTGATTCTTTGTAAAAGAAACTGGAGAGGTTCAAATCAGGATCACTGTGGTGTTAATGATTTTTAGGCAAGCAATGTAGCGAGGCTAGAGGCTCACTGTTGGGCATCGGGTTTGGTAATAGTGACAGGAAATCATAAGGGTGAGACCATTTAGGGTTTGGTTAGGCAGCATCTTGATGGTGACAACACTATAGGGTTTTAGGTCTCGAACCAATGTTCTGATGCCAAGTTAGAAAATAGAATAGAGCGAAGGAACTGGAGAACCTACAAATGATCAGGGCCCCACACAGAATGGAAAACAGGGTGCAGATAGAATGGAATAAAAATTGAATGAAGAGCATGCAGAAAAGTGACGAATTCGATTCCAGTCCATTCCTATGTATCAAATAAATAGTTAATTTAATGCAGGATTCAATGGGACAAGAAGTTATAATACTGGTTGCAGAAGCGTGTAGCATCTTATGGCTTCAATGAATTAATCAACACAGTCAGCATAGGTGCTACCAGGTAGAAGCCACATGACATGTCCTTAATCTTAGGCATAGTAAAGAAGCATCACAACAGTAGTGAGACATCATCACATCAGCCTGTGATTGAAGGCTTTCTGAAATTAAGCCCCACTGGCAGGCAAAATGGATGCATGCAAGCAAGAAGAGCACAAAAAAAAATGTGCACACATCCATAAACATGCAAACACAGTATCTGACCTGTTTATTGCGATTCTTCTCCTCTTCATGGAAAGCTAGTTCCTGATGCCACATTATTGAGCAAATCAGCACTTGATTTGAAAAGCACATTCATAAAAACAATTCAACCAGTCAACTTATACCTCTTCCTCGTACTTCTCAATATCTGGATACAAAGCTGCAATTAGAGCATCATAGTTTGGATCATCTCTCAAAGAACGTCGACTTGCACAGTGTGTACGGCAAGCAGGACACTCATTGTTCCTGTAATAAAGGTCCATAATCAAAGTGAGGAAATCAGAGCAGGATACAGTCTAAGAGATAACTTTAAGCCATTAAGAAGAAGATTAGCCTGAACCAGGTCAAAATGATGAAAAGAGGATGCCAGTATATTGCCAAAAATAAAAAAATAAAAAAAAAAAGAAGCTACTCAGTTCCATTACATACCCCAGCCGCATTGATTTGTCAATACATTCCCTGCAAAAGCGGTGCAGGCATTCCATCACAGTTCTTGTTTTCTTAATGATCCCTGTCATTTGAGCCATGTGTTAGCATCTTAATTTTTTTCTTTTTTTTTTTCTTTTTTTATTTTACCAAATTGATAAGAAATTATGAATGTGATGAAAAGGGAAAGAAGGCACAACTTGGAATGAAAAAGGGAACCAAGTATCACAGTTTCTATCTCAATTAAAGCCAACAAGGCCACAACCAAGTAGTCAACTGAAAAATACTATAGATTCAACACAAAATATAATAGTTGTTGTTGTCCAATTGGAGCATAATCATATATTTATGTCTTGTCGTGTTCCCCATTATATGACCGTCAAGCTGAGAAATACGACATTGATAACACTCTCACAAACCACTTATATAAGCCAAATTATGTTGAAAAGAGCCCCTGAACAAGTACAGACATTCTCTATGCCTTTGCCAGTGGAGCGACCGCAGGGAGTTGGTCCTTAAAACTTTTAAATATGAGCAAATGACATCAGCACTAACTGTTAAACATGAGCAAATGACAAAATTGGTGCTAGGCTTCCCAAAAAGGCTGTAGACTCGCAACCTTACGAGAAATTATTATTTCTATTTTTTTTTCTTTTTCTTGGTAGGGGGAGTAACCTAAAGAGCTTAGATTTAACAAGGATGAAAGCTCATAAAAAGTTGGACTGCATCAGGTTGTCACTTTGCAGCCAGCATTATAGGACATTCTGTTCCTACTGTTTAGGGGATTTTAACGAAAGAAGAAAAGGATTAACAAGGATGATCAGAATAATCCACAAAACTATAATTTTGCAATATCAGCATGCTCAGCAAGGGCAAGCTATTAAAATATCCACTCAGATTAAGATATGCTTCTAATTGAGTTTAAGATTGGTTTCTATTTCAAATGAAAGAACAACATTTGCAGCTGTTTCAAAATCAGTAAAAAGGGCATCATGCAAATGAGCCTTGTACACTTGACTTCCTTTGACTCAAGGGTTTATTTAGACACTGTTAGAATATCACTTTGCCTAAAGCTTAAGCTGTTAGGTTGTGGGCCAACAATGTATATCAAGCTTTAACACTCACCCGCACATGCAGCCTGACAGCTCATGGAGAGATAAACACATAAAAAATAACATCTATTATATGGAAAAAACAAATTTTAATACACCACACAATAATCGCAGGCAACAAGACAAGAATCCAGGACCTCCTGGTAACCAGCTCTGATACCACAGTAGATCACCACTTTTCCTAAAAGGTTAAGCTGTTAGGTTATGGGCCAACAAAGTATCACAAGCTTTAATAGCCACAAATTCTTAGAATATAAACCAGCATAGGACAACATGTCCTTTTTTTTTTTTTTTTTTTGTGGCAAAAGAAACTTCAATAATATGTAAATAATTTACAAGAAAGGAGGATGAGATATCTCCCTATAATACTCAGGGACAAACCAAACAAAATAATAATAAAGAACAACAAAAATAAAGAAACATCAAACAAGCAGGTTCCTCCAATCCCTTTGTAGATCCAGATAACGAACTCCCCTAAATATTCCAAACCACCATAAAGAAGCCATATACTGAATCTTTTCCCACACCAGTGCCCAAATTAACTTCTTCCCAGAAAATATCCATGCATAGTGCTCCATCCAAAGTCCCCATAAGACTGCAAAAATGCCACGCTTCCACAACACTGCCTATCCTTCCTTCTTTCAAAACCCACAAAGGATATAGCTAACAAATCTTCCACCGAAGAAGGACAAACCCAACTCTCTTCCAATACACCGAACAGTCTGTTTCAAAATTCTCCAAGCAAAATCATAATGTAAAAAAATATGGGATGCTGTCTCAGAATTCCTATAACAGAGCAGATAAAGTGCAGAGGCAGAGCCTTCATAGGTCTCCTGATCTGCAGCAAGTTATTGATACTAATTTTGTCAAGCACAACCAACCAGATAAAAACTTTGATTTTTGGGGAACCTTTGGCCTTCCAAATACTAGGATTGAGAGGGGAAGAAGAGTTGGACAAAGTCAAGAATTCAAAGAGTGATTGCAAGTAAACACCCCTGACTAATCCAAAGACCAACAACGAACATCCCTACCCAGAGACAGGTTGCAGTTATTCAATAAGGACAACAAGGATGACAACAACACCATCTCCCTATCGTTAAGAGGTCTCCTGATGTGAGATCCCAACAAATCAAAGAGCTACTCAAATTGTCAACAAAGAAAGAAATAGTTCTACTGGCTCAGAGCACAATCTAAAGAGACGAAGAAAAGAAATGGAAAATGAAGCATTCCCAAACCATGAGTCTTCCCAAAAGTGAATTCAGGAACTCCTCCCCACTTCAAATTTAGAGTGAAGAGTGAATAGAGAACAAATATGAGAAATAAACCTCCACGGACTCTCCAAAGAACATCTCAAACTAGCATTGGTATCCCCACTGTTCTCATCCAACCCAAACTTACTTCATATGACTCTATGCCACAAGGAAGTATCTTCTAAGGGGAAATTCCATAACCATTTAGCTAAAAGTGCAGAGTTTTTAGATACCAAATTACCAATACCCAGCACACCTGCCCCCCTCTTTTTTCAACCTACAAACCTCCACCCAGTTCACAAGGGGTGTAATTAGTTTTATTTGGTTCGGTTCTGGGCAAAAAAAAAAGATAACAAACTGATCTAATAGGTTTTAAAATTTTCAAACTGAAACCGAACTGCAAACCGATGGTTCAATTAAACCATAGACCAAAAATTTCCAGTTGGTTTTGGTTATATTCAGTTAATAAAACATAATCTTAAAAATACTTAGTCCAGCCCAAGTGATAAAGGCCAACTAAAAACTTTTAGAGCCCAACAAAAATATTAGACCAGCTTGGCCCACCATTGAGGCAAGATGTGAGAAGTGATACTTTGAATTGGAGGTGAGATGCATATTTATAGGAGGGGAAAGGGTCTTCCCTTCTTACTTTGGCCAATGTGGGACAATTTGTTCCCATTGGCAACGCCCAGAGCCCAGTGGCAACTCTTCACTCCTCTCTCAATCTCTTGTCCCACATTGAAAGGAAGGACTTGGGAGTGGCTCTGTTTCTGTATGAAAGCCCTCCCTTTCTTGTCCCTTTCCATCGAGTTTCTATATGCTCCACCAAGAAACCAAAACTAGTATAAAAATTAATTTAAAATAGTAATATAATGCACGTATATGTGTACATATATACTTTAAAAAAAATGTTTTTATATTAATTTGGTTTTTGTGGTTAGGTTCTTTTGTGAAACCCAAATCGAAACCAAAAATTGGTTTTTATAAAATTCAAAACCGAAATCAAAAATCAAACTGAAACAACAAAACAAAATGTCAAATGGTTCAGTTTTGTACACCCCTACAGTTCACTAAATGGTCCCTACGACTCCCCACACTAGACCACAAGAAATTACTTATGATTCTCTCAAGCTTACTAGCAATCCCCATTGGAATCTTAAAAACAGACAAAAGTTACAAGGGAATGCTAGAAAGGAAAGCCTGAATAAGCATTATCCTACCCCCCATGAGAGAACAAGGGTCCCTTCCAGCCATCTAATCTCTTCATCACCCTTCCACTACCAGATTCCAAAAAACCAAAGCTCTAGGATTCCCACCCAAAGGAAATCCTAAGTTAAGAACTAACCCAAGAGACCACACCCCACATCTGTCAATCAATCAATAGTTCACTCAACAGTTAAGGCAGCTAAACCACTTTTCCCAAATTAATTTTGAGCCTAGATACCCTATCAAAAACTTGAAGAGTACCCAAAATTCTAGAAAGACAAGCCTGAATAAGCATTATTCTACCCCCCAAGAGAGAACAAGGGTCCCTTCCAGCCATCTAATCTCTGTCACCCTTCCACTACTGGATTCCAAAAATCCACAGCTCTAGGATTCCCACCCAAAGAAACCCCTAAGTTAAGGGCTAACCCAAGAAACCACACCCCACATCTGTCAATCAATCACTAGTTCACCCAACAGTTAAGGTAGCTAGACCACTTTTCCCCAAATTGATTTTGAGCCAAGATACCCTATCAAAAACTTGAAGAATACCCAAAATTTTTCTATATGAAGGCCAATGATCATCGAGAAAGATAATGAAATCGTCAAATTGAAGATGAGAGACCACCACTCCCTCTCTCCATACACCTAACCCTCTCACCAGACCCCTCTCTACTGCCCTATCCATCATCCTACTCAAAACATCAGCTAGAAGGCAAACAAAAAGGGAGGTAATGGGTCAGCTGGTCTAATGCCCCTCAAAGCAGTAAACTAAGTTCTCCATTCACAATCAACAAAAACCACACATTAGACAAAACGACCCCTAATCCATCTATGCCAACACTCACCAAAGCCCTTTCTCACAAAAACATTATCTAGGAAGCTCTAACTCACTCTATCATAAGATATCTCAAAATCTAAAATGAAAATGAATCCCCTCTTTTTATTCCTACAAACATACTCCACTACCTCATTGGCCACCAAAACAGCATCCACTACTACCCTATCAAAAACTTGAAGAATACCCAAAATTCTTCTATATGAAGGCCAATGATCATCGAGAAGGAAAATGACATCGTCAAAGTGAAGATGAGAGACACCACTCCCTCTCTCCCTATACCTAAGCCTCTCACCAGACCCCTCTCTACTGCCCTATCCATCATCCTACTCAAAACATCAGCTAGAAGGCAAACAAAAAGGGAGGTAATGGATCAACTGGTCTAATGCCCCTCCAAGCAGTAAACTACGATTTGGGTTCACCATTCACAATCACCAAAAACCACACACTAGACTGAACAACCCCTAATCCACCTACACCAACACTCACCAAAGCCCTTTCTCACAAAAACCTTATCTAGGAAGCTCCAACTCACTATCATAAGATATCTCAAAATCTAAAATGAAAACGAACCCCCTCTTCTTATGCCTACGAACAAACTCCACTACCTCATGCCCACTGTAAAATTATAATTTAAATGTTTTTTCCTCACACAACTCATTTCAAATGCTTGCCACTTTACCCTGATCATTGTGTAGTCTGAAGCATATTATTTCTTCCTCAAATATGCTGTAGTTTCCCATTTACTCCTAAGTATCTCAGTTGCATTAGAGGCTTTCCAGCCATAACTTTTAGCCCGCCATACCTGATCTGTTAGAGACCAATTCAATACAACAAATGGCTTGACCATAGGCCCCACCAGTATGATATACATATATATATATATATGGGAAGCACCACATACTTTCTGAAGGGTACTTTATGCACAAATTGCTTGCCTTAGTGTTTTCCCATACAGCCCCAAGCTAAGGATATTCAAACATGTGCAAGCAGACCTAGTATAAACATTTTCACTTAAAAAAATAAATATCCACCCAAGCCAAAAAATTTAATCAATTTTATTTTTCCTCAAAAAAATAAGCCAAATAACATTTCACAAGTTGTTCAGTACATTGCAGTAGCCCTTTAGTTTATACATACACTAGCTTTCAAAATACGGAAAGCAAACTACTCTATACATATATATATTAATTACAAATTTACAAAACCTACGTATACCTTGTTGCAAAAATTCACTCAAATATTCTGACCAATAAACTTTTTTAAAAATTGTTTATTGAAGTACAACTTCTTGGTTCAAACTTATGTAATTAGTAAACAATATTGCACAAAGACCAACTTTTTTTGGCTGTGGATCACATAAGATCAATTAACAATCCTAAGCAGCAGCATAAAACTGTCATCTGATACCTTGATCTACTGCTAAACAATATGTAAAAAAATATGCAGCGCTAGGCTTTTGCTTCTTCAGTTTTTCCAAATTTCCTAAAGACAACTTCATATAAGTAATACAATTGTCTGATTTATAAACCATGTATAGTAAATGCATAAGCTTAATATGTGTTTAAAATTGTATTATCCCATCAAAAGATTCAGAGAAATGTACCTAGGCATATTGGACATTGTACATCTTTACGGATGTTTGGCAATTCCACATAAACAAATCTGCATAAGGTATCAAAATGTGTCGTGTTAGTGCATTGTTGCATCATCAGTAAAAATAACTGCAGTATGAATTTCAAAACAGATTAACTAGAAAATACACAAGCTCTAGGAAAAAAAAAAAAAACTCATACCTCTTACTTATGACCAATAAATACGGAAGAAACCATCTATTTTTTGAACAATTCAACTTTCATGGTACAACTAAAGATGTAAGCATCAGGCAGGGGTTGTGAGCACATTTTTAAGTCTCAAAACACAAAGATTTAAAGAATGATACCCAGAGTTTGCTTAACAATGGAGTATTGGAAGCTGTCTATGCTTACCAACTCCTTATCCCTTCCTAAACAGTCATTATTTTCACCTCATTGATAATCCCACATTTTTACAGGAAGCAACGAGCTACCTTCCTTTCTTGACTATGAAATTGTGGAACTTTAATGCCTTCTCCAACATCCTTTGGTTTTACCAAGTACCATAGCATTTAATATTTCAACCTCCAATGGTGGTAAACTGAAAAAGTTTCTCCAGTCTAGAGCTTAAAGCTGTGCTCCATGCAGCCATTCCTGATCCAAGTAATGTACTTATATGGTTACATTTTGAGGAAGATTGTCAACAGTTGTGGTCTAAGAAACTAAGTAACTGTGCAAAATGAAAGACAAAGATCACCAATGACTCCATGAGATTTGTGAAATTTATTTCCAAGTTCAGTAAATTTAGGTGGAGTGGAATCGTAAACACCAGCACAAGTTTTCTAACTTCTGCTTCAAATTCATTTTTGTGCAGCACACTTGCCTTCCTCAAGACTCAGATTATTAGAAAAACGAAGTTATACAGACAGAATTACCCATAGCGCCCTTGTCTAGACCAAAGGTTTTTCTTCATGCTTGGCTACCTAGAATCCAGACCATTTCACATTTTACTTATTTAGTAACACATAGTTCTTCAAGGTTTCAGACTAAAGTGAAAAGTAAATAAATAAATGTCTACAAGAATCCATAAAAATGCAACCAGCGGCAAAGGATCTAGACAAATGGCATTATACCCCCCAATCGAGATCAATCTAAAATAATATGGAGGTCAGAACTACTGCAGACTTTTGAAGTCAGCTGACCAAGCAATTCAGCGAATTCTTTCTAATTACTTTGGCTAGTAGAATGAAAATCATAATCAAACTAATAATGAAAATGAATGAAACTGTACAATAGGGGAGAAAGCATCATTTTTTTTATATAATGTTGGTTCATGAAAGTTTAATGAACATCCCGTCATCCAACTGGCCATGAGATTCAATGCAACCATACCAGATGTTTTACCTACAAAAGATTGTAACAATGGTGTTTTGGCTTAACAAAATTTTCAGTGGATGACCCATCTAAAAAAATATATATGAATAGTCCAAGTAAATTGTTTGCTAAACAAGGAGTTGTAAATTAATAATAGAACTAGCACTACTGTAAGGCATTCTTGAATTTCTTGTGCATGACCTATCAAAGCATAAAAGGTCAGTTACATGCATGGGTAAACTATATAATCTATTTGCACCTAATCCATGGCTGATTGATCGAAGAATTGTGAATATAAAGAAAGAGTCCAATAGAATATAGGGTGAGACACTATTTTCGGAAAGAATACCCATGCTTTTAGGAAACACGAGGCTAAATTCTTTCAATACGTGAAGATGGAGAATCAGGTAACAAGCATCAGCCAGACCCAGATCACAACATGCAATGACTTGGGCATTAAAGCAAACAGAACCAAGCATGTCTAATGCCAAAATCAACATAAAAAAAATAAAATAAAAAATATAACGACGATCATGTTTATCGAATCACAGTTTTCCCTATCCAGAACAGAGCAGCCAACCCAGAAGCAAATATTGTCAGAAGTGTTCTGGCACTTCGTAAACACTTAAAATAGCAGAATTAAACAGTAGAAAGTGAAGCACGAATCCCGGAGATATTAACATTACAGGGAACATGTTAATGAATAAGCTTTAAAGAAAACGAGAGAGAGAGAGAGAGAGAGAGAGGGAGGGAGAGAGAGAGATGAAGAGAAATGCGGGAGAAGAGAGAAAGGGAGAGAGTACTCTGGCTGTTCTTCACTGCTAGACGAGGGGCTTCCATCAGAATCTGAGAAAACAACAAAAACGCCGATCCATCGTCAACGAAAACGCAAGCCAAACAACAAAAAAATCAATCGCAGAAAACCAGCTGCAAGAGAGAGAGAGAGAGAGAGAGAGAGAGAGAGAGAGAGAAAATAGAATAAAAGACGCAACCCTCTTCTTTCTGTGCATCACAATCGCCATAATCCTCACCATCATCATCCTGTTCTTCTTCTTCTGCTTCTTCTTCCTTAGCTTCAGCTTCTTCCTCTCCTTCCTCCTCTTCTTGCTCTTCTTCTTCTTCTTCTTCTCCTTCTTCTTCTTCTTCTTCTTCTTCGTCTTCTCCTTCTTCTTCTTCCTCATCGGTTAATTCTCGTTCATGGCGAGGTTGCTTGCGATGGAACTGGTGGTGGCGCGAGGGAGAATCCTCCTCGTCGTCAGCGTGGAGATTCTCCGACCAAGCACGCTTCTGCGCAGGCATTGCCCAACTGCTCTCCGCTTCCTCCTCTGCTTTCCTTCCTGCGTTCTGGGCTTCAACAATTGTCAGCTAAATCAAACACAAAAACAAGAAGAAAGAACCATTGGCTTTCTGGTGCTTCTCGCTTCTGATCGATGCGAAGCGGTAGAGAGAAAAGCACGAATAAGCAGTGACCGGAGATTTTAGCTGCCCTCTATAATTTATATATATAAGAATATATGTATAATTTACGTATTTTGTATATGTAATTATGTATGTATTGATAATGTAGAAAATATGGAAGTGTATTTACAAATGGGTATTTTTCAAAAAAAGTTGTGATTTTGATTTTCGGATTGTTGCAGGAATCGGATGTTGCGGGGAGGAGCACATGTTGGCTTGGTGGGCGGCCTTCTGTCCCTCGAGGGTGTTTTCGTCCTCTTCCCCAAATTCTAATAAACATTAATTGCTATATACTAATAGCAACTCTCTTTTAGGTTACTATTTATCTTTACAATTTAGAAAGTTGACACATGACTTACTTCATATACTCATTCAAACTTAAATTATATATTCAAATATTAACAATGATTTTTTTATGAAAAATGTTATACCGGTTACCTATTAGTCTTTTAAATTTCATTCAATTTATAAAGTATTTTTCATATACAAAACGAGTTTTTTTTTTTTTTGTTATGATGTGTTAAAACTATGTTGAAGATATAGTGTGATATTAATAAAGAAAATGAGACAAAAAAAAAACGTGATGTTTCAACACCATATGCCATAAAATGAATAAAAGCACCTAGAACATGCCTACATAATGGTGATGAGGAGCCTAAAAATATCTCTAACTCTATTTTTTCATTGACTAAAAGTGAGAAAGATTGAAAGAATATAGAGGAGTAGGGAGGATTAGGGTACTATACAGCTAAGTGTAAATTGATACGTGTAAGTCAAAATTGACTTATGTGAAACTATTACTTTCTCGTCTCCAAGTTCAAAATCTTAAATATAAATAGAACACGACTTAGGAAAAAATGATAAAGAGAACGTAAAGAAAACATGAAATTTATAATATAAAAAATAAAGTTACATAGACATCAATACATCACACTAGCATATCTCTACAATTAGAAAGGAGATTCCTCTTTCTTAGTCTAATTTTTAACTTTTCCAAATGTTGTGATATGTAGTTCATATACTTAATGAGATGCATGTACAAGGAGAAGACATAGTGAAAATCATAGTGCTGAGGAGTAGCAAGTAAACCGTCAACAGTTTAGCTAGGATCGTCGACGATTTGGAACCAGAATTCAGATAATTTACATTCTATCTAAAACTGTTGAAATCGTCAATGGTTTAGCCCAATTCGTCGACGATTTGACTCGGGAACCTAGTGCAAATTTTTGAATTTTGAACAATAAACATTAAGTTGGTTGGAGTTGGGTAGGACACCTTCTAGGAACTTTATATATACACTATGATGGGTGTATTTGTAATGTAAGAAGATCATTGTAAGTGTCTTTTGATACCAGATAGTAAATTTTTTTGTCGATTGCTCCCGTGGATGTAGGCATTATCGAACCACATAATTTCCTGTTTTGTTTCCATTGCTTTCAGATATACTATGTGGCTATGTTTTGTATGTGTTCTTTCATTGATTGCTGCATTGATATTCCGCTGTGCAAATATAATTAATACAACAAATTGGTATCAAAGCATTGTTGTAATGGCTTCGGGTACTTCATCTGCTAAATTTGACATTGTCAAGTTTGATGGAATTAGGAACTTCGGTTTATGGCAGAGAAGGGTGAAATATTTACTTGTGCAGTAAGGGATGGTGAAAGCCTTGTATGGTATTCAAACAGAAGGCATGGATGAGGCAAATTGGAAGGAATTGGAGGCAAAGACGATGGCTACTATCAGATTGTGTCTAGCGGATGATGTATCGTATCATGTCATAGAAGAGGATTCTCCTGCGGCTACATAATAAAAGCTTGAAAATCGGTACATGTCTAAGTCTCTTATGAATAAACTCTTTCTTAAGAAAAGGTTATAATGGCTTAAGATGGTTCGGATTTAAACCAACACATCAACACATTCCATCAAATCATAAGTGATTTAACGCGGGTTGATGTGAAATTCGAGAAAGATGACAGGGCGTTGATGCTACTGAATTCCCTGCCAGCGTCTCACATGTATGAAAACTTGGTTATGAATCTTACATGAGGTAAAGAGACCCTGAATTTGGAAGAGATAACAAGCGTGTTGTTGGACTTCATCAAAGAAAGAAAGTAAGTAACGAAATTTCACACGATGAAGAGCTTATGGTGACGGTAACCATGAATGTGGGAGAGGAAAATTCAGAAATGGATTGAGTCAAAACAAATCCCAATCTCAGCTCAAGAAGAAAATGGATATCCGGTGTTTTAAGTACGATAAAAAAGGGGCACATAAAGTCGAAGTGTCTGGATTGGAAGAAAGGGAATGTTGAAAAGTAAAAAGGCACTTAAAAATCAGTGAATATAGTTGAAGAAGGAAATCCAGAATGTAATGATGGTGACATACTTTCATTTTCATCGGGGTCGTATCGCCTCACGGACTCTTGGATCCTAGATTCAGCATGTTCTTACCACATGACTCCAAATAAGGAGTGGTTCAACACTTACAAGTTTATTAATTCAGGTTCAATCTTTATGGGCAATGATGTTTCATGTAAAATCAGTGGAATAGGAAATGTAAAAATTAAAATGTTTGATGGTGCTGTAAGAACTCTATGTGATGTAAGACATATTCCATAAATTCGGAAGAGTCTAATTTCATTAAGCACTTTGGATTGTGATGGATTTAGTTACAAGTCCAAAAGTGGAGCTATGAAGGTGTGCAAAGGAAATCTAACAATGATGAAAGGGTAAAAGTTAGATGGAAAATTTACCCATTGTTGGGCACTGCAATTGTAGGTGGAGCTGCAGCCGTGGATTTTGAATTTGATGACACTATCTTATGGCATATGCGGCTTGGGCATATGGGTGAAAATGGTATGAAAGAACTTCACAAAAGGAAACTCTTGAAGGGTATGAAAACATGTAAGCTGAACTTCTGCAAAATTTGTGTTCTTATAAAGCAGAATAGGACAAGATGAAAGGTATTCTTGATTACATACATTCTAATATTTGGGGGCCGATGAGAGTAGCATCATGGGGAAGACATATGTATTTTGTGAGTTTTATTAACGATTACTCACGTAAGGTCTAAGTATACTTCATGCGGCACAAGTCAGGTACGTTTGCCAAGTATAAGTTGTGGAAAGTTGAAGTGGAAAATCATACCAGAAGGAGAATTAAATGCCTCAAATCAGACAATGGGACCAAGTACGCTAATTTTAGGTTCATGGAGTTTTGTGAGTAGTAGGGCATTAGGAGATATTTCACTGTTCATCGGACACCTCAACAAAATGGTGTGGCTGCAAGGATGAACCCGACTCTGGTTGAGAGAGCTCGATGTCTCAAGCTTAATGCATGGCTATTGAAGAACTTCTAGGGTGAGGTAGTTAGTATGACTTGTTTCTTGGTAAACTGATGGCCAAGGGCATCACTAGAGGGGAAAGTGGTAGAGGAGGTATGGACAGGAAATGCGGTAGACTACTTCGTGTTAGCTTTGGTGTATTCCCAAGAGGGGGGTGAATTGGGTATTTAGAAACTTTTGCCTAGGTTAAACCAAATCAACAATAGTATTTCACAACTTAGGGTCTTTCTATATACACAAACCCATATGCACAGATAATATGCGAAAATTAAATCATACGCTATAACATTCACATGCAGAAATGTAAAGTGTTGAGAATATAAAGTACACGCATGATATGTTATTGGGGTTCGCCCAACTGTGTCTACATCCCCACCTCTAGTTCGTAAGCCCGAGGATTCCACTAATAGCTCACTTAATGAGTGGAGCGACACCTAATACAACTAGGTCAATTAGCACAGGGTTGACCTCAACCTTTACAAATTCTCCTCGCGGGACGGTGAAGGCCCTAGGTCAAATTCATAGGGCTAACCCCAACCTAATCCTTCCGGGCTAGATCAAACCCCCTCAGACCACGTTTGGAAATACAACAGCATTTTTCTCAATTAAACTGGTATAGTGATTATGCTTTCATGTAAAGCAAATATGTACCCCAATACGCGCAGTATATTTAATCAATCACATACACATCAACAATGTAGGTAAATGTAAGTTTAGTGATGTGTATTTTTGTGCAAGCTCCACTCAACAAGATATGATCACTAATATGCTCAAGAGTGTTTTAATCAAGCTATTTCTTTGAAACAAGTCATATCAAATCTCAATAGCAGATCAGGATTTCAAAGATATTACTCAAATATTCAAACTTAACTCAAAAGATTTGCCTTCAATGTAATCAGCACAAAAGTAGTTTGAAAATATTTTAGCTTGTAGAAAATTATTTTGCACACCAAAATCAAGCTATAGGAATCTTTGCAATAACAATGCAAAGATCCTTAAGATACTAGGTTTTTCCCAACATAAGATTTATTAAATAAAATCGGTGGAAAAACCTTACTTAACTCCCCAAAATCAATACCAATCAACCAAGAAAAGTAATGGGAGTATGAGCAATAATACTAAGCAATAACCCAAGCAAGAACTCTCACAAAGCTAAGATTAATCAATGGAATGAAGGTATGAGAGTGTTTGGAAGTATTACAAGAAAAAAGGGATTTTGGGTTTGAGAGAATTTTGGCTAATGATTTTTCTTAATCCCTACTTAATCCTCACAAATGAACTCATATTTATAGACCAAGGCAAATGTATAACCGTTTAGGACCTATTGGGTATTTTTAGAAAAGTCTAGAATGCTTAGGAAATATTAACCCAAATTAACTCAATTTACAGCAATTAAATTATTTTTAACCCAGAGAGGTTCGAGTGGTTGAATCATGGTTCGGTTGCCCGAGCAAACATAGTTATAAATGTCCTTTAAATTAATTCAATAGCCTGAGTGTAGGTTTGGTAGCCCAAACAAAAGTCAGAAACATTTGTTCTTAGGTTCGGGTGCCCGATTCTAGGTTTGGTTAACCGAACCAGCTAATTTGGTCGCCCGAGCCCTATTTTGAATGTGATCGTTCAGGCACCCGGGTAGTTGAAAAGGAACCTAACACAGGTTCGGGTGCCCGAGGGAGATACGCTCAAAATATATTCAGTTGCTCGAGGCATGGTCAAACTGTGGACTTCTCAATAGTTCGGGCGCCCGAGGTTATTTGTTCACTTAGGATTCGGTCGCCTGAGCTCTCTCATACTTTCCCTATTTTGTCCAATTTTATTTCAATTCTTTCTCCTGATAATGTAAGTGATTATGGGGACTTTGTGCACAATGTGTAGGAACCTAGGGTCTTTTCAAGTACACCCAAAAACCTGGCATCGGTCGACCTTAGGTCGACTGAAGGGTGGCCTAAAGTCATTCGATCCCTATAGTCAAACTACGATCTTTTTGAGCTTACAAAAACTACATGCATGACATGCAGAGATTATTACAGACCTTTGAAATGAAATTATTACAGACCCTTATTGAATTAAAATGAATTGCAACATGAAAGAAGTCTTCAGGGTCTTTAAACTTTGAGTCTTCATGTGCCATTAGTTGATCTGCTAATTATATACATGCACACAAACTTGAAAGTCATCAAATACAAAGAATATTTATCATTATCAAAATTGGGTGTGACCTATCAGGTCAACACTTCAGATTGAAGGTATTCGGTTGTCCAGCCTATGTACACGTATCTAGTGAGGAGAGATCAAAGCTTGATGCAAAGTCTAAACGCTGCATTTTTTTTAGGTATCAGAAAGGTGTGAAGGGGATCTGTTGACCTAATTGGTCACACCCAGTTTTGATCATGACAAATACTCTTGGTACTGATGGTTGTACTAAGACTTGCATGCAGGTTCACCTTATGTACGCTTACGAACTAAAATACATACCATAATAGTGTACGGTGTTCGTGTCAAAGAATGAAGAAACTTTGTGTTGTACTTGTATTTAATCTTTCATTTCTTCATTATAGGATGTAATTATTATGGACTGTGCACCTTGCGGCTTGTAATAATTTGCATCATGCATGATAGGTAGGTATGCTCATAACAGACCCTAGTTGGACTTTAGGTACCTACATTTAGTACACAAGTCCCCAACATCACTTATCATATCAAGGGAATCAATTCAGGCTAAAAATGAACTTAATAGAAAACATTGAGAGGGTTCGAGTGACCAAACCTATGCTTTGTAAAATGGCTCGGGCAACCGAACAAGTCAATATGTTGACTTGGTGTTCGGGCACCCGAACCACTTTTAAGCATATCTCCCTCGAGCACCCAATCCTATGTAAGTTTCCTTTTCAACAACCTGGGCGCCCAAACGATCACGTTCAAAATGGGCTCGGGTGACCAAATTGGTCAGTTCGGTTAACTGAACTTGGAACCGGGCACCCGAACTAACGAACAAATGCTAATGACTTTTGTTCAGCCGACAGACTCACTCTTCGGGCACCGGAACCATTAAAAATTGAATTTTTGACTGAGTCTATTCGAATACCCGAACCTCAGGCTGGCCACCCAAACCTCGCGGGTTAAAATATTTTTTTACCAATTTTTTAATAGGGTAAATTGGATTAATTTTCTTAATGGCTTTTGAAACAAATTTAATTATTCTCATTATGTCCTTAACGTTCAAAAAATCCTTCGTGCCTATTGTGATACCCCATGGATGAAAGACTTAAAAAGATTAGATATTACTACCGATATCAACAAGGTGCACCTTTCTTTTCAGAAGCTTTCCCATAAGAACTTCATAGTTAAGTGTGCTTGGCTTGGAGCAATCTTGGAATGGGCGACCACCTAGGAAGTTTTCTCAGGAAGTGTGTAAGTGAGGACAAAACACACTGAAAAGGACACGTGTTGGTTTGTGGAGCCAGTCATTAGTCCGATAAGGCCCGCCCCCCCTGTTGTCTGGTCCAGGTGGACGAGGAGAGACGCAGTACTCTTTGGCAGACCCAGGTTGGGGCATTACACCTATAAATACCTGTTCATTTGTCATAATTAGCAAGGATTAGCATTTTGATTAACGCAAAAATTATCTCAACTTCCAAAACCCTATTTTAGCCTATACTACTCCAAAACCCTCAAACACTCCATATTTCTTGATCTTTCAAGTGTTGTGAGTATTTTTAAACTGATTGTGCTTAATTTTACTAACTAGAACTCTTATTTGGTATATTGTTTGATTGATTTTATTTGAGAGTATAGACTTAAGTTCTTCCACCAATTTTACTTGATAAATCTTATGTGGGAAGACTTAGAAGGTTGTGGTTCTTGCATTGTCATTGCAAGACACCTAAACCTATATTTTTGTGTGCAAAATCCTTTTCAAAAGCTAGTTTTTTAAACACTCCATTATGCTTTGTATATTGAAATATCTTGTTGAGTTTGTTTGAATCAACTTGCTTAAGCATATTTGAAACCTTGATATGATCTTGTGTTATTCACATATTATGTTTCAAAATTTTCTTTGATATACACTCTAAATCTAGACTGATAATTTATACTTGATTGAGTGTTTAGCACACGTTAGAGCACTAAGCATATTTACATATATTTCATACTTACAATATTGATTGAGTTGTACTGGTACACATATTTGCTTGTGTAGAAGCGTATTTTCGTGTACAAATTTTATACACATTGGTTGTATTCCAGGCACGGGTCTGAAGAAGGAGACTAACCCTGTTGAATAATCCCAGACTAGCTTTGACTCGGTTAGGAAAGCTAGGTGCGCTATCTTGGTAAGGCGTGTTAGTTGAGGTCAGCTCCTTGAATTGACCTGGTTGTAATGGGTGCTGCTCCACCCGTTAAGTGAGCTTTAGTGGAATCCTTATGCTGGTGTAGCCAAGGTGGGGACGTAGGCAATTTGGTTGAACCTCGATAACATATTGTGTGTATTGTTTATTTCTCACACCTTACTTTTACTGCACGTGTATGTTTATTTGTTGATTGCGTAAACTGACCCAAGGCTATATTACACTGTTGATAAAACCAGTTAACCTTGGCGATAAATTTTAAATACCCAATTCACCCCCCCTCTTGGGGTTGCACCAAAGCTAACAATTGGTATCAGAGCCTCGTAACTTAGACTTAGACATTATTTAGGCAAAGATCATGATGGCTCGTGTTAGTGTATCCCTTTCATGTGAGGGAAGATTGGTCACACACCCACTAGTATTCTGTGGTGATAACTATGTTGTATGGAAATTCAAAATGACTATGTATGTGAAAGCCTTAAATTGAAAATTTTGGAAAGTCATTGATTAGGATGATTGTGTGCCTATGAAATCTACTGGATGTACTAATGTTCCTAAACTTGAGTGTGGATTGAATGATCATAATAGGAACTTAGTGTAGGTAAATTTTGATTACATGAATACCTTACTGTATGCTTTAGATTCTAATGTTTTATGTGAGGTTATGACTTATAGTAATGCTAAGCTGATCTGGGATGAACTTGAGAGGAGATATGGTGCATCCACACAAAAGGAAGTCATCTCTCTATGCGACTTAAGCTCCACTGATCTTGAGGGAGGTAACTAGTGTTTTGTTACTTTAACTGATGATGAGGTTATCTCTATTCCTTCTACTTTAGTAGACAAATCTGAAAACGATTCATATGCTGATTTGAATGATGTATCTAATTGTGAATCATATGATAGTAGTGATAGTGAGAGTATGCCTACTTATGAAGAACTGCAAATTGAATATATTAGGACTCATAAGTTACTTGTTAAATCAAATAAGAAATATTCTATGCTGAAAAACAAGTATGATGCATGCATTAAAGAATGTGACTCAAAGGTTATTGCTGAAAGAGAAAACAATTTGAAAATTAAAAGACTAGAAAGCATGAATGAGTCATTAGAAAAGGAATTGACTGTTTTGAAATCTCAAGTTTCTAATGATAATAAAAAGGACCACTTGATTGCCAAACTTGAACGCAAAGCAAACAATATGACTAAAAAATTTATGAAACTTCAGAATGTTTGCAAAGGTCTAGAGAACTTGAAAATTCAAGATCTAGAAAAGAAAATAGAAGACCAGTCTAAAATCATCTATACATTCACTAGAGGTAAAGAAAATTTTGACAAACTCTTAGGTTCACAAAAGATGACCTTAGACAAAGAAGGTGTAGGTTATGATGTGATTGAAAATAAGAAAAGAAAGAACCTATACATGGAGTACTTTGTAAGAACATCAAAACACTATACTAGTACCTCCTCTGATCCATATACTCACACCACATGCATCTTATGTAAAAAGAAGGGGCACATAAAATTTGATTGCCTCTTTAAAAAAAAAGGTGTGAAACCCAAACGAGTATGAAAAGTCAAAGTACCACCTAGTCCTAACCCATCAAGAATCAAAGATAGAAAAATGGTGTGGTTATTAAGAAAGAAAACCCATTGAAATTCAAGGAAGAATTTACTCAAACAGGAATTACATGATCACATAATTCTTCCTTAGCATTTAGGATTAGCTATAGGGGGTAGTGTTGACTAAAGGCCTAGGAAGTGGTTCGGGTTGAAAATGTAAAATCTTAGCATCTGTCCACTATTTAAAATTTTACATACTAAGTATTTTGAAAAATCAAGTCAATCTACAAATCCAAGTATATAACCAATCTGAACTTAATACATATATTCATTGGTTAAAATATGTGTTGGCCTTACAAGGCTTAACATCCTGTTTTGATGCTAACAAACAAGTAGAACTTAACATGCTTTGTTTAGTGATGTATTTTCAGGACTCAATGATGAATGCAAAGTTAAAGGATTCATGAAAACTTGTACTTCAAATAAGGATGATTATATCAAGCTTGAGGCATGAATTCGAACTTGAAGATCATGAGAGCATTGATATAAAAGAAAAAGCTGCAAGAATAAAAGCTCAAGTGATCAATATGGAAAGCTCAAAGATCAATGAAGCTCAAAGCTTGAATTAGTGATGAAAGATCAAGAGAGATAAAGAATTGAAAGCTCACATCAAATTCAGTATCATTGAAGCTCAGCAAAGAAGATCATGAAAACTGAAAGTAAAGAGAAGTCACCTCAGTTTTTAGAACAAGCTTTGTAAGTACTTCAAGTTGATTCAAGTATGAATTTTCATTTTGAAGCTCAATTAGGAAAAGAGACTAAGAGATCTTAGTTTTAAGACTTGAAACTTATTTTTCAAAGGAAAACCAAATTGAGATAAGTCAAAATAAACAAAAGAGAGAGAAATCAAAAATATCTTGAAATAAGAAAATCTGGTTGACAAACAACTATCTGTCTATGGATAGACGACATTTTAAAAGATATTAAACAAAGAGACAAAAGCATGACAAACGACTATTAAGCACTTGACAGACATCTGTCAGTGCAAAATGAGACGTCTGCGTGGGTTTTGTCAGCCAACTGCCACTCTTCTATATGTTTTAAAAATTGAGTTGTTCAGTGACAGATGACTGCCACCCTGAGGACAGGCCACTACCACCTTTCTGTTTGTGAAAATTGTATATGAAATACATGGACAAACGATTGCCAGAGAGCACACAATCGTCTGGCTCGCGGCAGATTTCAAAATACTCAACGAACATATTTTTGAAATTTAAATTACTTGAGGCCCAAATTAATATAAAACTTGGACCCTACTCCAAGTAAACTTAGGAAACAAGTTAGAAACCTTTCTACATCTATAAATACCCTCAAGTAACATTGATTTGTACACCAAGAATTCAATTCGGCAATCAAATTTCTCTCAAGTATTCTGAAATTCTAAAGGCTCTCTATTGCTCACATCTTGCATGAAATATACTGAAGTCTTGCTAGTTTTCTCACTGAGATTGTGCTTCAAATACTAAATTCTTTCATCTATTGAAAGAATCCTACGGTGAAAAATTTCTAGTGCTTCAATCTGAATTTTGTATTGTGAATTTACTTTGAAGTATATGAGTTTCTGAATTATTGTACTAATCAGCTCTTTGAGGAGAAAATTCTTTGTACACAAATATTTGATTTGTATCTTGTAGATTGAGGATTCCAAGGATTGTTTGGATCGTTGTCTAAGCAAGGGGATATTGTTTAGAGAAGCGGACTCTAGCCTAATTGAAGGACTGACCGAACGAGGGTACATCGTTTGGAGAGGCGGGTTCTAGCCTATTGAAGGAGTGTTTAAAGGTTTGTCCCACTCGGTAAAGGAACAAGTTTAGTGAATCCTTTGGATGTTTGCCAAAGGCGAGGACGTAGGCTGGGTATAAGCCGAACCTCGTAAAAATCCTTGTCTCATTCTTTCTTCCCTACTCTACATTTTTTAGCAAAGTTTATAAATTGCGTGGATGCTGTATTAAATTATGAATTCTAAGTGTTTGGTTGTTAAATAGATCGAAAGATAATTTGTTTTGGTTTGATCAACATTGATTTCGGAAACCGAAAAGGACTACGTTGGTTGATCATCCTTAACTTATTAAACTGAAAGTTTATTTTAAAAGCTGAACATTAGGAAGAAGTGTGTTTGTGAATGGTTTGTTGAAAATCATATTGAAGAATCAAATCCATATCAGCAAGCATAAATTATCATTCACTACAGGGCTTGGTTCAAATTTATAGTCACAGGGCTTATATAAACAAACAACCATCTTAAGTTTTTACATTACATAAGTGATGTATATTTTCATCTTGGTTTGGTTGTTTGCTTTCAAATTGTGGATGATTGGTTTGGTTACTTGGATGTTTACATAGTTGTGTTGTTGATTGTATAAAAGAAATTAAGTTCTTGTGTGATTGACAAACTAAAACAAATAAGTCAAGAATTGGTTAAAAGAAATAAAAGATGTTTAAGGGTTCTCAAGAGGAATTAAAAGAAATTTTTATAATCCAATTCACCCCCCCCCTCTTGGGACTACACCTTGCTTTTCAATTGGTATCAGAGTGGGGTTATAAAAAAATCCTAATAAGTAGTTATAAAAAGATCTAATGACACACATAGGAGTAGCTCCCTTCAGAGAGGGTCAATCCTCAACCTGGTCACTCATCTTTTGTGGTTTGAACTATACTTTTTGGAAACAGAAAATGCATATCTATCTTCAAACTATGAATTGGAAAACTTGGGAGGTTGTCACAGATGGTGACCTAATTCCCCTTAAGCTAATAGATGGAAAACAAGTTCCTAAAGGGAAAAATGATATGACAGGCTTAGATCATAAGATGCTGCAAGTTAATTCTAGTGCTATGAATGCTTTGTATTGTGCTTTAGATGCCAATGAATTTAATAGAGTAATGACTTACAAATCAGCTAAGGAAATATGGGACAAGTTAGAAGTTACTTACCAAGGCACTATAGATGTTAGGGATAATAGGATTGATATGCTTACAAGTGAATATGAAGCTTTTAAGAAGAAAAACAAAAAGGCCATGAAAGCCACTACTTGGGACAACATGAGTACAAGTTGTTCGGAAAATGAATCAAGTGACCAAGAGGTTGCTTTTTACGTGCTTTATGGCTTAGGACGATGAGGAAAGCTCCTCATCTAAATCTTTAAATAATTCTTGCAGTGATGAATCCAATGATGAGTATATGTCATCTTATGATGAATTACAAAATGATTTATTCAAAGTTCATAAGATGCTAATTAAAGTAACAAAACAAAACACAACATTGAAAAATAAGAATGAAGGTATAATGAAAGAGTTAGAATACCTTAGAAAGGCTAAAAGAGAAAAGGATTCAAGAATTAAGAAAAGAGAAAGTAAGAATGAAGCTATGGCAAAGGAGCTAGAATCTAAAATCTTGCTGAAAATGAAAAAAGATTTAAAAATTAAAGAATTAGAATGCAAGAATGAAAAAATGATAGAAGACCTTCGATCCCTATCCTTTACGGTATATGAGAAAGATATATATATTTCTGAATTAGAGGATAAAATAAGAAAATTATCTCTAGAGTTAGAGAAATCACAAAAGAAGGTTGATGACAAGAAAGAGATAGAGATAAATGATCTCAAGAATCAAATTGAAGATAAAGAAAGGATCATTTATAACTTTACAAAAGGAAAAACAAATTTTGACAAAATGATAGGCTCACAAAGAACGTCTCTAAATAAAGAAGGCATTGGTTTTAATGGAATTGAAAATAAAAAGAAAAAGAATCAGAATCTTTACATGGGTTATTTTTCGAAAACATCCAAAAATTATACTAGCACATCCACTAATGCCTACACTAACACAATATGCTATCAATGTAAGAAAAATGGGCATATAAAGTTTGAATATCCATTCAAGAGAAAGGGTGTGAAAACTAAACAAGTATGGAGAATTAATGAAACATCCTTTATTAAACCAACCGGACCCAAGAAAGTATGGGTACCAAGATGAAAGACTAGTTCATAAACAAAAAAAACTCCATGGATTAAGTCATTCCCCTTTAAAATTGAGAAAGTAACTTAATCCATGATCAACAAATGAACTAGATGAAATAGAAAAACTTAAAGATAAGTTTAAAAGTTTATTATAACAAATTCAAAATGACATTGTTGGCCAAAATCATACGATGATTTTTACAAGGCTTAACTTAAGAAAATATTAAGAAATTATTAAATTGAGCTTATTACATAAGTACCTTGATTAAGAAAAAGATATTTGAGAATGAAAACCTATATGCTACATGTTTACATGCCTATATGACATGCTATATACTTCATGTGTATGACTTGACTTAACTTGACTTATATTGATAATTTATGGCTTACTATGTTGAAAATTTGAGCATGAGATTATTGAGCATAAGCATAAATTTTGATATGAGATGAATTCTTGACCATGCATGCTATTGATGAATTACATGGATAAACTTACTTCTCTTTTGATATCTATGAGCTATGAAAGATATAATAATTATATTGGTATCAATGAACTATGCATGATGTGATAATATCTTTAGTATCTATAAATTACTTTGGTATCCATGAATATTTTTGGTATCACATTTTAAAAATTTTTAATTGGTATCTATAATGGCTTTGGTATCAATATTTTTGGTATCGCAATTTAAAAAAAAAAAAAACTCACTTGGTATCATAATCTAAAAGTTAAATTTGTTTTTGAGCTTGACAAGTATGATTATATCAATGAGCATGGTATGACATTGATGATATTAGAATGATATTGATATTTGATACATGATGTGAATCAATGTTTTGAAACATGGGATGATATAAGCATAATTGGTGACAAAACTAAATGTATTGAATTCAATGGGAGTGTTATGACTTATTGCTTATATTATGATCATTTCCCTATTAATCAATCCTCAATAGATATCATAAATTAATAAAAATTTTAAATTGATATCATGAATTCAATTTTAAATTGATATCATAAATCAACAATTGAAATCTTGAATATTAGGAAAAAATTGTTAGTAATGATGTTAAAACTCATATAAATGACTATTAAATCACACTACACGTGCTATTTTTGAAAAAATAATATATAAAGTGTGTTCATATGTTTGATATGCATGTTTGATGATATGCTCAAATTGGTATTTTATTTGAACTTAATAATTTTTTTCCTCTTTTTGATTGACGTCAAAAGGGGGAGAAGTTTTAGCAAAAACTGAGCAAGGTAATGCAAAAATTAAGCATGAACATAATATATCAAAAGAAGGAGAAGTACTCGATATTGATTGTAAAATGAAGTAATAAGCATGATTAAAAAGGAGTTTTTGAAATTAATATTGATTTTGTGAATATTGTTAAGATGATGCTTATTGAAAGGTGGAGTCCTTTTAAAGTTCATGCCAATTTTTTATCTTATTTGTCATCATAAAAAAAGGGGAGATTATTGACCTTACAAGGCTTAACATCCTGTTTTGATGCTAACAAACAAGTAGAACTTAACATGCTTTGTTTAGTGATGTATTTTCAGGATTCAATGATGAATGCAAAGTTAAAGGATTCATGAAAGCTTGTACTTCAAATAAGGATGTTTATATCAAGCTTGAGGCATGAATTTGAACTTGAAGATCATGAGAGCATTGATATTAAAGAAAAAGCTGCAAGAATAAAAGTTCAAGTGATCAATATGGAAAGCTCAAAGATCAATGAAGCTCAAAGTCTGAATTAGTGATGAAAGATCAAGAGAGATAAAGGATTGAAAGCTCACATCAAATTCAGGATCATTGAAGCTCAGCAAAGAAGATCAAAAAAACTGAAAGCAAAGAGGAGTCACCTCAGTTTTTAGAACAAGCTTTGTAAGTACTTCAAATTGATTCAAGTATGAATTTTCATTTTGAAGCTCAATTAGGCAAAGAGAATAATAGACCTTAGTTTTAAGACTTGGAACTTATTTTTCAAAGGAAAACCAAATTGAGATTCTAAGTCAAAATAAACAAAAGAGAGAGAAATCAAAAATATCTTGAAATAAGAAAGTATGGTTGACAAATGACTGTCTGTCTATGGACAGACGACTGACATTTTAAAAGATATTAAACAAAGAGATAGAAGCATGACAAATGACTGTCAGTGCAAAATGAGACGTCTACGTGAGTTTTGTCAGTCGACTGCCACTCTTCTGTATGTTTTAAAAAATCGAGTTGTTCAGTGACAGATGATTGCCACCCTGAGGACAAGCGACTGCCACCTTTCTTCTTGTGAAAATTGTATTTGAAATACATGGACAGACGACTGCTAGAGAGCACATAGTCGTCTGGCTCGTGGCAGATTTCAAAATACTCAATGGACATATTTTTAAAATTTAAATTACTTTGAGGCCCAAATTAGTATAAAACTTGGACCCTACTCCAAGTAAACTAGGGGAACAAGTTAGAAACCTTTCTACATCTATAAATACCCTCAAGTAACATTGATTTGTACACCAAGAATTCAATTCAGCAATCAAATTTCTCTCAAGTATTCTGAGATTCTAAAGGCTCTCTATTGCTCACATCTTGCATGAAATATACTAAAGTCTTGCTGGTTTTCTCACTGGGATTGTGCTTCAAATACTAAATTCTTTCATCTATTGAAAGAATCCTACGAGGAAAAATTTCTAGACCTTCAATCTGAATTTTGTATTGTGAATTTACTTTGTTGTATATTAGTTTCTGAATTATTGTACTAATCAGCTCTTTGAGGAGAAAATTCTTTATACACAAATATTTGATTTGTATCTTGTAGATTGACAATTCCAAGGATTGTTTGGATCATTGGCTAAGAAAGGGGATATTGTTTAGAGAGGCGGACTCTAGCCTAATTGAAGGACTGACCGAACGAGGGTATATTGTTTGGAGAGGCAGGTTCTAGCCTATTGAAGGAGTGTGTAAAGGTTTGTTCCACTCGGTAAGGAAAAAGTTTAGTGAATCCTTTGGTGGTTTGCCAAAGGCGAGGACGTAGGCTGGGTATAAGACGAACCTCATAAAAACCCTTGTCTCACTTTTTCTTCCTTACTCTTTATTTTTCAGCAAAGTTTATAAATTGTGTGGATGCTTTTTTAAATTCTGAATTCTAAGTGTTTGGTTGCTAAATAGATCGAAAGATAATTTGTTTTGATTTGATCAACACTGATTGCGGAAACCGAAAAGGACTACGCTGGTTGATCATCCTTAACTTATTAAACTGAAAGTTTATTTAAAAGCTGAACATTGGGAAGAAGTGTGTTTGTGAATGGTTTGTTGAAAATCATATTGAAGAATCAAATCCATATCAGCAAGCATAAATTATCATTCACTACAGGGCTTGGTTCAAATTTATATTCACAGGGCTTATATAAACGAACAACCATCTTAAGTTTTTACATTACATAAGTGTTGTATATTTTCATCTTGGTTTGGTTGTTTGCTTTCAAATTGTGGATGATTGGTTTGGTTACTTGGATGCTTACATAGTTGTGTTGTTGATTGTATAAAAGAAATTAAGTTCTTGTGTGATTGACAAACTAAAACAAATAAGTCAAGAATTGGTTAAAAGAAATAAAATAAGTTTAAGGATTCTCAAGAGGAATTAAAAGAAATTTTTATAATCCAATTCATCCCCACTCTTGGGACTACACCTTGCTTTTCAATATGGAATTTTATGCAGTTTTTTAGTATTTCAAATTATACAGATATAGTTAGATATTTGCAGATTTTATACAGAAAGAATATGTGTACATATACAGTTTTTTTCAGATGATTACACAGACAGATATATATAATAGTATATAGATATTTATTTAGAACTGTATATACAGTGTATATAGATAGCTATGTTTTTCTAAATGTCATAACACTCAGAGTTTACAAATAGATTATACAGATAAAAGATATAGACAAATTATACAGTTATAGCATCAAGATGCTACAGATATTATAGTACAGAAAAATAGTGTTATGGTTAATTTGGAAACATAATGAAAACAGTATAAAGAGTATAGTATGTATATATATAGTATCAGATCCCTGTGGAAAGGTTACAGACAAATATAGTACAGATACAGAATATAGAGCACAGTACCATTGCTATATACAAAATAGAGTGTAACCATATATCTTAGATAGTGTGTGGGTACCGTCAACCGTGCTCAGAAAGTATGCAGTTCCCCAGTTCGCTAGGTTGAAGGGACCGATTTGACGAGGTAGCAGCCAGTCCCAAGCCTAGGAGAGTATGCAGTTTGGCCGGGCTGAGGTAGTATAGAGTATATTGACTTATGTGGAGGGCCAACCAGATTAAGTCCCGCCTACGGGCCGCACAACCTTGTCATGAAGGGTCAAATCATGACATACAGAGTTCCAGGGATAAAGCATAATTATGTATATGTATACAGTGTTACAGCTTTGTTGTATATAGTATGATATTAGCAATATGAATGATAGAAGTTTAGATGATGCATATATTTTAAGCTACTATACAGATGATATATGTGTTTTTGCAGATTTACCAGATCATGCAGTTTTACATACTATTATTATAGTTTTACGACTTGGTCGCCACACACTAGTAATAGCATATTTCTACTTATTGAGCGTCGACTCACCCTATGACTCTTGCATTTTTCAGGTGAGGAAACTGAGCGAGCAGATCAGGCTTGCAGATAGAGAGTTTATTTGATTACCCTGGATTAGAGGGTAAGTTTGTGCAAGGTTTTGTATTTTGGGACAAATATTTCTGGAGAGAGATGTATTATATAGTTATGGTTTAGAAATACAGATTTCTGGTATTATAAGATGTGTATGGATGTATGGATTACGTTTCCGCCACATAGGTATGATTTTATATTTAGATTTACCCCGATGCCATCCAAGGCTCGAGTTTTATAGCATGGGGTATCAGAGTAGTTCTCAAAAAAAAAAAAAAAAATAGTGAAAATTTTGAGGATGTTACATGCGTACGGTGTTCGTGCCAAAGAATGAAGAAACTTTGTGTTGTACTTGTATTTAATCTTTTATTTCTTCATTCTGGGATGTAATTAATATGAACTGTATATCCTCCGGCTTGTAATAATTTCTATCATGCATGGTAGGTAGGTATGCTCATAACTGACCCTAGTTGGACTTTAGGTACCTACATTTAGTACACAAGTCCCCAACATCACTTATCATATCAGGGGAATCAATTCAGGCTAAAAATGAACTTAATAGAAAATATTGAGAGGGTTCGGGTGACCGAACCTATGCCATGTAAAACGGCTCAGGCGAATGAACAAGTCAATATGTTGACTTGGTGTTCGAGCACCCAAACCACTTTTGATTGTATCTCCCTCAGGCACCCAAATATGTGTAAGGTTTCTTTTCAATAACCTGGGTGCCTGAATGATCACGTTCAAAATGGGATCGGGCGATTGAATTGGTTAGTTTGGTTAACCGAACTTGGAACCGGGCACCCGAACTAAAGAACAAAAGCTACAAACTTTTGTTCAGCCGGCCGACTCACTCTTTGGGCACCCAAACCATTAAAAATTGGATTTTTGACTGAGTCTATTTGGGCACTCGAACCTCAGGCCGAGCACCCAAACCTTACGGGTTAAAATATATTTTTACTAATTTTTTAATGGGGTAAACTGGATTAATTTTATGAATGGTTTTTGAAATAAATTTAATTATTCCCATTGTGTCCCCAACGGTCAAAAAATCCTTGCCTATAAATACCTGTTCATTTGTCATAATTAGCAAGGATTAGCATTTTGATTAAGGCAAAAATTATCTCAACTTCCAAAACCCTATTTTAGCCTATACTACGCCAAAACACTCATTTTCAAGTGTTGTGAGTATTTCTAAACTGATTGTGCTTAATCTTACTAACTAGAACTCTCATTTAGTATATTATTTGATTGATTTTATTTGAGAGTATAGCCTTAAGTTCTTCCACCAATTTTAATTGATAAATCTTGTGTGGGAAGACTTAGAAGGTTGTGGTTCTTGCATTGTCATTGCAAGACACCTAAACCTATATTTTTGTGTGCAAAATCCTTTTCAAAAGCTAGTTTTTCAAACACTCCATTGTGCTTTGTATATTAAAATATTTTGTTGAGTTTATTTGAATCAACTTGCTTAAGCATATTGAAACCTTGATCTAATCTTGTGTTATTCACATATTATGTTTCAAATCTTGCTTTGATATACACTGAAGATCTGGACTGATAATCTATACTTGATTGAGTGTTTAGCACATGTTAGAGCACTGAACATATTTACATATCATTCGTGCTTGCAATATTGATTGATCATCTATACTCGTGCACATATCTACTTGTGTACAAGTGTATTTCCGTGTACAAATTCTATACACGAGCCTGAAGAGGGAGATTAGCCCTGTTGAATAATCCCGCACTAGCTTAGACCCGATTAGGAAAGTTAGGTGCGCCATCCTAGTAAGGCGTGTTGGTTGAGGTCAGCTCCTTGAATTGACCTAGTTGTAACCGGTGCCACTCCACCCGTTAAGTGAGCTTTAGTGGAATCCTTATGCTGGTGTAGGCAAGGCGGGGACGTAGGCAATTTGGCTGAACCTCGATAACATATTGCGTGTATTGTTTATTTCTTACACCTTACTTTTACTACACGTGTATGTTTATTTGTTGATTGTGTAGACTGACCCTAGGATGTATTATACTAGTTGATAAAACCAGTTAACCTAGGCGATAAATTTTAAATACCCAATTCACCCCCCTCTTGGGGTTGCACCAAAGCTAACAGGTTCAAGCTATGGGATCTAATGGCAAACAAGGTGGTGATTAGTAGAGATGTAGTTTTCAATGATAAAGTTATGCTAAAGAGTACTTAAAAAGATGATGAAGAGAAACAAGAGCCAAAAAACTAGATTCATGTTGTGCAGGTAGAGTTAGGAATTCAGGGCAATGATTTTGGTCACTCGGTTATAAGGAGTTCTAACTCGAGAAACCAGCAAGTTGACAGTGTTCCTATATAGAGATCTAGACGCACTATCAGACCACCACTCAAGTTTGAATTTGATAAACTGGTATCTTATGCTTTCATTATCAGCTGCAATGATCTAACTACTTTTTAAAAGGCAGTGCACGACAATGAGAAAAGTAGGTGGATGGGTGTTATAATTAAGTAAATGGAGTCGTTGCATAAGAATCAAACTTGGGATTTGGTGGAGCTTTCAAATGGGAAGAGGGCAATAGGCTGCAAATGGGAATATAAATAAAAAATAAAAAAGCCATTTTAGAAAAGGAAAGAGAGAATCTCAAGGCACGGTTAGTGGCAAAGGGGTACTCATAGAAGAAAGGGAGTAGATTATGATGAAATCTTCTCACTAATGATCTGATTCACTTCCATCAGGGTAGTGCTGGGATTGGTGGCTTATTATGACCAATATTTGGAACAAATGTATGTGAAGACAACATTTCTCCAGGGTGACTTGGAGGAGCATATCGATATTTTACAACTAGAGAGATTCTGTCACGTCTTGAAGCCGCGGATGGGTCCCAAGTGTGATTTTAGTATCCTAACCTATCTCTATATCATTTAAAACATACATGATACTATACTAAATGAGGGTTTTCCCCATGGGGTACACGTAAACCCTATACACAATTACATACATGTCCATACACCTCAAATATGCAGCGGAAATGTTCTTTCTATAGATACATCATACCATACCAGAGTTTATACATAACTGAAAATATACATACCAAAATACAATACATACTCTGAGTGTCTACAAAAAAAAACCCAATACTGACAATCTAGTTACAAAACCCGTACCTACACAGGTACTAAACGTAGCTAACCGACACCCATGCTTCTAGACGCTAGGATGCTAGTTTCGGCTACCTGAAGGACCTGAAAAAATATTTGTATATTCGGGGTGAGACACCTCTCAGTAAGGAAGAAAGCAGGTTATATCAGTGTGTGGCATACGAGTGTTATTTTGGCATAAAACATAACACAATACAATATAGTACAATACAGTTCAATGTAGTTCCGGTATTTTTCATAAATCCGTTCTAGTACATATGATACTAAACATACGGTCAGTGTCGTCAAACTCAAGCACCCAATACCCTGCAATAACTGAAGCCTCATAGAGATATCGTTGCCAGTACAGTGTAGCTCACACTCATCGGTGACCAGCCAAAAAGAATAGGCAATATTTCACACCCTCGGATATAGAATCAAACACTCTCGCCCACGGTAATTAGCCGAGACATGGCGTCAGCATACGATAATTAGCTGCCCCTAGCTGATTTACAAAATCTCGAACAATTTTGGAACTTATGTCCTTATACTTATCGGTGACTCACTCGAAAAATGAGCAATTCAGAAGCTATCCTAAGTATAGGAGTTACGTCATGTAATATTTAGCCCAAGGGCTAGATTGTCTCCTTAGGGAATGCGTTTTAATATCAAGTTTTACATTCTCCCAATCAAAAAATAAAAGTTACTGAACTCAGTCCAGATTCGGGATTTTCAAGATTGGTTAAGATTTCCTTCGACAAATTAAACGAACATGTAATTTAAAACCCTAATCCTAGTATGCACTGAACCAAATAGCAAGAATAGAAACCCAACGTTAAAAACTGAACAAGAATTGAAACACACGTTAACTAAAGACGGTAACTTTAAACACGTAATTAAAACACGCACTAATGAAAACTCAATCAAACTCATACGTAGACAAAATAAATAAATAAAAAATGAACCTTTTAAGCAACTCAAATAACAGAACACAATAAAAACGAAAACTTTAATAAAGCTAACCCTAAACTAAATCAAGCTTCAATAAAAAAAAAATTAAATTTTAAAAGGACAATTGATTTAATTTTCTGATGTGGTCGGCAGCTGCAGGAGCTGGAGGTGTGCTCGGGTGCTGGAGAAAATGGAGCTTCTAGAGGAGCCTTGGATTGTTGTTGACAGCTGCATGGTTCGTAAGGTGATGTGTGGGCTTCTCTGCAGGAGCTAGGTTGCTAGTGGCTGCCGAAGTAGGAGAGTTGCAAAGGGAAGGAGGATGGGGCAGCTAGGAGAAGGAAAAAAAGACTGAGGGAGAGAGACGGAGAGAAACCAAGAGAGAGAGAGAGAGTGAGGAAGATAGAATGAGAGAAAGAGTGTGGAGAAGCATGGGAAGAGAGGGAGATTGAAATAAAGGGAGAGATTAAGGGCCGAGAGAGGGAGATAGTGTAATTCCTCACTACTCTTCCTTTCTTTTCTTTTCTTTTTTCAAATTAATATATAAAGCCCAGCAAGTATACGCGCACAGTGTCATAAGCAAATGCTCACCCCCGAACTAAAGTGGAAGATTGTCCTCAATGTGAAAGCATAGGGGAAATAGAAAAACTGTGCACGGGTGAAAAACTAATAGAGAATCATTACTGGCTAATGTGACAAAAAAAGAAAGGAAAGATGCAAATAAAAAAAATAAAACAAAAAGAAAAAAAATGAAAAAGAAAGTAGTAAAATAGAAAGTTCAGAGGACTCTGTTGGCCTAGCTAGGCTTACAACTCTTGATTTTGATGATAACAAAGTAAGGCTATCTAATTTGTTTTCAAGTGATACTATTTCATGTAAAGATGATTGCAGTAATAAAAAGGAAAATTTCGAAAGCTCAAACTTCAAATGCCATATCTTGAAAGCTCACAAGGATCAAGGAACATTTAAGGCCTTACATAAATGCAAGTGATCCATAATGAAAGCTCAAAGAAGTCTGAAAGATCAAATATCAACGACAAAAAGAACTCAAAGTAAAGAAGTTTCATTTCAGTTTTTAGAACAAGCTTTGTAAGTAATTCAAATATGATTCAAGTATGATTTTCATATTGAAGCTCATTAGGCAAAGACATACTTAGAAACCTGAAGTTTTAAAGTCTTGGAACATATTTTTCAAAGTTAAACAAGTTAATTTCAAGATTAATTAAGCAAATATGATAAAGATAAAATTTTTTTTAAAGAAGGAAAATCTAATTGACAGACGACTGACTGTCTATAACAGTCAATTGGTATATTAAAGAACCTTAACTAAGTAGACAGAAGCATGACAGATGATTGTCAAGTACTTGACAGACGACTGTCAGTGAAAAATGAGACGACTGCGTAGGTTCTGTCAGACGACTGCTACCCTTTTGAATGTTTTAAAAAAAACTGAGTTGTTTAGTGACAGACGACTGCCACCCTAATGACAGGCCACCGCCACCTTACTATTTGTGAAATTTGTATTTGAAATGCATGGACAGCCGACTACCAGAGACCACACAGTCGTTTGGCTCGCGGCAAATTTCAAAATACTCAACGGATATATTTTTGAAATTTCAATTACTTGAGGTCCAAATTAATATAAAACTTGGACCCTACTCCAAGTAAACTTGGGGAACAAGCTAGATACCTTTCTACATCTATAAATACCCTCATGTTACATTGATTTGTACACCAAGAAATCAATTCAGCAATCAAACTCTTTCTCAAGCATTCTGAAAATATCAAAGCTCTTTGTTGCTCACAAACTTCCACAAAGTTACTGAAGTCTTGCTGATTTTCTCACTGATATTGAGCCACAATTGTTAATTCTTTCATCCATTGAAAGAATTCCACGGTGAAAAATCTCTAGAGCTTCAGTCTAAATTTCGTATTGTGAATTTTATTGAAGTACATAATTTTTTATCTGTACTAATCAGCTCTTTGAGGAGCAAATTCTTGTACGTCTTATTTCAAATATTTATAGCAGATTGATACACGGTTCGAGTGTTGAATCATTGGACCAAACAAGGGAATATTGTTTGGAGAAGGCGGGCTCTGGCCTTAACCAAGGAGTGTTGTAATCGGAATTGTTCCGCCTGGTAAAGGAACGGTGATAGTGAACCTTTGGTGATTTTACCAAGGGTGAGGACATAGGCTATGTTGAAGCCGAACCTCGTAAAATCTTATGTTCTTCTCTTTTCAACAAAGATTATAAATTGTGTGGATGTTTTATCAAACTCTGAATTCTAAGTGTTTGGTTGTTAAGTAGACTAGAGGATAATTTTTTTGGTATTGATCAGCATCGATTGCAAAAATCGAAAGGGACTACGTTGGTTGATCATCCTTAACTTATTAAACTAAAAGTTTATTTAAAAGCTGAACATTGGGAAGAAGTGTGTTTGTGAATTTTGACACAAGGCTTATACATGTTCAGCAAGCTTTACATATTGATAGAGGTCTATTGTTACAAGAATTAAGTGGTTGATTATTTTGTTTTAGTTGTGATTACTTTGAATCAATTTTGTGATTTTGTTTGAGCATTGATTATTGTTATATCACAAAAGTATTAAAAAAGGGAGAATAAAATTTTTAAATCCCAATTCACCCCCCCCCCTCTTGGGAAAGCTATTCCAATTTTAATTGGTATCAGAGAAAGGTTATAGTGACTCTTAACAAGAAACTATAAAAAAGATCTAATGACACATATAAGAGTAGCTCCCTTCAGTGAGAGCCAATCCTCAACTCATCCACCAATCTTCTGTGGACATAACTATACATTTTGGAAAAAGAGAATACAAATCTATCTCCAACACATGGATTGGAAAGCTTGGGAAGTAGTTATGGATGGAGACCTAATCCCTACTACGATAGTAGATGGAAAACAAGTTCATAAAGAGAAAAAAGATATGACCAATATAGACTATAGGATGTTCCAAATAATTTCAAGTGCTATAAATGCCTTATACTGTGCTTTAGATGCTAATGAGTCCAATAGGGTCATGGCCTGCAAAACGGCTAAAGAAATATGAGACAAATTAGAAGTAACATACGAAGGAACAGTAGATGTTAGGGACAACAGGATAGATATGTTAACAAGTGAGTATGAAGCATTCAAAATGAATTCAGATGAAACAATCTCTAGTATGTATACCAGATTTACCCACATAATAAATTCCTTAAGTGCCTTAGGAAAGACTTACACTACCTATGAAATGATTAGAAAATTTTTAAGAGGCCTTCCCTCCACATGGGAACCAAAGGCTAAAACTATCATAGAAGGTAAAAATCTTAGGACCACCTCACTAGATGAACTCATAGGTTCACTACTTACCTATGAAATGGCTTTAAAGGAAAGAAATCCTCAACCCAAGCATAAAGGTCAATTGCATTAAAAGCTTCTAGTAACAGCTTAAGTGAGGAGGAAAGTGAACGAAGCGACTTAGATCAAGATGAATTAGCATTCATCACTAAAAGATTAGGCAAGTTCTATAGGAAAAATAAAAGTTTTCCTAGAAAGTTTAATAAAAAAAAAATTTGAAAAAGGAGAGACAAGTAGAAAAGAAAATAAAAGTAAAAATGATCCTCCTATATGCTATCATTGCAAGAAACCAGGGGACATCAAGCCGGACTGGCCGTTACTCAAGAAAGACAAGAAGAAAAAGAAGGAAGCTATGAAGGAAACTTGGGATGATTCAGGCACCAGTGAGATGGAAAACGAGTCAAGTGGACAAGAGATGGAAAATATATGCTTCATGGCGAATGACGAAGAGGTAAATTCCTACTACTCCTCAACAGAATCTTACAATGAGTCTTATGATGAGTCTTGCGATAGCATGCCCTCTTATAAGGAATTACAAGCTGAGTTGTTTCTTTTTATAAAAGATTTATAAAAATTTCCAAAAGAAACATAACATTGAAAGAACAAAATAAAGAATTAATAAAGCAACTTGAATCCTCCAAAACCATTGAAAAAGAAAAAGATTCTTGTATTAAAAAGTTAGAAGAGGAAATAAAAGAAATAACTCAAGTGATAGAAAAAACTCAAGTAGATGTTTTAAATAAAAAAGGATTTAGAGATAATTGAACTTAAGAAATCAATAAAGGATAAAGAGAAAACAATTTATAACTTTACCAAAGGAAAAGAAAATTTTGAAAAAATGATTGGACAACAAAGATTATATGGAAATAGAGAAGGGATAGGTTATAATGGTAAAACAAATAAAAAGAGTAAGAAACTATACATGGGATATTTTGTCAAAGAAGCAAAGCACTATGCTAGTACTTCTTCAACCAACAAACATAAACACACCACTTGCTACATGTGCAAGAATAAAGGTCATGTAATGTTCAATTGCCACTAAAAAGAAAATATGTTAAAGTGCAAAGAGAATGGAAAAATAATGGAACTAAAAACAATTCAAAGAAAGTTAAGAGAATTTGGGTTTCAAAGACTAACACTATGAATCCTTCATTGTAGGTGTGCTTCAGGACAACACCATCAACGGATAAGTGATACTTGGATAGCGGGTGTTCAAGACACATGACCAGTGATAGAATCAAGTTCACCACATTAAAACAAAAGGATGGGAGATACATGACCTTCGGCGACAATGCCTAAGGAAAAATTATTGGCATAAAAAAAATAGGTAAAGAATGTTCTCTTACTATTAATAATGTGCTATTGGTAGAAGGTTAAAAACATAATCTTTTAAGCATTAGCCAATTAAGTGACAAAGGTTTTGAAATAACTTTTAAGAAAAAAAAAAGTGTTTTTCAAAACCCTAAGAACAATAAAATCTTATTTATAACTCATAGAATAAATAATGTATATTGTATAAACCTTGAGAACTTAGTAAATCAAACATAACTTGTTTGGCTGCAATGAATGAAATAAGTTGGCTATGACATAGAAAACTAGGACATGCTAACATGAACCTATTATCTAAACTATCAAAGAAAAATCTCGTAAAAGGGTTACCAAATACAAAATTCATAAAAGACAAGATGTGTGATTCATGCCAAAAAAGAAAGGAAGTCAAAACAAGTTTCAAAAAGAAAAAATACATATCAACTAAAAGACCTGTAGAACTTTTGCACCTAGACCTATTTGGTTCCACTAGAACCCTAAGCCTAGGAGGCAAACAGTATACTTTTGTAATTGTAGATGACTATTCAAGATTTACTTGGGTATTATTCTTAGAAAACAAAGATGAAACCTGTGACATGCTAATCACCTTATGCAAGAAATTACAAAATGAAAAAGGCTATAATGTAACTAATTTTAGAAGTGATCAAGGTAGGGAGTTTAAAAACAAAGATATTGATAAATTCTGTAATGAACATAGAATAAACCATAATATTTCAACACCTAGGACTCCACAACAAAATGGAGTTGTAGAAAGAAAAAATAGAACCCTCCAAGAAATGGCAAGAACCATGATAAACGAAAATAATCTACCTAAATACTTTTGGGTGGAAGTTGTGAATACAGCTTGTTATATTATAGATAGGGTGTCTATTAGATCAAGTATAGACAAAACACAGTGTGAACTATGGAAAGGTAGAAAACCCAACATTTTCCACTTTCATGTATTTGGGTGCAAATGCTTTATTCTTAATACTAAAGATGATTTAGGAAAGTTCGATGTAAAATCTAATGCAGGTATCTTCTTAGGTTATTCCACAAATAGTAAAGCATGTAAGGTGTATAATAAAAGGACTCTTACTATTGTTGAATCCATTCACCCAACTTTTGATGAATTAAATAATTATGACAAAGAAGTTAAGAATGATGAAAAAGAAGATATCTCACAAAAAGAAGAAGATATTGAAACAAAAGAAGAAAACAATGATGAAACCACAAATGAAAACATCATGGAAAATCTAGAACTACCTAAAGAATGGAGATATGCCAAGATTCCCCAAAAGATCAAATTCTTGGTGAACCATCAAAAGGAATAACCACTAGAGCCTCATTAAAAAATATTTGCAACCATTATGCCTTTTTGTCTCAAAATGAACCCAAAAATATTGAAGAAACCTTAAAAGATAATTCTTGGATTATAGCTATACAGGAGAAACTAAATTAATTTGAAAGAAGTCAAGTATGGGAACTTATACCTAAACCCAAAGACAAATCAATCATAGGAACCAAATGGGTGTTTAGAAATAAAAAGGATGAAAATGGGGTAGTCGTAAGAAATAAAGCTAGGCTAGTACCACAAGGCTATAATCAAGAAGAAGGTATCGATTACGAAGAAACCTTTGCTCCCGTAGCAAGAATGGAAGCTATAAGGATGCTTATTGCCTATGCAACTCATAAAGACTTTAAATTATACCAAATGGATATAAAAAGTGCATTCTTAAACGGATATATAAATGAAGAAATTTATGTTAAACAACCTCTAGGATTCGAAGACTCTAAAAATTCAAATCATGTATTCAAGTTAACAAAAGCCTTATATGGTTTGAAACAAGCTCCTAGAGCTTGGTGTGAAAGGCTAAGCAAATTTTTATTCAAAAACAATTTTTCAAGAGGAAAGATAGGTAACACTCTATTCATAAAAACCAAAAATAACAATATGCTTATAGTACAAATTTATGTTGATGATATCATATTTGGAGCAACTCATGAAGATTTGTGTAATGAATTTGCTACAACTATGCAAAAAGAGTTTGAAATGAGCATGATGGGAGAGTTAAATTGCTTCCTAGGGTAACAAATTAAACAAGCTAAAAATGGAACATTCATAAATCAAACTAAATATATTAAAGATATGTTGAAAAAGTTTGATATGGAAGAAAGCAAACCCATAGGAACTCCCATGAGCACTTCAACAAGTCTTGACAAAGATAAAATAGGAAAACAAGTAGACACCAAACATTACCGAGGAATGATAGGAAGCCTACATTATTTAACAGCAAGTAGACCTGATATCATGTTTAGTGTATGTATGTGTGCTAGGTTTCAATCTGCTCCTAAGGAATCACATCAAATTGCAGTTAAACAAATACTTAGATATTTGTTTGGCACACTCGATCTAAGTTTATGGTATCCAAAGGGAACTGATTTTGAAATGATAAGTTATTCAGATGCGGATTATGCAGGATGCAAAATAGATAGAAATAGCACTAGTGGGACTTGTCACTTTCTAGGACACTCACTAGTTTCTTGGTTTTCAAATAAACAAAATTTCGTAACATTATCTACAATTGAAGCAGAATATATAGCAGCTGGGAGCTATTGTGCTCAAATGTTGTATATGAAACAACAATTAAGGGACTTCAAAATTCAATATCAAACAATTCCTACAAAGTGTGACAACACAAGTGCAATAAATATTTCAAAAAATCCAATATCACACTCAAGAAAAAAACATATTGATATACGTCATCACTAATTAAGAGATAATGTAGATAAGAAAGAAATAGTTCTTGAATTTGTCAACACACACCATCAATTAGTTGATATATTTACAAAACCACTAGCAAAAGATCAATTTGTATTTATCCGACGGGAATTGGGAATGTTACATATGCGAGAAGTTAACTGAAAAAGAAAAGAGTTTTCCTACAGGGCAGAAGACTACCAGATACCAGGCAGGCTCCTGACAAGCTATTGATATGGAAAGGCAACCGACAGCCGACTGCCACTTTGATGACAGACGACTATCTTGCAGTAGTTCAAGGGTACTTAACATGAAAAACACTCTTTTTAAAGCCCCAGACGTCTGTCCATTTGTCTAACCTTCACTAAACCAGCCTCTCTTCATCTCTTCTCTAAGATTCTCTTCTCCAAACCTCTTCCCAACTTCACTCCAATCAAACCCTAAATTCACCTAGTGTTCTTCAAATTTCTACTTCATCAACATACGAAGAACCAAAACAGTTGAGAAAAAGGACAAAGCATCCTCTTCTTCAAGGCAAGATAACAACAACAAAATCGAAAAATGGTTGGTCTCAACTCACGCAAAAACTTTGTACCAAAATCACATCTCCACTATCGATCCAATATTTCGTAAGGTACTCGATGTTTCTTTCTTTGAAGAAAATTTCCCTAAAATTCTTGAGTTATTCAAAGAAATAGGATAGGACAAGTTTATTCTTCACCAAGTTCAAAGGATATTACTCTAATCAGATCAAAATTTTTTACTTTAACTTGGTAAAGAAAGATGTTGGTTTTTCCTCCGAAGTATTAGGCCAAAAGATTACCCTTACTCCACATTCGCTAAGGAAAATACTTCGTATAAAGCATGGTGATTTTGAGTGCAATCCCATTGAAAAACTATGGATAATGGAGCAAGGTTTTTCTCCACAAGAATTTCTACCTCTTGTGATGAACGATCAACCTATCTATTTTGGAAATCCTCCATAATACAAGTAGCTAAATTTGCAAGCACAAATTCTTCACAAAATTATTGCTTAAAATATAATTCCTAGAGCAAGATCCTTTGATCATATTTCCTTCTTTGATTGCTTCGTCATGTGGTGCATACTAAAAGGAAAGAAATTGGATTTAGCAAGCCTTATACTTAAATGGATGGTCATGAAGTTAGAATCTCCTAGAAGTGGACTTCCATATGGTGGCGTGCTTTCTTTGGTCTTTGCTCACTTCCAAGTTCTCACTCCATCCTCCAAAATAGTGAAGCAAACCCATTATAATATATTCTCCTCTACTACTCTAAAAGGAATGGATTATAAGAAGTACACTGAGGGATGGATGTTTAGGGGAAATAAGCTTGCACAACTTTCACTAGAAGAACCTAATCCAGTTCTTGAAGTTGATATGCTTGCATGGTTTCTTCCATTCTATCAGCATTATTCCAGCTTCAGTTCTGACATGAGGGCTGACTTTACCTCTCTTCAAGACAAGATCTCAAATATTGATGATAAGCACTTTACTGGATAAACATCTTGAAAAAATAGAGCAACGTGTCACTAGCTCAGCACCTTATGATTCTGATTCTGATAAAAAGAGTGATGAAAATGATAATGGCTCACAAAAATCATCATATGAAGGTTCTCAAGCCAAATTAGATGAGGACTCTGTTGAAGATGAAGAAGAAGAAAAGGATCACAGAGATCTAAAGGGAAAGTAGTTGTTGTAGATAGTGATACGGCTTTTGATGCTTGACTGAAGTTTTTTTTATGATGTTTGAACTTTTTGCTGTTTTGAATATTACATATGCTCCGCTTATGGTTGTATTATGCCTTTTTTTTTTTTATGTCAAAAGGGGGTAGTATGTGTGTGCACAAAGTATTATGTTTCTAGTTTGTTGAAACAATGTTTATATATATTTCTATGCTTCTATGTTAAATATGAAATTGAGCTTTAATGTAATAATACTTTTTGAAATTATGCTTATCAAAAGGGGGGGTATTTTCAAAATTATGCTTATTGAAAGGGGAAGTATTTTTGTATCTTTGCTCCTTATTTGTCACCATAAAAAAGGGAGAGATTGTTGGCCTAACTAGGCTTACAACTCTTGATTTTGATGATAACAAAGTAAAACTATCTAATTTGTTTCCAAGTGATACTATTTTAAGAAAAGATGATTTCAGTAATAAAAAGGAAAATTCTGAAAGCTCAAACTTCAAATGTCATATCTTGAAAGCTCACAAGGATCAAGGAACATGGAAGGCCTTACATAAATGCAAGTGATCCATAATGAAAGCTCAAAGAAGTCTGAGAGATCAAAGATCAGCGACAAAAAGAACTCAAAGCAAAGAAGTTTCATTTCAGTTTTTAGAACAAGCTTTGTAAGTACTTCAAATATGATTCAAGTATGATTTTTTATTTTGAAGCTCATTAGGCAAAGACATACTTAGAAACATGAAGTTTTAAAGTCTTGGAACATATTTTTCAAAGTTAAACAAGTTAATATTCCAAGATTAATTAAGCAAAGATGAGAGAGATAAAAATTTTTTAAAGAAGGAAAATCTGATTGACAGACGACTGCCTGTCTATGACAGTCAATTGGCATATTAAAGAATCTTAACTAAGTAGACAAAAGCATGACAGATGACTGTCAAGTACTTGACAGACAACTGTTAGTGACAAATGAGACGACTGCGTAGGTTCTGTTTGACGACTGCCACCCTTCTGAATGTTTTAAAAAAAACTGAGTTATTCAATGACAGACGACTACCACCCTGATGACAGGCGACTGCCACCTTACTGTTTGTGAAATTTGTATTTGAAATGCATGGACAGCTGACTGCCATAGACCACACAGTCGTCTGGCTCGCGGCAAATTTCAAAATACTCAACGGATATATTTTTTAAATTTCAATTACTTGAGGCCCAAATTAATATAAAACTTGGACTCTACTCCAAGTAAACTTAGGGAACAAGCTAGATACCTTTCTACATCTATAAATACCTTTAAGTTACATTGATTTGTACATCAAGAAATGAATTCAACAATCAAACTCTCTCTCAAGCATTCTAAAAATATCAAAGCTCTTTGTTGCACACAAACTTCCACGAAGTTACTGAAGTCTTGCTGATTTTCTCATTGATATTGAGCAACAATTGTTAATTCTTTCATTCATTGAAAGAATCCCATGGTGAAAAATCTCTAGAGCTTCAATTTGAATTTCATATTGTGAATTTAATTGAAGTACATAGTTTTTGATCTGTTCTAGTCAGCTCTTTGAGGAGCAAATTCTTGTACGTCTTATTTCAAATCTTTGTAGCAGATTGATAGACGGTTTGAGTGTTGAATCATTGGGCCAAACAAGGGAATATTGTTTTGAGAAGGCGGGCTCTAACCTTAACTAAAGAGTGTTGTAATTGGTATTGTTCCGCCTGGTAAGGGAATGGTGATAGTGAATCCTTTGGTGGTTTTGCCAAGGGCGAGGACGTAGGCTGTGTTGAAGCCGAACCTCGTAAAATCTTGTGTTCTTCTCTCTTCCCTACTCTTTACTTTTCAGCAAAGATTATAAATTGCATGGATGTTTTATCAAACTCTGAATTCTATGTGTTTGGTTGTTAAATAGACTGAAAGATAATTTTTTTTGGTATTGATCAGCATTGATTGCGGAAACCGAAAGGGACTACGTTGGTTGATCATCCTTAACTTATGAAACTAAAAGTTTATTTAAAAGCTTAACATTGGGAAGAAGTGTGTTTGTGAATTTTGACACAGGGCTTATACACGTTCAACAAGCTTTACATATTGAGACATGACTATTTACAAGAATTAAGTGGTTGATTATTTTGTTTCGGTTGTGATTACTATGAATCAATTTTGTGATTGTGTTTGAGCATTGATTATTGTTATAACACAAAAGTATTAAAAAAGGGGGAATAAAGTTTTTAAATCCCAATTCACCCCCCTTTTGGGAAAGCTATTCCAGTTTCAGGCTCCCCTGCAAGACCTCTTTATTGGGATCGAATGGGATCATGGGAGGCTTGAGCTACTGTTCCTTGACCATGACGATGTTATCATTCATTGAATCCACCAGTTCCACTGTGTCATGGGAATGAGCATGTTTAACAATATACCAGCCACATCGAGATCTTAGCTTCCAAGGAAACAGACAGTATCTAGAGTTGCAGAGAGGGTCTTGCTGATTTGAGAGGGTTTGTTTATCTTTGAGTTTATGCAGCACCTTTATCTGCTTCTTCTCTAAGCGGTCCTTGTCATAGACTATCCCCTTGGATTCTTTGAGCGCATGCACCTACAATTTTCTCAACCCTATGGCATTATCAAGTAAAAATTCAATCTATTTTATGATCCAAAATACATAATGCTGAATTTTAACAGGTACATAACATGCCTTACCGTAAATTAACCTGTACAGAGTCATCCCTGAAATTCTCTTGATCGTAACTCTGTAAGCCCAACGTGCATCAACCAAATTCTAGAGTCTAGCTTTGCTATTAGGACAACCCGTCTTCTCAAATATGATCTTGACTTCTGAAAAGAACTATCGCTTATCTTGCATTGGTGTTTGGTTGGTGGTAAAGTAGTTCACAATATCATCAACTCGAGGGCCGTATGACATGTTGGTGATTGGATGGATGATGTCTAACGTTGTTAACTCTGTCAGTCTCCATCGCACATCACGGATTGGTATTGCATCTATCTCTATGGACTGCCCCTCGGATTCAAGTAACGCGCTAATAAATGGAACTTGCTCATCAATTACCTCTGGTTGTTCAGGAGCTTCATTCTCACATGCACCATCAGAACCAAATGCTAAAAATAGCTCCAGCACATCCAAGTCATCCACCATATCTAATGTATGTACTTCCGAATCATCACGCCCAATTGGCGTCTTATTAAACACGTTCATCTCCAGTGTCATATTTCCGAACATGAGCTTAAGTACTCCACTTTAATAGTTAATCAAGGCATTAGAAGTGGCAAGGAATGGTCGGCCAAGAATATCGAGGGCCTGATATATGGTGGAAACAGGTTGCTGCATTTCCATAACAACGAAATCCACTAGGTAGTAAAATTTGTCGACTTGAATCAGTATATCCTCAACGACACCTTGTGGAGCTTTTATAGATCTATTTGCTAAATATAGCATCATAGTGGCCTTCTTCAGCTCACCTAAACCTAGCTATTCATATATCAAGAAAGGGAGCAGGTTCACACTACTCCCCAAATTGAGTTGAGCTTTCTCGATATGAGATTCACCAATCATGATTGAAATTGTGGGAGACCCAGGGTCTCTAAGTTTCTGCGGAATCTGACTTAGTACCAACGTGCTAACCTTCTAAGTCAAGAAAGCCTTTTTCGTCACGTTCAATTTCCTTTTTATTATGCATAAGTCTTTTAGAAATTTTGCATATGCAGGGATTTGCTGTATGACCTCTAGAAGTGGAATGTCGGTCTTCACCTGTTTGAATTTTTCTTGTTAGTGTGATACTTATTCTTTTGACCAGATGTCAACCGCTGAGGATGGGTACCACAGGTTGATACTCCTTGACTGGCTCATCGTACTTATTATTTGACTTTGTTAAACTTAAGTTGGCCTCATCTGATTTTTCTTTTCCGTCATCTTGCTCAGCTATCACTTTAGGTGCGGAGGCAACTGTTTGTTGATCAGTGGGCATTTCAGGACGGGCAACTTCTTTTCTACTTCGCAAGGTAATAACTGCCTTAGCTGACTAAAAAACATCCCCTAAAACATTGTGCACTGATTGTTGTGGCTGTCTATACACTTGGGGATTATGCTGAGGCTGGGTGGGGAATTTCCCTTTCTCCACAGTGTTCAACTGTGTACTTATCTTATTCACTACATCTTTCAATTCTCCGTTGGTCGTAACCTGAAGCTGCATGAATTGCTGGAGCATGTTTGCCATCTGCGCCATGCTATCGTCAAGAGATTTCTTAGTTGGAATAGGAGCTAGAGTTGGTTGGAATCCTGATGGTGCATAGCTTTGAGACATCTATTGCGGCTGATACTGCGTTTGAGGAGCTACAACTAGCTGATATGTCGGTTGCGGAGGAGATGCATAAGATTGAGGAACTTGCTGATACCGCGAGGATAATGGACAAATTGTTTACACACAGGGGTTAGAGCAGTATAAAAGTATTTCACTAACCTCCAAGATTCGAATCTGTGGTGTGAACATATTTTCATCAGGTCCTTGAATCTCTCCCAGCAATCCTAGAATGTCTCACCATCTTTTTGCATGAACTGACTGATATGCTCCGGCAGGTATTGAGTTCTTTGAAAAGGAAAGAACTTATGTAAAAACACGCTGCATTTCAGCCCAGTTAGTAATAGAGTTAGGTTGTAGAGAATTAAATCAGATTTTCGCCTTATCTTTCAAAGAAAAGGGAAACAAGCGCAGTTTGATATATTCGTCAGTTCTAGTCCTATTAATAAAAGTGGTGCAGACCATCTAAAAATTTGTCAAGTGTTGGTATGGACTCTTAAAATCTATCCCGTAAAACTGAGGTATCATAGATAACATGCCTTGCTTAAGATTGAAGTTTGGTGCATCTTGTGGCAACATAATGCATAAAGGTCAAGATGTGCGTGTGGGCTGTAGAAAATCCTCAAGTATACGTGGTGCAGGTGCAGCCATGACTTCCTCAAAAAAGTGGTCAAACAGATTGCTCAAATCAATTTCAGAATCACTATCAAAACTAATAAAAGAACAAGTAGATTCTGCGCTTTGTGTATCCTTACTGGTGCTAGGTGGAATTCTACACAGTCTATTCAAACTATCTTGAACCCAGGGCATCAAACATCAATGCAGGCAGTAGAAATCCACTAACACATTAGCGGACAAGCATGATCAATTTTTTTCGAATTTTTCAATTTTTTTGATTATTTTTTTGTTTTTTTTTTGTTTTTTTATTTCTTATTTAATGAAAAAAAATCAGAAATAATTGGAAAACACACAAAATTTGAAATTAAAACGAGCACTCCCCGGCAACGGTGCCAAAAACTTGACTCACTCGAAAAATGAGCAGCTCGGAAGCTATCCTAAGTATAGGAGTTACGTTGTGTAATATTCAACCCAAGGGCTAGATTGTCTCCTCAGGGATTGCGTTTTAATCTCAAGTTTTACGTTCTCCCAATTGAAAAATAAAAGTTACTGAACTCAGTTTAGATTCGGGATTTTCAAGATTGGTTGAGATTTCCTTCGACAAATTAAACGAACATGCAATTTAAAACCCTAATCCTAGCATGCACTAAACTAAATAGCAAGAATAGAAACCCTATGTTAACAACCGAACAAGAATTGAAACACGCGTCAACTAAAGACGGTAACTTTAAACACGTAATTAAAACACGCACTAATGAAAACTCAATCAAACATATACGCAAAAAAAAAAAAAAAAAAAGAAACCAAACCTTTTAAGCAACTCAAATAACAAAACACAATAAAAACGAAAACTTTAATAAAGCTAACCCTAAACTAAATCAAGCTTCAATAAAAAAATCAAATTTTAAAAGGACAACTAATTTAATTTTCTAAAAACAAAAAATAATTTTTTTCTTTTTGTATTTTTTTCTTTTTTTTATTTATTTTAGAACCAAACCGAACTTTACTAGACTAATTTAATAAACCAAGTATTAAGTAAATCTATTGCGAATTAAATTAAAAGAAAGTAAATAAAAATCCTAAATAAATACTTCAACAATAAAAAAAAAATCCTAACTAATATTCAAGTCTAAAATCTTTAATAAGTTTCAATACAAATTCAGCAGTATTTCAACTAAGTAATAAATAAATAAAAAAAACACACAAAGGAAAGGATGGGAGAAAAAGAGAGGGAGAGAGAGAGAGAGAGAGAGAGAGAATGAGTCATGGCTTTGCTGGTGGCCTCGGGTGGTGACTGTGGTGCTCGGCTACTGCTGTGGTCTGGTGCTCGGCTGCTGTTGTGGAGAGCCTGGAGCTAGTGCTTGAGTTGTGGCTGGTGTGGTTGGCTGTTGCAGGAGCTAGAGTTGTGCCTGGCCGCTAGAGAAGATGGAGCTTCTGGAAGAGCCTTCAGCTGTTGCTGGCTAATACAAGGTTCGCGCGGTGATGCATGGGCTTCTCTGCAAGTGCTGGGTTGCGGGTGGCTACTGGAGCAAGAGAGTTGCAGAGGGAAGGAGGATGGAGCAGGGGGGAGAAGGAAAAAAAGATTGAGGGAGAGAAACTGAGAGAGAGAGAGAGAGAGAGACAGAGTGAGGAAGAGAGAATGAGAGAAAGAGTGTAGAGAAGCAGGAAAATAGAGGGAGACAGAAATAGGGGGAGTGATTGAAGGCCGAGAGAGGAAGACAGGGAAGAGGGGTAGGTCAAAGAGAAGGGTGTGGGGGCTTTTCTGTTGAATAGGGGAAAGAAAAAGAAATTAAATAGAAAAGGGGGTATGCTACCCTATGCGAGACCCTCTGGAGGAGCCGACCTAGGAGATCCGACCTAGCCAGCATGGCCGGGCCACATCATGCTATTTTTTTTTTCATTTTCTCTCCGCCAACATGGCCCGTTTTGACTCTTCTAGAGTTCATTTGTCTCAAATCTCAAAAAAAAAAAAGTAGTTGTAGATAATCTTCTCGTCTTTCTCTAAAAATTTGAATCGTCTCAATCGGAGCTTGGATGAGAAAGTTATGTGTGAATTATAAATTGATGCCAGTTTTAGCTCCCGAGAATTTTCTTGTAATAAAAAAAATGCCAAAAATTCATAAATTGCTCAATAAAACTCAAAAATTATAAATAGGGCACTTTGTTAAAATATTGAGAGTAATTAGGTATTTAATTAAAATTATAAACCCTAATATCCAGATTAAAATGAATAATTATGCAGTTTAAGCGCATTATCAATCAGCGTACGCTAATTAGCCGCCCCTAGCTGTTTTTACAAAACCTGGAACATTGACATGCGACATTTCATTCCACACTTATTTGAGTATACAACAAATCATATCGTTTTCAGTTCAAGAATACTGTTTAATACAAATATGGGTACGGTCATCTCAATACTACAGTTTTAATACAACATATGGTTTTTCCAACAAAAATAGAGATGATACCCGAAAGCCCCAAATTTTCCCAAAAAATGTAACCCAAAAATCCCACATTTTCACCTGATATATTTTTCAAAATAAGTAATCAAAATATACATATGATTGTAACCTACAGTTTTACCGATCCCGTTTTAAAAAATAACTAATATTAATAGAATCCCCTTACCTTTCCCAAATACCAAAATACGAATTCTATAACTCCAAAACTACGAACCGAGACACTAAAACCTAAAAATCCAAGAATTATACTTCACTACAGTTCATACTACTAAATATATTCCAAAACAAAACTAAAATCGGACCCTTACCTCGGTTTTGGGTCAAACCTCGAAGATCCTCAAAATGACTTTTTGATCCACTAAAAACGTAGAGCTTCTCCTTCTAACCTATGTGGTAACGTCGGATCGACGAATCAGGCGACAAACAATGAAGAATCAAAGAGAGAGAGAGAGAGAGAGAGAGAGAGAGAGAGAGAGAGAGAAAATTTGAGGTTTCTTAGCACCTAAGCAATGAAATAGGATATTTATAGCCCCTTTGACTTGGAAAACCTGATCGATGAGATGACAGCTTCGTTGACGAATCATCCATACATTTCATCGACGAACCAGCTCCTTCGGCGACGAACCCTAGTCCGATATTTTACAACACGTTCGGGTATCTCTTCGTTAACGAGACTCTGAATTTCAGCGACGAAGAGTACAAGGGCCTTCGTCGACGAGAACAATGGCTTCATCAATGAAGCCTACAAAATTTACCTTTTTACCCTTTCATTATTTAGTCAATCTACATATCTCGGGTTGAGTTCTTACAACCTCCCCTCCTTACAAAAATTTCGTCCTCAAAATTTGTAATCTCTCATTTACCAACTCACTACATAGAGAAACCGATACTCGACTCTAGGAAGAGTCGGCGGCCACCCACATAGCAGCCCCATCCTAAATACATACATACCCTCACTTATGGCGGAGGAAAATCGTGGTTACATACATGCACTGTCTTAGAAGCTCACCATATCACATACTCTCGCAGAGACTAACCACACAATACTACTACGCTAACATAGTATTACATACATACATACATATATACACACATATCCATACCAATCCTACTATCGAAACTACTACTCAGAACAACTGCGGATATTTCTGGCGTATTTCCATCTCTAACTCCCAAGAAGCTTCCTCAACTGCGTGATTCCGCCACAGTACCTTCACTAACAGTATCTCCTTGGTATGCAGCTTTTGAACTTTATAGTCCAGAATCTGAACGGGTTTCTCTTCATATGCCAAAACATCACCAATCTCTAAGGACTCATAACTAATCACATGTGACGGATCTGACACGTACCTTCTCAACTAGGATATGTGAAATACATCATGGATCCTCAAGAGTGCAGGGGGTAGTGCAATCGTATAGGCTACTGGACCCACTCTTTCCAATACCTCGAATGGTCCAATATACCTCGGGCTCGGCTTGCCCTTCTTCTCGAATCTCATCACTCCTTTCATCGGAGCGATTCTCAGAAATATCTTACCCCCAACCTCAATTTCCAACTCACGACGGTGAACATCTGTGTAACTATTCTACCAACTCTAAGCTGATTTAATCCTATCCCTGATCAATCTGACCTTCTCAAAATCCCGCTGTATGAGTTCAGGACCGAACATCTGCCATTCACCGACCTCATCCCAATACAAAGGAGACGGACACCTTCAACCATATAATGCCTCGAATGGTGCCATCCCGATACTAGCTTGGAAGCTGTTGTTATAGGGAAACTCCACTAATGGTAGAAACTGAATCCAACTACCACCAAAGTCTAATACACAAGCCCATAACATATCCTTAAAGATCTGTATCGTCCTCTCCGACTGTTCATCAGTCTGGAGGTGGAACTTTGTTCTGAAAGTAAGCTTCATCCCCAGTGCTTCCTGTAAACTCTTCCAGAATCGAGAAGTGAACCTCGGGTCTCGATTTGAAACAATGGACACTGGTACCCCATGCATTTTAACTATCTCCTGCATGTATAAACTTGTTAGCCTACTCAAAGAGTAACTAACCTTCATTGATATAAAGTGAGCAGATTCGGTCAACCTATCCACAATTACCCAAATGGCATTTTGCTCGTATAGTGCTAGTGGTAACCCGGTAACGAAGTCCATGGAAATATGCTCCCATTTCCACTCTAGAATACTCATTGGCTGTAACGGCCATGTCAGCCTCTAATGTTCAGCCTTTACCTACTAACACATCAGACATTGCTCCACAAACTGAGCAATCTCCCTTTTCATGCCACTCTACCAGAAAGATTCATGCAAATCCCGATACATCTTCGTACTAACTGGATGTACCATATACAAAGAACAATGCGCCTCCTCTAGGATCGTCCTTTTTATCCCCTCCTCATTTGGAATACACAGCTTAGTCCCAAACCTTAGCACACCTCCCTTAAAGATATTAAAGTCTGTAGCCAACCCTTGCTGCACTTTCTCTACAATCTAGACTAACTTTGCATCATTAGCCTACACGGCTTTAATCCTCTCAAATAATGTCGGCTAGATCACCAAGCTAGCAACGAAAGCCTGATGATTACCATCCATCAACTCCACGCCAAGACTTTCTAGATCCCGTCTGATATGATGCTGACCTACTACTGTAAATACTGACGCATGCTCTAACTTCCAACTCAACGCATCAGCTACCATGTTAGCATTTCTCGAGTGATAGCTAATTGTGTAATCGTAGTCCTTGATCAGTTCCAGCCACCTCCTCTACCTCATGTTTAACTCCTTCTTTGTGAAAAAGTATCTGATGCCTTGGTGGTTCGTGAACATCTCACAATGTACACTGAATAAGTAGTGTCTCTAGATGTTCAACGCTTATACTACTGCCACCAACTCCAAATCGTGCGTGGGGTAATTCTTCTTGTACTCTTTGAGTTGTCAAGAAACATAAGCAATTACTTTCCCCTCTCGCATCAGCATACATCCTAACCCTTTCAGCGATGCATTGCTGTAAATCACAAATCCACCATCCCCAGATGGAATGGTTAAAACTAGAGCAATGACTAATCAGTGTTTCAACTCCTGCAAACTTTGCCCGCATTTGTTGTTCCAGACAAATTTCACACCCTTCCTCATCAACTATTTCAGAGGGTCAGATAACTTATAGAATCCCTCCACGAACCTCCGGTAATACCCAGCCAGTCCTAGGAAACTTCGAACATCCTGCACGCTCTTCGATTCCACCCAGTCAACCACTACTTCTATCTTACCATGATCAACTGAGATACCACCCTTCGACAAGACATGGACTAGAAACGTGACCTGATTTAGCCAGAACTCACATTTCTTCAGCTTAACATACAACTTCTTTTCTTATAGTACCTGAAGTACGAACCTCAGATAGTTTTCATGCTCTTTCGAACTCCTAGAGTATACTAGAATATCGTCAATGAATACCACTACAAAATGATCTAGATATTCATGAAAAACCGTGTTCATTAGGTCCATAAATATCGTCGGAGCATTAGTCAAACCAAAAGGCCTGATTAGAAACTCGTAGTGACCGTATCTGGATCAGAAAGCTATCTTCGCAACATCCTCAATCCTAACCTGATACCTTAACCGTAGATCGATCTTTGAAAGGACCTACGTTCCCTACAGTTGGTCAAATAGATCATCTATACAAGGTAACAGGTATTGGTTCTTCACTGTTACCTTGTTGATCTCGCGATAATCAATGCACATTCGCATCAACCCGTCCTTCTTTTTCACAAACAATACTGGAGCACCCCATAGCGAAACACTAGGTCAGATAAATCCCTTGTCCAGTAGTTCTTGCAACTGCTCCTTCAACTCTCTAAGTTCAGCTGGAGCCATATGGTATGGAGCTTTAGAAATCAGTGCCTTTCCTGGTAGCAATTCAATAGCGAACTCCACCTCCTAATCAGGAGGTAAACTGGGTAAGTCTTCTGGGAATACATCCGAAAATTTGTTAGCCACTCGGATATCTTCAAGTTTCAAATCATCCCAAGGTGGTTCCTTCACATAAGCTAAGTACCTCTGCCAACCCTCTAAGAGTAACCTTCTCGCCTATATAGCTGATAGAATCTGTGGCATCGAATGCACATATAATCCCGTGAACTCATACTCTTGCACCCCAGGAGGTCTGAACATTACTACCTTCTTATGAAAATCAATCACCGCATAATGGGAGAATAGCCAATCCATCCCTAGTATGACATCGAACCCACACATGTTGTACACTACCAGGTTTCCCGGTAGCAGCCTTCCCTAAATAACCACTGGGTAGTTTCCTAACATTTTACTACAAATCGTTATACACCCAGTTGGTGTAGTCACAAACAACCACTCATCTATCCCTTGGGTTTCAACCCCACACAGTTCCACAAAGCTAGTAGATATAAAGGAATGGGTTGCTCCCAAATCAAATAAAACAACAGCTCTATTCGGAATCAATAACATGGTACCTGTCACCACGTTCCCAGTGTGTTCCGCATCTGCTGGAGTAAGAGAGCACACTGTCACCGGAGCCTTGTTTGCCTGATATTTTCCCCAAAGCATCTGATTACTCCCACTGTTTTGGCTTTATGCAGGCATATCACTCCTCTGTGCTTGACAGTTTTGGGATATGTGGCCCGATTTACCACTATTGTAGCAGTTACCTCAAAACGGTTGGCATTCCCCATCATGCCATTTATGGCACTTGGTGGATAGAGCGGAGGATGGATCCCCCTAAGAACTCTATCAATCGGTATTCTGGTGATAACCCGAACTATATTTCTTTTTCTTCTTGCACTATCCCTGTCGAGGACCAGTCTGAGAACCAGAGGATACTGGCCTCTTCCTATGTTCCTGTACTACCTCATCCCCCTAGAGGTCAGCCTCGACTATGGTGGCTTTATCCACCAGAACAAAAAACTCTCGGATTTGTAGCATCCCTATAAGCTTGAGGATGTCCTTCCTCAGACCCTTCTCGAACCTCCGAGCCTTCTCATACTCGTTCAAGACCAGGTACGGCGTAAGATGAGATAACTCGATGTATCTGGTGGCATATCTCTGCACCATCAGGGTTCCTTACGTCAGGCTTGAGAACTCATCAGCCTTTGTGTCACAAGTGGAAGCTGAGAAGTATCTCTCAAAGAATACCTCCTTTAAATGGCTCCAAGTCATATTAGATGGACTAGTTCTCTACTTCTTAAGCAGACTCACAGTCGTCCACCATGTTTCAGCCTCTCCTACCAACTAAAAAGTAGAATAGAGAACTTTCTGCTGGTTGGTGTAGTGCAGAACTACCAATATCTTCTCGGTCTTCTGCACTCAGTTCTCTGCCACTATCAGATCGGATCCTCCTATAAACGTCGGAGGGTGCATGCAGGTGAACCTATCTATAGTACAACTCGTAGCCTTCAGAGAGTGCTCATGTCTCCTAACACTCCGTCCAATCCCCCGCATAACCTGCCTTGTCAAACCTCAAGGCACGGAAGGAGACTTATCACTCGCAGTCCCCTTGAAACCACTATCCAAGTTGTTATCCTTGGGATCTATTCTGAAAATAAGATAGGAATAGGTTAGAATTCCTATATCCCACACAGTTAACACAATCATTGAAAAATATTCTTGTCAACTACTACTCTCACAGGTCCATGTCTGTCCTACCACATCGACATAAAACCATCAATGGTTTACCATGGTTTTACTGAAATCGTCACTCCAGGAAAAACACAGAACACTGCCAATGAGTCCTTGTCTAGTAACAAAACAACCCTCGACCTACTCTACCCATTTCCTACATCCTATACTCTGGTATGTACACAAAGCTACGCCTAACCAAGTCTACAAGACCTAACAATCTAGTTTTGCTCTGATACCAAGCTGTCACGCACCGAACCCGCGGATGGGTCCCAAGTGTGATTTTAGTAACCTAACCTATCTCTGTATCATTTAAAACATACATAACACTATACTAAATGAGGGTTCAACCCCGTGGGGTACATGTAAACCCTATACACAAATTATATACATGTCCATACACCTCAAATACGTAGTAGAAATGTTCTTTCTATATATACATCATACCATACCAGAGTCTATACATAACTAGAAATATACATCCCAAAATACAATACACACTCTGGGTGTCTACAAAAAAACTCAATACTGATAACCTAGTTACAAAACCCGTACCTACACAGGTACTAACATAGCTAACCGACACCCACACTTTTGGATGCTAGGATGCTAGTTTTGGCTACCCGAAGGACCTGAAAAAATATTTGTATATTTGGGGTGAGACACCTCTCAGTAAGGAAGAAAGTAGGTTATATCAATGTGTGGCATACGAGTGTTTTTTCGGCGTAAAACATAACACTATACAATACAGTACACTATAGTTCAATACAGTTCTAGTATTTTTCACAAATCTGTTCTAGTACATATGATACCAAACATATGGCTAGTATTGTCACACTCAAACACCCGATACCCTGCAATAACTGAAGCCTCACAGTGATATCGTTGCCAGTACAATGTAGCTTACACCCATCGGTGACCAACTGGAAAGAATAGGCAATATTTCAAACCCTTGGATATAGAGTCGGACACTCTCGCCTATGGTAATTAGCTGAGACACATGGCTTTAGTGTACAATAATTAGCCGCCCCTAGTTGATTCAGCATACGGTAATTAGCTGCCCCTAACTGATTTACAAAACCTAGAACAATTTTGGAACTCATGTCTCTATACTCATCAGCGTACGATTATTAGCCACCCCTAGCTGTTTTTACAAAACCTGGAACATTACATATGACATTTCATTCCACACTTATTTGAGTATACAACAAATCATATTATTTTTTAGTTCAGGAATATAGTTCAATACAAACATGGGTATGGTAATCTCAATACTACAGTTTCAATACAACATACGGTTTTTCCAACAAAAATAGAGATGATACCCTAAACCCCCAAATTTTCCCAAAAACTGTAACCCAAAAATCCTACATTTTCACCGGATAGAATTTCCTAAATAAGTAATCAAAACATACATACAATCATAACCTATAGGTTGACCGATCCCAATTTCAAAAATTGCTAATATAAACAGAATCGCCTTACCTTTCCCGAATACCAAAATACAAACTTTACGGCTCCAAAACTACAAACCAAGACACCAAAACCTAAACATCCAAGAACTATACTTCACTACAATTTGTACTACTACATATATTCCAAAACGAAACTGAAATCAGACCCTTACCTCGGTTTTGGGTCAAAACCTGAAAATCCTTAAAACGACTTTGTGATCTACTAAAAATGTAGAGCTTCTCCTTCTGATCTATGTGGTAACGTCGGATCGACGAATCAAGCGACAAACAACAAAGAATCGAAGAGAGAGAAAGAGAAAAAGAAAGAAAGAGAGAGAGAGAGAGAGAGATATATATATATATATATATATATATAGAAAGAGAGAATTTAAGGTTTCTTAGCACCTAAGCAATGAAATAGGATATTTCTAGCCCCTTTGATGTGGCCAACCTCGTCGACAAGATGGAACCTTCGTCGATGAATCATCCATACATTTCATCGACGAATCGGCTCCTTCGGCAAAAAACCCTATTCTGATATTTTACAACACGTTCGGTATCTCTTCATCGATGAGACTCTGAATTTCAGCAACGAAGAGTACGAGGGCATTCGTCGTTAAGAACAATGGCTTCATCGACAAAGCCTAGAAAATTTACCTTTTTACCCTTTCGCTATTTAGTTAATCTACATATCTTGGGTTGGTTTCTTACAGATTCAGTCAACTCAAGAAAAAGCACTTAGTTTGCAAACTGAAGAAGTCTCTTTATGGGCTAAAACAATCTCCGAAGCAATGGTACAAACAATTTGATTCTTATATGATTCAGATAGGCTACAAGAGGTGTGAGTATGATTTCTGCTTGTATGTGAAATATATTGATGATGGTTCTCTTATTATCTTATTGTTTTATGTTGATGACATGCTAATAGTTGTGAATGACATAACTGAGATAAATCAGTTGAAGATTCTATTGCATAAAGAGTTTGACATGAAGGATCTTAGCGCTGCCAAAATGATACTTTGGATGGAGATTCATTGGGACAGAATTGTGGGGAGGTTGTGGTTATCTCAGGGTGGTTATATGGAGAAGGTGTTGGAAAGGTTTGGCATGACTAATGCTAAATCGTTATGTACACCTCTAGAAAATCACTTTAAATTGTCTACGGTTGAATTCCCAAGGATGAATGACGAAATTCGGGATATGTTAAAGGTCCCCTATGCTAGTGCTATAGGGAGTTTAATGTATGTCATGGTGTGTACAAGTCTAGACTTGGCACATGTAGTAAGTGTGGTGAGTAAGTTTCTCTCTAATTCGGGAAGACAACATTGGGAACCCGTCAAATAAATTTTCAGATACTTATAGAGTACTTCTAATTATGGTATCGTGTTTGGCAAGCAACAAGATAGTCCATCTATTGTGGGGTTTTTTTATGCTGATTATGCAGGGGATATGGATGATAGAAGGTCTCCAATGGGTTTTGTATTCACCCTTTGTGTGATGACCTATTTGTTCGAGGATCATGGTACAAACCCTGGTGACATTGTCTACAACTGAGTCTGAATATATGGCAGTGGCCGCAGTTACAAAGCAAGCATTATAGCTTACTAGTTTAGTCAAGGAACTAGGTATACAACAATGTGGAGTTATGTTGCGTTGTGACAGTCGGAGTGATATCTACTTGGTGAAGAATCAAGTGTATCATGCTAGAACCAAACATATTGATGTAAGGTTTCACAGGATCCGAGAATTTATTTCTTCAGGTGAACTTGTACTTAAGAAAGTTCATACATCTGAGAATGCAATGGATATCTTGACAAAGCCGGTTACCACTGAAAAGTTCAAGCATTGCTTGTACTTGCTTCTTGTCTCCAAGTGCTAGAAGGGAGACGATCCCCAACCTAAAGTCCTAAGGTCAATGTGGAGTAGTGGGCTATGTTTTCGGGTTCTCCTAAGGGGTGTATACTCATCAAGGTGGAGATTGTTGTGATATGTGGTTCATATACTTAATGGGATACATGTACATGGAGAAGACATAGTGGAAAATTGTAGTGCTGAGGAGCAGCAAGTAAACCATCGACGATTTGACTAGGACCATTGACGGTTTGGCACCAGAATTCAAACAATTTACATTCTCTCTAAAGCCGTCGATGGTTTGGCTCGAGAATCTAGTACATATTTTTTAATTTTGAGCAAGGGACGTTAAATTGGTTGGGGTTTGGAGGGAAACCCTTCTGGAACTTTATATATACATGGTTCTAAGTGTATTTGTATTGTAAGAAGATCACTGTAAGTGTCTTTTGACACCAGATAGTAAATTTCTTTGTCGATTGCTCCTGTGGATATAGGCATTGCCAAACCACGTAATTCCTTGTGTTATTTCTATTGCTTTTAGATATACTGCGTGGTTATGTTTTGTATTTGTTCTTTCATTGATTGCTACATTGATATTCCATTGTGCAAATACAATTAATACAACACCAAAATGTTCCTATAACTATCCATAAATATTTCAAAGATCTCCCTATAGTAAACCATAAATATTTCAAAAAAAAAATCCCTATAACCACTCATAAATATTTTAAAAACAATTTCACATGGCCACCTAAAATTATCCTAAAATAACATTTTTTTTTAAATATGGTATTTATTATTTTTAAAATATTATTTATTTATTAATTTATTTTGTTACAATTATCACTCAAAAGTCATAGACCACATGCATCGCTTGTGCCCATGGTTAGTTAAAATAACAAATAGTCTTTTACTTTGAATTTACTTGTAATTTTTTGCTTATATGCAATATATATGAGTTGGTTGTAAGTAATATAACACTACTAAAATTTGGAAATAATATCCTAAGGTTCGTTGAATTGAATTTTCTTTATATTTTAAGATTGTTTCAAAAGATTGCTCCTAAATGAAGATCAGGTTATGCTAGTTACAATTATACTTAGGTTTTCAAGATTTTAGTCAACTAAGACAAAATGTTGTCCTAAATTGGGCAATTTAGTTAAAGACATATAAATTACGATTCTTAAAATCATCTAAAATAAAATATTTTTGTTCTCCAAAATTCACTCATTTGAAATCCACTTTACAAAATAAATGGAGAGAGAGAGAGAGAGAGAGAGAGAGAGAGAGAGAGAGAGAGAGAGAGAGGAGCAAAAGTCCATAGAATTAGAGAGAAAGAGAAACTCACTTTATAATAAATTCATAGCACCTCTATTTCTCTTCAGTTATTCAAATAATATAAAGAGAAAATCAATTATTACGAAATTTATGGACATCCTCAATTCAAAGAATAGCAATTCTGAATCGGATCCTCAAATTATTGCAACAAATAAATCCCAAATTGGATGGGATCCTCAAATGATTGGAACAAGCAAATCCCAAATTGGATGGAATCCTCAAATTATTGCAACAAAAAAATCACCTATGATTCTCCACAATCTCCTATATATAGAATTTGAAATTTTTTTAAGGATTTGGATTGTAGATTTTTAGGGATTTTGAATGTAGATGTAAACATCACAGGATGTAGAAATTGTATAAAGACCCCTATTTACTCAATAAAAGATGAGTAGTTTTCTTTACCATAAGAAAAAAAAAAATAAACATGTCATTATATTTTTTACATGGTATCAGAGCATTACCAAATCATAAGTGAAAAACCACCTCATTATCATTTAAGCAATTCAAATAGACAAAGTGACTTGTTGGTGTTTCATCCACTAAAAGGGACCAACTATTCAATATGGAGGAGAGTTGTCATCAATGCTCTGCGATCAAAACACAAACTGGTATTTGTGAATAGAAAATTACCAAAACCAAAAGAAGGAGATTTGGAAGAGGATGACTGGCTAACTTGCAATGCTATGGTGGTCGCATGGTAGTTAAACTCACTTAACGAGGAGTTATATAACAATGTTGCATACCATGACACTGCTCATGACAACTGGGGAGATCTAGAAGAAAGGTTTTCACAAGGAAGTGGGCCTCGTATTCAAGAATTGAAAAGAAAAATCGTCAACACTAAACAAGGTGAGTTGATGATCTCATGTTACTATACAAATATGAAGGGACTTTGGGATCAACTCAATAGTTTTTCCAAGTTTCATGGACAAGGATGTGCAAGTTGTGTACATGTGGAATCTTGGCTAGGAAAAAAGAAGAAGAGAAATTGCACCATTTTCTAATGGGGTTGAATGATTCCTATGGTGTGGTAAGATCGAACATTCTTTGTAAAGATCCATTACCATCCTTAACAATCGCTTATTCTTTATTAAGTTTAGAAGAGGTGATGATGGTAGCGCTAATTATGGAGGCAACAACTTTCAAAGTTTATGCTAGGAAAAAGAATCAAGATCCAAAAAAAAATCAAAGTGTGATTACTATAAGAAGTGAAATTAGGAATAGCTTCCCAAGAGTGGGGGTGAATTGGCTTTTAAAAATTTCTTTTAACTTCTTTTAAGAATCCTTAACTTCTTTAAACACTTAACCAATTCTTTAACTTGTTTGTTTAATTTCACCAATTACACAAGAACTTAGTTCTTTTATCCAATCAATAATACAATTAAACAACCAATCAATTAAACACAATCTTCAAACCAAACAATCAATTTATTTGCCAAGTACAAGTTAAACATCAAACAATCAAACCAAGATATAAAGTATTTAGCACTTTGGTAATATAAGATCTTGAGATTGTTTGTTTGTTTACATAAGCCCCGTGATTATGAATTTGAAAACCTTGTGAAGAATGTAATTTAATATTCAACATTTCTTTCACAAACACAATAAAGCTTTTGTAGTCAACCCTAGATATTAATTTTAATCAAGCCCTGTATATATGGATTTACTTAATAGGATGTTCAATACAACATTCAATCACTCTTTCCAAATATTCAAAACTCAAATAAACTTTCAGTTAATTTATCTTTGAGTGTTTAACCAAGAAACGTACTCCCGTATGTTTTCCGCAAGATATGGTTTCACCAACATACTCCCTTTTGGTTTCCGCAATCCAAATCAAAATTAATCTTTAAGTTTACTTGATTTCCAAATATGCGTAGTATATTTGATTTTCAATTTAAATCATCCACGCAATTTAAATATGTACTGAAAATAAAGAATAAGGAAAGAGAGAGTGAGACAGAGATTTTTACGAGATTCGGCTTATACCCAGCCTACGCCCTCGCCTTTGGCAAACCACCAAAGGATTACTAAACTTGTTCCGTTGATGGGTGGAACAAACCTTTACAATACTCCTTAGTTAAGGCTAGAACCCACCTTCTCCAAATGATATCCCCTCGTCCGGTCACTCCTTACATAGGCTAGAGCCCGCCTCTCTAAGCAGTATACCCTTGCTTAGCCAACGATCCAAACAACCCTTGGAATCGTCAATCTACAATAAACAAATCAAATATTTGTGTACAACTAATTTGCTCCTAAAAGAGCTGATTAGTATAACAATTCAGAACTATATACTTCAAAGTAAATAACAATATGAATATTCAAATTGAAGCTTAAGGAAGTATATCACCAATTTAATTCTTTCAATGAATGAAAGATTTCAAAATTGTAGCAAAAACTTGGTGAGTAAAATTAACAAGAACTCAGTAAGCTTCGTGCAAGTTGAGATCAAGAGAGAGCCTTGAAAATTTGAGAGCAATTTGAGAGAGATTTTGAATTTTTGCTGAATTTGAATTCTTGATCCCTTTAATTCAATAATATTTGAGGCTTATTTATAGACTTTAAAAGGTGAGTAAATTGGTCCCCAAATGTTTTGAAATATCCCCCAAGATTCCATAAATTTTAAGCCATAAATAACCCCATTCAAAAATTTGACCGATATGAGAAAAATCAGAACAGCCGCATGGTAGTCGCTTGCCCCAAACCTCCAGTCGCCTGCCATGTTTATTTTAAAGGAATAGCAGGGGCAGTAGCCTGGTAGTCACCTGCTGGAACAAAGGCAGTTGCCTGTCATGTTCACACAGGCGCTTGTCCTGTTTAGGCAGTCGCCTAACATGCACACATGCTGCTGTCAACTTCGAGTACCCTTCTATTTTTCAATCATAACTTTTTTTACATAACTCTAAATTTGATGATCTTGGTGTAAAATGAAAGTTAAGAGAAAATCCTATAACTTTCATGTTGAATACATTTTAAAATAAATAGTTTTTGATAGATAAAAATACATCTCAATGCACATGTATAAAAATTAACATTTTGAAAATCCTCTTTTTGATGTTTTTCACTCCAAAAATGATTCTAACCTTTTTGAAATAATTTTTGACCTTATAAAAATATTTTCCAAGTATGTTTAAAGGTATTTAAGTCCAATAAATTAACCTAAGAGTTTCATGTATCCATATTGAAATTATTTGAAGTACTTACATGAAATTTCCTATAAACTCCTTCAAATTTCCAATTCTTGAATTCCTTGAGGTCTTTATGCTTGCTTCATCTTTCTTTGAGCTTTCATAAAGTTCTCATTAATCCTCATGCTCCCATGATCTTCAAGCTTTATCTTTAAATTCATTTTTGAATCCATGCTTCAATCTTGATATAAATCATCATTCTTTGAAATATAAGCTTTCCTGAATTCTTTAACCTTGCATTCATCATTAAGTCCTGAAAATACATCACTTAAACAAAGCATGTTAAGTTTTACTTGTTTGTTAGCATCAAAACAAGATGTTAAGCCTTGTAAGGCTAACAAGAAGACATGTCACACAAAAGAGAATTATTTTGAGATTGGTAAGGGAAGAAAAATAACTTTCAAGCAAAGACATCCATTAATGCAATAGTGATAGAAACTATAAGGGGAAGGGGGTAGATCCTCAACAACAAACAAGCCAACAATAGATTACTCTTAATCCATTTGGGTTATCACAAACTCAATTTGATCAGCTAATGGCCATACTCATCATAGAGAAACAAGGAACACCTACCGTAAACTTTGTTAGTAAAATCTTGTGTTCTCAAAATTGGATTTTGGACTTCGAAGCATCTGATCATGTTGTATCAAATTCAAACCTATTAAAATGCAAAAGTAGAAGAAAATCTATTTCACAAGTTACGCTACCTAATGCAAGAAAGTCACAAGTTGATTGTGTTGGAAGTATTGAACTAAATTAAAATATTGTGTTAAAGGATGTTCTTTTCTTACCAAAGTTCACCTTCAATTTAGGATCAATTAGTATAATTACCTAAGATTTAAAGTGTTATGTAACATTTTTTTTTCCAAATGGATGTATCTTGCAGGACCTTACCACCAAGAGGGTGATTGGAGCAGGTACAATGGAAGAGGGGGGGTGGAGGGGGGGGGGGCGCTCTACTATGCTGAAGAGAAAAATTAGATTTGTGCAATAGTCGTGAGATTGAAGAATCAACCAGAATTGTTACATAGGAGGTTGGGACATATCTCATTTTCTAGATTAAAAAGTTTATTTGATGTTTCAATTGAAAATAAAAACATTTCCCCATGCGATACATGTCACAGGGCTAGACAAACTCAATTGTCATTTCCTATTAGTAGAAATAAATCAAGAAACTTATTTGAATTAATCCATGTTGATACTTATGCACCTTATAAAACTAGCACACATTCTAGAGCTCACTATTTTTTTCACTATTGTTGATGATTGTTTGAGAGGTACTTGGGTTCACTTAATGAAAAATAAAAGTAAAGCCTCATTTCTATTTGAACAAATTTTGAAAATGGTGGAAACTCAATTCGGGGTACAGGTGAAAAATCAGTTCAGTCAGATAATGCCCAAGAGATTATGTATGGGAATTTCAAGTAACTCATTTTAAACAAAGGAATCATACACCAAACAAGTGTTCCCCACACACCCCAACAAAATGGAGTGGTGGAAAGAAAGCACAGGTACCTATTGGACGTTGCAAGAGCACTCTGATTTTAGGCTAATCTACCCTTAAGATATTAGAGAGAATGTGTAATGATAGTAGCACATTTGATAAATCTTCTTCCCACACCAATACTAAATGGAAAATCTCCACATGAGATTTTTTTTTTTAAAAGAAAAAACCTTATATGATCATCTCAGGGTATTTGGATGTTTGTGTTATATTTATGTTAAACCTAAGCCACATGATAAGTTTACGGCGAGATCTAGAAAATGTGTATTTTTGGGATATATCTTAGGAAAGAAGGGCTATAGGGTAATGGAACTCAATACTAGAAAGTTTTTTTTGAATCTCAAGATGTCATATTTTATGAGGATTCCTTTCCATTTAAAAATGTACAACCTTTGAAAAGTGTATTGATGCAACCATTGCCGACCATGATTGAACTGGAACAGTAAATACATACTCAAAACCAATTTGGAGATGTAGGAGACTCAATCGGGTTAGAGGAAGACGAAGAAACGGAAGAAAAAGGTATGGAAGAATCTGATCTTGAAATGGAAAATGAGGCAATTGAAATAGAAATGATAGTTAAGAACTCAAGACCACAAAGGGAAAGGAGGATGCCACAAAAATTTGAAAATTATGTAATGGCATGTAAGAAGACCATAGACTCCCCCCTACCAAGAACACCACTCAAATCAACTGATTGCATGGTGAGGCTTATCAAATATCATTTCTATCTAAAAATCTTGTGTTTTCTTCTACTAACAATGCAAAACTAGAAGAAATTGATGTTGAACCAGATACCTATGAAGATGCTGTCGAAAAAGAGTATGCATAGAATTTATTATTTTAATTAAATTATTTAAAGTAGTTTTATTTTTTATAATTATTTATTATTTATTAAAAAATAATTTTAATGTATTATTTATTTCTAATTATTTTTTAAAATTTACCAAAATGAAGGAAATCACATAAGGAGTCCTAGAAAAATATCCATTTTTTTTTTTTATAAAAACTAGAAAGACAATAAAACTGCAGAAAAAGGATAAAATTCCTAAAAAGATAGGAGTTTTATAAACTTTTGTGAACAAAATTTGAAAATTTGTCAAACTACTCCTAACCATTTCAGACCATCCTAGGTCACTCCGAATGATAAAAAAAGACAAAAAAAAGAAGTAAAAAGCCTTAAATTATCATAAAATGTCAAAGATAGAGGAGAACCAAAGTTTAAATTTGGTGTGGTGTTTTGAGTTAGGGTTTTGACTATTCGGACAAAATGGCCATCATCAGTTCCCTCACAAATAAAATCTCTCTCTCTCTCTCTCTCTCTCTCTCTCTCTCTCTCTCTCTCTCTCTCTCTCTCTCTCTCTCTCTCTCTCACACACACACACACACACACACACACACAAACTAATTCTTAGTCCATTCTAGTTGCGCCCCAAAAGTAGATTTCTTTCAAACTATAAAGGCTCTTATTATGATTTAATGGGCGAGTAGATTGAAGTTATGAATCAATTCTATTTCGATAGGACCTTCAGTAGACATGTTTTCAATTTCTTGCAAGGAATAATACTAACAAATTGGTTGATTTCTTAATTAATTGCCTAATAGTTGTTGCTCTATCTCGAATTGTATTATATCTCTTTTAAGATTTCTATTGTTATATTATGATATAATCGCTATTGAGGTTAAATTGCTACAATGATGAATATAATACAAGATATTTTCATAATTTTCATTATTGTTACTTGTCTTTATTATTTGATTACATCACATGAGTTGTGATTATTTATATATTAAACAACTAGCTAATATTCCATAATTGGAGCTACTAATTGGAAAAATTTTAAAAATATACTAACATAGATTCCATTGTGAGGGTTAAGTATGTTCTTGCCTTACATGCAATATAGGACACTATTTGGATAACTTAGAGTGGTTCCTACATTGAGTCTATCTCCTCTATCATCTTTCTGAAGCCACTAAACAAGCAAATGAACCAAAGTTTTATCAAACAATATCATCACATCAAATAAAGATTGTTAGAGTAGAAGTTGTGAGCATATAAAATGTGGAACTACTGCTAGAAGCTTTAAGCATATAATTCTACAACATCTAAAAGCAACTTTTGTAAAAGATACTTCTATATCTTAGACCCCATACTAGTTTTGAGGGTGTTTAATGTTTCCCACAAGGAGATCTTTTTCCCCTTTTGATGAGATTTTATTTGAAATCTTAACAAGATTTTAAATAATGAAAAAGGTTGATCCTTGAAAGGAAAAGGATGAAAAAGAAAAGGAGTTCCTTGACTTCAATAAACTCTTCTTCTTCTTTTTTTCCCTAAATAGCAAGATGGCTCCTTAGTGACCAATACGTAAGTAGCACTTAACTTGACTTTCGTTGTTCATTCAAACACATCTTCAATGTACAAATCATAAATTAAAAAATAAATAAATAAACGATAAGAAATCTACCCATGATATTTTTTCACCTATAAGGGTAGAACTACTAGTTAGAAGACTTATAAATAGAATATTAAACCAAATTTAGCTAATAGGATAAGGACGTCACTACATTAGATGCAAAAAAAAAAAAAAAGGTTTTTAAAAATCAATAAATATGTGACAAACATGGAGAAGTTCTTACCATCTAATCGAACTCCTCCGGTGCTCTTCTGCAATAATAAAGCCATTGCAAAAAGCTTATACACTAATCTCTCCTTAAACATCCAAGCGCATTAGGTGATACAAGCATATAGAAAGTAGCTTTTAGTAAGAATGTTTTTCATTCCATTTCTAATACATGAATGATTAGCTTTGGTGCAAGTTGAAGTTTTTTAAATGCATTCTCTAAAAGCTAATCTTTTGGCGACAACATTCTATATTATCATCTCATACTAATAAATGAATTTATTTTATGTGTTCTTGTTTTAATAATAACACAATCTAAAAAAGTCTATAGAATTATATGTTGAGAAGATAATACTTAAAGAGTTTAAGAATAAGATAATTATACTTCTCAGTGCTTAAAATTCTTACATGTTTCTAGTTAAAGAATAGTCATTTGATATAAGTGCTAGCTAGGGCTCGCACACAATTCTTGTATGTCAACAAAGGCACATGATTTAGCCTCTTTTGATATTTGAGTACCTTCCTGTAAATTGATTCTCTTACCAATAGGGAATTTCTTGTAGCTATTTCTTTTGAACTGCGTAAAGGAACCATTCTTAATCCCCAAGTATGTCAATAAGGATGTTGCTCCATTTGTTTCCTTTTAATTGATCTATTTTTTGTGGTCATTGATTTACTAGCCACTATTTTATTTATATTAAAACAAAACCACCTGGTGGTTGGGGAATGATATGGTATTTGAGTAGGTTATTGTAATTGAAATAGCTAGTGGAGGTATGAATTTTTGTAACTAGAAAACCTAGAGATAGGGTTTTACGAGAGCCTTTCCAAGTCAAATTCATATTATATTTTATTGTTAGCTTTGGTGTATTCCCAAGAGGGGGGTGAATTGTTAAAAATTAATCTCCTAGGTTTAGCTAATCTAGCAGTATTTCACAACCTAGGGTCTTTCTATATACACACACCCAAATGCGCAGATAATATGTGGAAATTAAATCATTCACTATAACATACACGTGCTGAAATGTAAAGTGTGGAAAGTATAAAGTACACGCACAATATGTTATTAGGGTTCGGCCAACTGTGCCTACACCACCTCTAGTTCACAAGCCCGAGGATTCCATTAAAGGCTCACTTAAATGGTGGAGCAGTGCCAATTACAACCAGGTCAATTTCAGGGGTTGACCTCAACTGGGACGCCTTAATAGGATGACACACCTAACTTTCCTCACCGGGTTTATGCCAATCCAGGACTATTCAACAGGGCTAATCTCCCTCTTCAGGCCCACGCCTAGAATACAACCAATGTGTATAAAATTTGCATACACGAAAATGTGCTTCTCATACTAAGCAAATATGTACTACAATATGTGCATGTAATAATCAATCCACACCAAACACGTAGGAACTATAAGCTCAGTGGTGTATATGTGCAATCAACACTAAATGTTATGTCTATAAACGATCAAGCACAAGAGTGTTCTAACAAGTTATTTCTTTGAAACTAGATATAACAAATCTCAATACTAGATTATGATTTCAAAGATGCTGATCAAGTATTCAAACTAACTCAAAATATTTTCTTTCAGTGACATAAGCACAAGAGTAGTTTCAAGTATATAGCATGCAAAAAATTATTTTGCACACAAAAATAAAGTTATAGGAATCTTTGTAATGGCAATGCAATGATCCTTAAGCTAACGATTTTCTTAACACTACATTTATCAAATAAAAATCTGTGGGAAAACTCTTGCTTAACTCCCCAAAATTAATGACAATCAATCAAGCAAAATAGTGAGAGTATCTAGCAATATCAAGCAATAAATAAACACTCACAAAGTAAGATTTCTCAAGGGAATGAAGGTGTTTGAGTGCTATAGGGTTGCAATGAACAAATAGGGTTTAGGAAATTTGAGAGAATTTTTGGCTAATCCTATTTGCTAATCACCACTAATTTTTGCAAATGAACCACTATATATAGAGAATGGGTAAATTATGACCGTTGGGGGACACATAGGGTATTCTTAAATTTGTTTAAAAAGTTTAGCAAAAATTAACCTTATTTAACCCTTTAACCTCGGTAAAATATTAATCAACCCGAAGGAATTCGGGTGGCTGAACTTAAGTTCGGTCGCCCAAATAGACTCATCTTGAAAATTCATATAAAATAGTTTGGGTGCCTGAATTGTCATTCGGTTGGCTAAAAAAAAGTTAGAGAGTTAAGTCCGAGGTTCGGGTGCTCGGTCATATGTTCGGTAGTCCGAACTCGAATGTTCGGTCGCCCGAGGCTTAATTTGAACTAAATCGTTCGGTAACCTGAGTTGATGAAAAGTCCTTTTCGGGTGGTTCGGGCGCCTGAGGGCAATACGTTCATTCTGGTTCGGTAGCCTGAACCAAGGTCAAACTATTGACTTCTCAACAGCTAGGGCGCCCGAGGTGATTTGTTCACCTGGGGTTCGGTCGCCCGACCTCACTCATTTTATGCCTATTAAGTTCATTTTCATTTCAATTAATTCCCCTGATATGTTAAGTGATTATGGGAACTTTCTTATGTGCAAGTGCTGGGACCTAGGGTCTTTCCAAGGCCATTTTAAGAATGCCAAAAAACCTAGCGTCGGTCGACTGATACCTAAGGTTTCTCTAAGGTCTTGAGCTTATAGATCCTACATGCATGCAATGCAGATTATTACAGACCTTTTTTTAAATGAAATTATTACAAACCCAATGATAAAAAGTACAATAATAAATATGCTGGGTCTTCACTTCTCTTCAGGTTGTCGCATGCCATTATTTGAGTTTTTTTTTTTTTTTTTCCATTATTAGAGTATTTGCGAATAAGAAACTGCACACAAACTTGACAACCATTAAATATCTGAGTATTTGTCATAATCAAAACAGGGTATAACTCATAGGGTTAACATCTATTATATTCTATTGTACTATGTCTGTTTGTCTTAGTTTTTACATTCTATACCTTATGATTAGATTCTTTTCCTCACAAGGTAGTTAGCTATATATTGTAGAGTTAGTTGAGATTTGAATCTTATCATGTATGTTTTTTATAGTAAATGAAAACTTCTAAAAAAATGTCTTTTTATGTAAAGGGCCATCTTGAAATTGAAATTTAAGAAATGAAGATCACCTAACCCCATTAATTGGATTCAAAAATTGTTTAATAATCTTTCTATTTATGCCTTCTTATATATAAAGAGGATAATCCGATAGTTATGTTCATATGTAAGGGTTATACCACACTTTTGAAGAGTTTTGAGTTGTTTGGGTATTAATCCGATCATATGAGGCTACTATATCTAGTTTATGTAGAGTACTAGAAGAATTCATCATACTTCATAGCAATAAAGTAAGACATACTTAGTTAAACTTTTTTGAGTTTATTGCATTATTATCCGTATCTAATCACATAACCATACAATTAGTCTTAACTTTTTCTCTTGTAAAGGAATTAAATTTTAGTGATTGATATAATAGCTTTGATGGGCAATCATATTACTCAAGTTTTGCCATTCTTATGATATATTTTTATTTGTTATTAGCAATCTTGGGACTATTGTGCACGACTTTTTTTGTGGGTCTAGAGATAGAAAACTAGCTGTGGTTTCTCAATATGCACCTTTAGATTTTTATTTTTATTTTTTAATTTCTTATCATATAAATAGAAATTGGTATAGAATTTGCAATAGGGTGCATAAAAAAAGAAAAGGGATTGCCATATAAATAACTGACAGGAATGGTGTAATCCCAAGAGGGGGGTGAATTGAATATTTAAAAATTCTAGGTCACTTTTCCCCTAATTTCAAAACCACAATCAGTGTATCGTAAACTAGGGTCTTTCTAAGCAATTACAAATCCCAACAATATCTACTCGAGAAAATATTTAAAACAAATATAGTAGTCTCGGTACTTCCCAATTAATCACAAAACAGTATATCTCAAGAATTCATAATAATTTAAATGCAAGCATATAAGTGCGGAAAACATAAATAGCGTAGGGAAAGAGAAGGCAGACACAATATTTTTATCGAGGTTCAACCAATATTGTCTACGTCCCCACCTCAAGCTAACCCACTTCAGGATTCACTATCGTGCTCACTTAACCAGGCGGAGTGACGCCATTTAGAATACTCCTTGTGGGGCAGAGTCTCCCTAACTCACTTAACCGAGCAGAGCCAAACCGATTCTTCTTACAGGATGGAGTCTTCCTAACTTACTTACCGGGCTAAACCAAACCGTTTCTCCTTACAAAGTGAAGTCTCCCTCTTCAGGCCACGCCTACAAATACATAAAATTTTCGTACAAAGAAATGCTTCTCAAAATAGACAAAGATGTACAATTTGAAGCACTGAATGCACTCTCAAATGATATGAAATTAAGCTTAAGAGAGTATGGGTATTTTTCTCAATAATGTTTTTGAAATCTTTGAACAAGATATATGTATATAAGATAAATACACCAAGGATTCAACCCCAATAAATATTTCTCCCAAAAATATTTTTCAATTTAAAATTGAAGGAGAACTTAGGGTTTGACATAAATCAAACCAAGAAGCTTTTCAAGCAATAAATACGAGTTTAGATATGCTCAAAGCTAGCTTGATTAATTCACGAGATAAAAAGCCTTTGAATCAATATATATGGTTCAATATATGCTCAAGGCTTTTAAGGAAACTCAAAAGTATTTTCTCCAAAAATGTTTTCAAAGAAAGAATAGGAGAAAAATAAACTTTGATCTTCAATGAGTAAGAAAGCTTTTAAGAAATATATATTAGTGATATATGCTCAAGCTTTTCCAAGAATCTAAGCTCTAAAGATGTTTTCTCCAAAGAATATTTTCAAAAGAATGTGTAGGAGAAAAACTAGGATTTATGCTCTTCAAAGAATTTTTGTAATAAGATGGGAATAAGAGAGCTTTTGATTTTGAAATAAAATGCCTAAAAATTTGAGAGGATTTTTCAAGCTAATCAAGTTGTTAATCATGCCTTGGAGTGGGCTATATATAGAATTCCTAAGAAAAATGACTGTTAGGGACACACTCGTCATTTTAGAAAAGCTTAATTAAAAAATTAATGACATTTAGCACTGGAAAAATCGTTCAACCCGAGAGGTACGGTCGACCGGGGGCTTCGCCTTTTGGCTAGCCTTTGTATTTTTTTTCAAACTTTTTGCAAGGACTGGTCAACTGATGAAAGTGCCGATAGCTTGGCCATGGGTGATTTGCAAAACATAGAGAGATGGTCGGCTGGGGCTCAAGTCCGATCTATCGGACCAAGAGGCAAGTTGGCTGGCCGTTTCAAGAGAAAATATGGTCGATCTGCCAAGGCCTCCTAAACAGGCCAAATAGAAAGGGTCAGTCGATTGTGGTGAATATAACATTAAAGGGCCGGTCGATCGGGCCTTAATAAAAAATGAATTTTGGCCCTGTTTTTGACTCTAAAAATTATTTAAACCTTTTGTATGATTATAGTTTTTATGAAAAAGTTTTTCGTGAAAACTTGTTTCCCAAGGGTCAGTCTATGGTCATCTAAGCTTTGCAATCATACCATGCAAGATATGCATTATTACATGTCATATATAAACTAAATGCATTACAAATAAAATAATATGTCTCCTTCTTCTTCTTCTTTTTCTTTTGCTCTTCACTTTTCAAGGAATACGACAGACTGTATGTTCTTTAAGTCCCTCAAGCTTCCATTTTCCCTTTGTCTTATGTGTGTGCCAAATTATAAACTTATTCAAACACTAAGTATACACATAAGATCTAAGTGCTTTGTTAGTATCAAAATAGGGATCACACTCAAAAAGTCAACAATAACAATTAGTAAGGAATTCACAATATAAAAAGTATTCTATTATATACTCTAATTGGTGCTATTGCTCCTAGCTAGGCACTCAGTCAATAGATTTGCAAGTAAGAAATTGGAAAATGGAAATTATAATACTTCTATGAATCTTTCAAAAAAATAACAATTAAATACCTAAGGAGGTGGCCAAATATAAGGGTCAAGAGCATGCCAAGTTAGGACTCCAAGATTGAAATTTGGTGGTGGTAGGCATAATGGAGGTAAAAGGACTTTAGGACCATAATATGCATGAAGATATAGTGAATTAGATGAATTCTCTACAATTTATTGAAATTGATTATACAATTATTCTAAATGTTGAAAGGACCAAGTTAGATCGATGCGTAAGAAAAGAAAAGAAGATGCATTATATAAATCAAAAACAAGGATGGCCAATTAGTACATATATTGATATGTTCCTACAAAATCAAACAACTAAGTATAGGCATTAATTTTCAACCTCGACCAAAAATAGAACTACTTTATAAGATCTACTGATTATAATAATAAATCAAAAAGGATTTTATATATATATATATATAATGAAAAGTAGGATTATGAGAAAAGTAGATGTCACCCCATCTTCCACCACTTTGGTTTCCACCCAATAAATGTAATGTTATCCATATTGTCCTCTAAAGGGCACCCTACTCCTCACATTTGTAACATATATCATTGCATGTTTTGAATACTCACTTGTATGTTTGAAGTAAGTAGGGTATATAGAAAGAAGAGGAGAGATAAAGAGAAGGTAGAGATATCTTGTATAAGGTCTGTTCCATATCATATTGTAATTCCTCTCATGATAGTGAAGTTTTGATCCCATCCGCCCATGGAGTAGGCATAGCTGAACCATGTAAAATTTTGTCTCGTCTCTATTTATTTATTTTCCTATTTATTTTCTACATATTTTATAACACATTATCAGCATGAGACTCTAACCAACTAACATATTTCTTTAATTCTTATTTAATTCATGAGGCTCTAACTCACTAATATATTTCTATATATTTATACCGCTTTAATGGACGGTTTTATTTCTGTTTATACCACCTTAATGGTCAGTTTTATTTATGTACTGCCTATATATATATATATATATATAAACTACTAATCTCCAGAAGAAATGGTATATTAGTCCTCCTGAAGAGGCTATATATTTAAATCTTCCGTTTATATATCTCTCAAAGGGATAGTCCTCCTGAAGAGGTAATATATTTAAATTTCCCGTCTATATTTTTAACCTCCCTAAGAGATGTTAAATTTGACCTCCTGAGGAGGTGAAACATTTATTCTCCATATGAAATAATATATTTAATCTTCAGAAGAAGTGTTAAATTATTACTCAATTTAATATTGTAAATTGAAATCATATTCCTGAAGAGTACAAATTGAGAAAAAAAATAATAATGTTCTCGAAGAAACATATTTAAGTACCCTAAAAGGGTGGAAATACTATTGTATTATTATATCAATTTTATTTTAGTTTTTATATTTTGTTTTCTAAATTACTTTATTATTGTTAATTTATTCAGATGTCGAACCTAAGCAAAGTTGAATTTGTTCCGCTTGATATCAAAGGCAACAATTATTTATCATGGATTCTTGATGTTGACATTCATCTAAATGCAATGAACTTGGGAGATACTATTTTAGATATAAATACCACATCCCTGTAGGATCACGCAAAAGTTATGATCTTCCTCCATCATCATTTAGATGAAAAATTAAAGACCAAATACCTCACTGTTAAAGACCCACTTATCCTATGGAAAAATTTAAAAGATAAATTTGACCACCAGAAAACTATGATTATACAAAAAGCTCGATATGAATGGTTGCGCCCGAGATTGCAAGATTTTAAAATAGTTGGCGAATATAACTCAATCCAGTATAAGATTAGCTCGAAGCTAAAATTATGTGGTGAAAATATTATTGATGAAGATATGCTAGAAAAAGCTTTTACTACTTTCCATCCCACTAATGTGCTCCTATAGTAGCAATATAAGGAAAGGAAATTTACTAAATTTTCTGAACTTATATAATGCCTTCTTGTCACTGAGCAAAATAACGAGCTTTTGATGAAAAATCACCAAACTCGTCCAACTGGTTCGACCCCATTCCCTGAAGTGAATATGAATACATCTTATGGTCAAGGACAAGGTCGCAGGCATGGTCGTGGGTATGATCATGGCCATGGTCAAAAAAATCATTGGCATCAATATGAGGCTACAATCTCCAAGAAGAGGGATAAACCCCAGAATAGGGATGGGCCCCAGAAGCGGGTAAATGATCAAAATCAAAGACCTAGGAAGCATGAAAATGAATGTTACAAATGTAGAGGAAAAGGTCATTGGTCGTGTTGACTTTGGTGTATTCCCAAGAGGGGGGGAGGGGTGAATTGGTATTTTAAAATTTATTTCCTAGGTTAAACTATCCAACAGCAGTATATACACAACCTAGGGTCTATCTATGCACAAATAAATATAATGTGCAAAAATTAAATCATGCGCGACATTCACAGACAATTGAGAATAACATACATGTGCAGTAAATATAAAGTGCTAAAATGTAAAGTGCACACACGATATGTCATGGAGGTTCGGCCAATACTGCCTATGTCCTCGCCTTAGCTCATAAGCTCGAGGATTTCACTAATGCTCACTTAACGGGTGGAGCAGCACCAGTTACAACTAGGTCAAATTCATAGGGCTGATCTCAACCTTTACAAATGATCACCTCCATGATTCATTTTATTTAACATATATGCATAGTTATAGGTTTTATAAAAAGCATATGATCACCCCTCACCCATTTTGTTTCCTAATTCACGTGTATGACAACAAAGCCCACAAATTCCACCATTCAAAATCCTTCACAAATTACCATATGAAAATCCCCTATTTACAAACTCAGCTTTATACAATTGGATTTCGAAACATCAACTAAAATCATGAATATACATACATATAACGTAGTCTAATCGGTTCAATTTCAATAAAAATTTGACATAACTTAATCCCCTTACCTGTTCCTGAAAAAAAGTCGATTACGTTCGAAAAACGAGAAACCCTAGCTTCCGAACCCGCCGCCCGAAAGTGAGCCGGCAAACTGAGAGAGGAGAGAAAAATGATCAAGGACCGATGCCAGACTCTAGGTGATCTTAGAGAGAGAGAGAGAGAGAGAGAGCCATATGAGAGAGTGAGAGAAAAGAGAAAAAGTCCCAAAAACCTAAGTTAGAGAAAGAGGGAAATGTAATTTATGTAATAAAAATACCTTACTTACTACTTAAGTAAGCTTGCCCAGAGGAAAACTATCGATGGTTTTCTTGGGGTTTCTGAAACCGTAGATGGTTTGGCAGTTCAATGCTCTTGGTTGTTTGTAATCGTCGACGGTTTTTTCCTAACATAGTGAAACCGTCAATAGTTTAGGGTCCTACCAAATCGATTTCCTATTTGTCCTTTCTTTTCCTTTATTTATGTCTTCTTTTATTTATTTATTTTTTCTTTTTCGAGTTCGAGTCCCTATAGTGACACTGTTGACCCAAGATGGAACTCCCTACATTTCTGCCTTGAGTCCCTAACTCCACCTGAATAACATGATTGCTGCTACTGCAGTTTTCTGACATGTGCTTCTCTTCCTTTACCTGAGTACGCTGCCCCATGACTCTATCACCAAAAATCATGTCCTCGATCACCCCTTTGTTTGCCATAAGATCACCCAGCTTGCACCCACCTTTCTTATACCCCAGAAAAGTATATTATCCGAACATCACACCAAGTTTGGATCTTCCATCACTATAATAGTGCACCAGTGGACATCCACTCACAACTGAGTAATCTACCACAAATTATGCCTACAATTCACCTACAACTTTCCCATCTAGCGATACCTTTGGCGATCGGTCACACGAGAAACATGTCATATTCACTGACTTCACCAAAAAGTACCATGCAAGCCCTGTATATAACCTCCCCTACTCACAAAACTTCTTGAATGAAACTAGCGTACTCAACCCCAATGTTTGACTTAAGAATCTCTCTCCTGGTCTGGTTCTCCACCTCAGCCACTGCATGAAGTACACCAAGACCCTTCGTGATAAACACGTGAAATACATGTGTCTATCCCCTAATGCTATCATCATTGGTTTCCAAATATCTAAATACATGTAGTCACTCATATACTTTAACCGCATATGCCACAGGATACCTAACTCAGATTCAACGGTTGCAACTCCACCTACAACTGTAACACCCTGCAGTGCATAGATATTTACCGTTATCTTTTCTCCTTTCATATCGATTCACCTTCACACACTTTCATTTTTCCACATTCAAACTTGTAACAATAACCATTACAGTATAAAATACCCAATGAAACAACATTCTTCCTTAGATCCGATTCATGTTTTACATCGGCTTTTACAACACCATCATACATTTGATTTTGACACTTCCTATAACAAATATTTTGCATGAAATATTATTTTCCATCAAAATACAACCAACATAAACTGACCTGTATGTGTCAAACCATTTTTAGGATAAAAGCATCGGGTATCTAAGATCCAAGAATCACCATGAGGCACTCCAAACCCGATGAAACACGTAACATATCTCTATCACTACATTATGAGTCTTCCTCCACTACACTTGTAGATTTTGACGAACCCTTAGACATATATTGACATTCTCATTTTCACCAAACTAATGATGGAATCCATGACGTGATACAACACGTCCTTAGCCAAACAAAAACGAATGATTGATCCCAATTCATTCCAAATCGCTGCATCAATGCTATCTGGTTGAAATTCTGTATAAACATTTCACCAAACCTTGTTACACTAAGAGATCCTTCAATTTAGAGACCATACAACATGCTCTGATACCAATTGTTTTGTAAATGGATCGGATATAGGATGCATAGCGGAATAAAAATGCAACAAGCAAATCAAACTTAACCATAAAACATGAAATAACAAGCACAACAACAAGATGTACGTGGTTCGGCAAAACCTACATCCACGAAAGCAATCGGCACAAAAAAGTTCACTAAGAAATTTGAAAATACACAATACACTTCACAAAGATATCTCTCATCATGTCTCACAATATCCTCAGATAAGGATAAATAGATATTCCTTCAGAGGTTTTTCTCCAACTACCCAACCACCCCAACATTCAAATTCAAAATTTAAATTTCTTCTTGTAGCTCAGGCACACTCGTTGATGAGAATAAAGGATTCGTAGACGAGTCAAAGAAGCCCACTCATCGTCGAGTCTATCCTTTCATCGACGAGTCTTTAACTCTGAGATTTTCTGCTCAGTTCTACTCATCGACGATGAGAAGTATCTACTCGTCAATAATGAGAATAGGGGATTCGTGGACGAGTCAAAGAAGCCCACTCATCGACGAGTCTTTAACTCTGAGATTTTCTAACTCTCGGTATCTACTTGTCGAAGAGCACACGGTTCTTGTCGACGAGTTTTTTACTGCCAACACAAGAAGACTTCTCTCTTGAAAAATTATGTGATACCCACCAGTTATTCTAAAAAATGTTGAAACAAAATCATAAGTTTACGAAGTAATGCAAGAAGCCGACTATTCTTGTCCTTACTGATTAAAAAAATTCTGATTCAAAAGATGACTATCATTCAGATGAAACATTTCAGGTCCAACCTATTCTCTCTTCTAAAGATTTTCAGATAAGTCCTCATGTTGAAATTCAGTTCCTCCTTGAAAAATATGGTAAACATATACTTGTTGTTGCATATATTGATACGGATCCCATAAGACCATGGCTAATCCAAAAGTTCTACCATCAGACAATATTTGCAATTGAGCAATTTGTGACTTACATATTTGGAATTTATTGGAGTGCGAAATGGCACAAAATTTTTAGTCCTGAAGTTGTATAAACTAAAGTATGCTACAAGTCAACATGAAAGGGGTGCTCAAGAAAAAAACAAAACAATTAAAAAACTAAAATGAAAGAGGAAAGAAATGACAAGCCAGAGAAATGTCAAATGCAGTTAATGATGGGTGACAGCAAGCAATTACCCCTGCATATATGTAAACCAAAGTTTGGACATTCTTCTGTATGCACATGGCATTTCTCCATTACACAATTAACAAGTTAAAAGTTGTCTTCACAATCAAGTTTCTTGGGATTAAAGAAAGGGAAAAAAAACTAATGATCATGGGTTAAAGCAATTAATTTATTCAGAACTAGTTAAACTGCGAAGCCACACAATGGAAGTCTGCAGCTACCTCCGCAACTAGGTGGTACTGTGCAGAGGGAGTACTTTTGGTAAATCAATTAATCAACTAATATGAAAGAGGCAAGGAATAAGAAGCCAGAGAAATGTCAAAGCTAATTATGGGCGGCAGCAAGTAACCCTGGTATGGAAACCGAGGTTTGGGACATTCTTCTGCAATCACATGGCATTTCTCCATTACCCAACAAGTCAAAAGTTTGTATTCTCAATCAATTTACTTGGGATTAAAGAGAGGAAAAACACTAATGATCATGGTTTAAAGCAATTAATTCATTAGTAGTTATCAAATTGGCAAGCCACAATGGAAGTCTGCAGCCACTAACCCAACTAGCCGGTAGCAATCACAATGCAGAGAGAGTACCATTACCTCTACTCATACTACTAGCTAGTGCTCCTAACATTAATCTAAGAACGCCTTCATCAAGATTGACAGAAGAGAGAGAGCATTCATGCATGCTTGCTTGCTTGGGAGCAAATTAACAGAAGCTGGGTCTGGGTCTTAATTATCTGATCTGAAAGTGTTTGTAAGTGGCATTCTCTTGGATCGCTATCTGAATTCTGCCCATGTCGTCCACCTGCCCGCACACACTGTTAATGTCCTTCAGCTGAGCGGTTGCCCCTTTCCTAGTCGACCCACCTCCTTCCGAGGCCTGCGAATCCAGTGAGGTCTTCCTGCGCCGCTCGTTGTGTCCTGCCAAACGCCTCCGGCAACTCCTTTTCGATTCATCAAATTCCGATAGTTCGTGGAATCTGCATCATAATACATGTTCTCTTCTTATCAGAAGGGCCAGCCAGCGAGTTCTGGTAAATTTGAAACACCTTGCACCTCCCTCTTTCTCATTCTTTTAAATCACTCAAAAGTCACAAAGAAATATTGGATAACAGATTAACAGCTGAATGGAAGTGCTGGGAAATACAGGACTGTGCAATTGGAACAGAGCCAAAGGCCCACCATAGATACCATACCACCAGCTGAGATTGACCATCTGTGAGCATGCTATTTGGATTTTTTGTTTTTTAGAAAAAGCCACTGGTAGTATAGGAAATAGACAAATCCTGTTGATGCGACTCTAGTCGAACTAAGCTAAAAATTGTACAGAATGGGTCATTAGAGCCCATAAATTGCATTATTAAATACGTGAAAACAGGGGAGAAAATCTGCAGATGGAGCAGAGCAATACCAATAAAAAGCCAAACTGTGAATGACCCTTGAATACAAATGTTGTGAAATCAGGACTCTGCAATTGGAAACAAAGCCACACGCCCACCATTGATACCACACCCCCAGCTGAAATTGACCTTCTTATATATATATATATATATATATATATATATATATATATATATATATATATGTTTGTATATAAATATATATATATATATGTTTGTATAATCATGCAATTTGGATTTTTTTTACAGGAAAAGTCACTGTAATATAAAGACAAATTTTATTGATATATGTCTTGTCGAACTAACCTGAAAAGGTGTAAAGATTGGGTCATTAGAGTCCATAAATTACATGATTATGTGAAAACAGATGAGAAAAATCTGCAGCTGGAGCAGTGTAATACCCGTAAAAAGCCAAAAGAATAGGAAACAGAAGAAAAATAAATATAAATAGAAGCGTTTCAACTGCAGAGCCACAGTTAGATTAGCCAACCAAGTCAAAATGAAACCCCCTGTCACCGCACTCAAGAAGAAAAATTAAAGTGAACAGAGCTCTTGAAGGTCTTCTAGCTATCAGATTTTTTGGTAGCCGCCAGTGCCACGGTTGAATGACTGGTGAATAAACAGTGTCGAGCAGTCAACTGAGGAGTTACTTACGCCCACCATATATATATATACACACCCACACACACACACACACACACACATATATATATATACACACAAACACACTCATATATGCATATGTAGGCATGATGCAAAGAGACCCAGAAAAGGGAAAAGTTAAAAAAACACGATCAATGTATTAAAAGAAGGAAAAACCTGCTGCATTGCTGACAGAAGCGCTGGCGGATTCCGGCGACGAGGACGGCAGGGGCCTTGAAGTGGAGCTCGCACACCTTGTGGCGCCTGTGGTACTGCTTTGCATCGCTCAGATCAACACTGCACTTCTCAGCTTGACAGCAGAACCTCATGGAACCACCACCCCCAGTACTCCTCTTATTCCCGCCGGAACAAGCCGCTGCTGCTGCTGCGGCGGCGGCGGCTCTCTTCCTCCTGTAGTCTTCATGATCGTAGATAAACCCCGCCGGCTGCTGCTCCTCGGCGGCCACCTCGGTCTCCTCCTTCACCCTATCCCTCGTCACCACCACTCTCTGCTTCCCCTTCTCCATTAATTAATTCCAAAACGGAACTAGGAAAAATTAAATTAGTTCAGTGGCAGTGGGAAGTATAAGCGAGAGGAAGAAGAAGAAGAAGAAGAAGAAGAAGAAGAGGGTAAAGAGAAGAAGAAGGGGGAGTGAGTGATGAAGTGATGATGGTGGGTGATGAGAATTATAGGCGGGGGAAAAGTAAAAAGAAATTAAAGAGAGAACGGGAACGCGTGAGGACCACAAGGTGAGAAGAGCTTCCAATTCATCCCCCTCTGTTTCTCTCTCCCTCGCTGTCCATATGGAATGTTAGACACAAAAACAGAGAGAGAGAGAGAGAGAGAGAGAGAGAGAGACCTGATTCTCGTGAGTGGTGGTGGGCCCTACAATGTTAAATAAAGGAGGGGTTGTGTGTTAGGTGGTTAAGGGTACGGGGTTTGGGTGGGGCGGAGGGGGAAGCTGGGTTCCGGTGGGGATTGGTCGGGATCCAAACGGTGCGTTTCTCTGCGTTACGTGTGTGCTTTTTGTGGACCAATGAACGGCTGAAACGTGGTAGGCCTTATTTGTAGTTGAGTTCCGTGCGGTGTGTCATATTGTGGTGCGCATGGTACGATTGGTAGTGCAGTGGGGTCTCCTACGGCCTACAGGCTACACCTGCAATGGTTCTAACCGTGGAGCACAGTTTTAATGTTTCATCATCTGCCCTCCCCAAGTATGGTCTTTCCTTGGAGCGACGGGTCTATCTTTCTTCATCTATTCTCTCTATAATTCTTGTCAATTTGTAATTTTTTTTTTTTTTTTCTATTTTACTACCCGTTTGAAAGTTATTCCACTCTTTTTTTTTTTTAAACTTATTGTTGAATGAAAAAGTAGAATGACCTTCGAGATGCTTTCCGATCATGATGACCTGAAAAAGAAAGAAAGTAGGAATGACTCGGAGGACCCAAAAAATACTCCGGAAGATTACTCTGATGTCTAAATAAGGGATTTGCTATAGAGGTTTATACAACAGTAAAATAGGTTGGAATAAGATTGTTGTGATATGGATGGGATAAATACAAAGCACGGCAGAATATATATACAACAAGTAAATGAAACACAAATAGAAAAACAAGAAGAGTAACAAGATTTACGTGGTTTTGACAAAGATTATGTTCACGGAAGCAATAGTACAAGAATTTCACTAAGAAAATCTCAAAATACACAATACACTTCTCAAATGATCACTCTTTCTATCAATATATGTCCAGAATGACATATATAATAGTCACTCTGAGGTTTCCCCCCGATTACCCAATCACCCAATGTTCAAATTCAAAATTTAGAAAAACTACTTGCAACCCAAACGCATTCATCGACGAGTACAGGGGTTTCGTCGATGATCCATAGAAGACCACTCGTCGGCAAGAACAAGGCATTCGTCGATGAGTCCTTTTTCTGCTCTCGGTATCTCCAGAACTCTGAGATTTTCCTACTCTTGGTATTTACTCGTCGACGAGCACAGGGCACTCGTCAACGAGTCATTGCTGCGTTGCCCCTTTATGTTTTTCTTCTTCCTTCTTTGTTTAAGAAAACCAAAGTATAAGAGTCAAACCTTAAAAACCAATCTCCACCTTGGCAATTATACACCCTTTAGGAGAATCCCGAAAAACATATCTAACTGTTTTACCTTGAACTTGAAACGCTTGGTTGGGTTTGTCTCCCTTCTATCAATTGGATACATGGAGTAAGTCCAAGCAAAGTTTAAACTTCTCAGAAGTAACCGATTTTGTCAGAACATCCGCTACATTTTCAGACTTGTGAACTTTCCCCAACACAAGCTCACCTGAAACAATCAATTCTCGAATCCTGTGGAACCTCACATCAATGTGCTTAGTTCTAGCATAGTATATTTGATTCTTTACCAAGTAAATGGAACTCTGACTATCAAAATGCAGCAACACTCCATCTTGCTGTAATCCCAACTCTCTAACTAAACCACTAAGTCATAAGGCTTCTTTTGTAGTTTCGGCAACTGTCATATATTCTGCCTCAGTCGTGGATAATGCTACTAGAGACTATACCATAGATTTCCAACACACCGGTCCTCCTACAAGGGTAAACACATATCCCGTTGTAGACCTTCTGTCATCTGTATGCCTAGCATAATCAGCATCAACAAACCCATAACTAAAGGACGACCACGTTGCTTGTCAAACATGATGTCATGTCTCGATATACCCCGTAAATATCTAAGTATCCATTTGATGGCTTCCTATTGGCCTTACAGCTTAACACCTTGTTTTGATACTAACAAACAAGTAGAACTTAACATGCTTTGTTTAAGCGATGTATTTTCAGGACTCAATGATGAATGCAAAATTAAGAATTCATGAAAGCTTATATTTCAAAGAAGGATGATCAATATAAAGCTTAAAGCATGGATTCAAAAATGGATTTAAAGATAAAGCTTGAAGATCATGAGAGCATGAGGATTAAAGAAAACTTGATGAAAGCTCAAAGAAAGATGAAGCAAGCATAAAGACCTCTAGGAATTCAATAATTGAAAATTTGAAAGAATCTATAGGAAATTTTATGTAAGTACTTCAAATAATTTCAATATGGATACATGAAACTCTTAGGTTAATTTATTAGACCTAGATACCTTTTAACATACTTGGAAAATATTTTTATTTATTTAAAAAAGGTTAGAATCATTTTTGGAATGAAAAGCACCAAAAAGAGGATTTTCCAAATGCTATTAATTTTTCTACATCCTCATTGATATGTATTTTTATCTATCAAAATTTAATTATTTTAAAAAGTGTTCAACATGAAAGTTGTAGGATTTTATCTTAGCTTTCATTTGAAACCAAGATCATCAAATTTGGACTTACATAGAAAACATTATGACTGAAATACTGAAGCGTGCTCGAAGTTGACAGTAGCCTTATGTTCCACCAGTAGACTGCCTGAACCATGACAGGCGCCTAGGTGGTCAAGCCAAGCAACTGCCTGTATCCTGACAGGCGACTGCCACCCTACTACCCTTTTAAAATAAACTAGGCAGGCGACTGACTAAAAGAGCCAGTCAACTGTCACGCGGGTGTTTTAAAATTTTCATAACGGTCAAAATTTTTAAATTAGGTTATTTGGGGTTCAAACTTTATGAAAACTTGGGGAATACTCCAATTCACTTGGGGATCAAGTTACATACTTTTTAAAGTCTATAAATAAGACTCAAATATCATTGAATTAATTAACTAAGAGTCAAGAATCAAATTCAACTCTCAAATTCTCTCAATTGTTCTCAACACTCAAAGGCCCTTTCACTCTCATCTTGTCTACAAAATTTGCTGAGGTCGTGCTGATTCACTCACCAATCTTGTGCTATAAATTCTAAATCTTTCAATCATTGAAAGAATTAATCGGTGACCTACTTCCTTGAGCTTCAAGTTAAATTTCATATTGTTATTTACTTTGAAGTATATTATAGTGCTGAATTGTTATACTAATGAGCTCTTTGTGTGAGCAATTCCTTGTACACAAATATTTAATTTGTATCTTATAGATTAATGAATCCAATATTGTTTAGATCGTTGGCTAAGTAAGGGGATATTTCTTAGAGAGGCGGGCTCTAACTTATTTGAAAGAGTGACAGAACGAGGGTACATCGTTTGGAGAGGCGGGCTCTAGCCTATTGAAGGAGTGTGTAAAGGTTTGTGCCGCCCGATAAAGGAACAAGTTTAGCGAATCCTTTGGTGGTTTACCAAAGGCGAGGACGTAAGCTGGGTATAAGCCAAACCTCGTAAAAATCTCGGTCTCACTCTCTATTTCCCTTACTCTCTTTATTTTCAGTACATATTTAAATTGCGTGGATGGTTTAAATATCTAAATCATACAACCTACATAATTTGAAAGTTAAATAAACTTAAGGTTTAATTTTGATTTGGGTTGTTGAAACCAAAAGGGAGTGTGTTGGTTAAACCATATTTTTCGGAAACCATACAGGAGTACATTACTTAGTTAACATCCCAAAGATAAAATTAACTAAGAGTTTATTTGAATTCTGGATTTTGGAAAGAGTGTTGGATTTCATATTACGCATCATATTAAAGAAGCAAATCCATTACTACAGGGCTTGATTCAAACTTATAACCAGGGCTGACAACAAAAGCTGAAAATTGAATTTAATATATTGATAAATTGTGGTTGAATGGTTTAAAGTTTGAATGTGTTTATATTCCAAAGAGTGTTGAATCTTGCATACTTCCATTAATCTAATAGTGTTGCAAATAACTTATACTCGGGAAATTAATTGGTTGTTTGGTTTGAATATTGTGCTTAATTGATTGGTTGTTTAATTGTGTTGTTGATTGGATAAAGGAAACTAAGTTCTTATGTGATTGACAAATTAAACAAACAAATCAAGAATTGGTTTAAAGAAATAAAAGAAGTTTAAAGAATTCTTAAAAGGAATTGAAAGAAATTTTTAAAATCCAATTCACCACCCCCCCCCCCACTCTCTTGGGACTACACCTTGCTTTTCACTTCCCAATGTTGTCTTCCTGGATTAGAGAGAAACTTACTTACCACGCTCACCGTATGACCCAAATCTAACCTCATACACACCATGACATACATCAAACTCCCCACAGCACTAGCATAGGGGACCTTTGACATGTCCCGGATTTCCTCATCCGTACCTAGGCAATCTGCAGTAGACAACTTGAAATGATTCGCTAAAGGTGTACACACCGGTCTTGCATCAACCATGCTAAACCTCTCCAACACCTTCTATACATAACCACCCTGAGATAACCATAATCTTCCTACAGTTAATTCACAGCGAATCTCCATCCCAAGTATTTTCTTGGTCGAGTTAAGATTTTTCATGTCAAATTCCTTATACAACATATCCTTTAACTTATTCACCCCAGTTAAATATTTTGCAGCTATCAACATATCATCAACATACAATAACAAAAAAATAAGAGAACCATCCTCAAGCTTGTTCACATATGCGCAGCAGTCATACTCACACCTCTTGTAGTCAATATTAATCATGTAAGAATCAAACCATTTATACCATTGCCTCGGAGACTGTTTTATCCCATGAAGAGATTTCTTTAACCTACAAACTAAATTTTCTTTTCCCAGTTCAATGAATCCCTCTGGCTGTACCATGTAAATTTGTTCCTCCAAGTCACCGTGAAGAAACGTCATCTTCACATCCATTTGTTCCAAATAAAAATCATAATGGGCTACCAACTCCAACACAATTCTAATAGAAATATGTCGGACTACTGGAAAAAAGATCTCATCATAATATATCCCCTTCCTTTATAAGTATTCTTTTGCTACCAACAGTTCCTTGAATTTCTCTCCTTCTTTTTCTGAAATTGTTTCCTTCTTCCTATATACTCATTTGCAATCTATCAATCTCTTTCCATTTGGAAGCTCCACCAAATCCCAAGTTTGGTTCTTATGTAGTGATTCCATCTCCTCAATCATCGCACCCATTCACCTATCTTTCTCCTGGTCATACACTGCCTCTTGAAATGTAGTTTGTTGACTCTGCGAGTCCAATCCTATTTTGATAATGACAAATCACTTGGTATTTGATCTGTGCATTAAGGTTGTGAATAGGAACCATATTAAGCATGCACAGAAAGATAATGAGTTGTGGAAGTCACAAAGCAAAACTAACAAATCTTGGCAAGATCCATGGAACTCAAAGAGTACGAGGATTAAGGTGCAAGCGGAAAAGTTCAAGATCATCTTGGGAATGGGTATTTAGAACTCATGTACTTACATTTTCGTATGATTTAATTTTAGGCTCATCATAACTTAGAATAATTTTAGGATTCATGCATTTCATGTATATCATTAGGGAACCTTCATGGACTTAGAAATGTTTTTGAAATCATGGAATATATGTTTTATAACAAAGGGACTTCGGTAGCCTAAACTCCACTTCAGTAGCTTGAAGAATTTCTTCAGGAGCTTGAAGATTAAGTTCGGTAGCCTGAAAAATTAATGGGAAAACACAGAAAGTGGCCGAGGCACCTCGGTCACCTGACCTTGGAACCTCAAGCACCTAAACCCACTTCAAGAGCTTGAACTTCCCTCTTTAGGTGCCTGACCCTGTATTTCAACTTGATTTTTCAAAGGCTTAAGGGACTTTGATCGCTTAGGCTTTTGACCTCAGGTGCCTGAACTCGCAGGAAAATTAAAATTGTGATTTTTATTAAACGAACTCGAGAGCTATTTCTTTGATCCAACGGCTGAGATCAATCCTAAAGGTTAGACACTATATATACTAATTATCTAAACCCTTGAACGAAGCTAAGACACACAATAAGAGAAGAACACATCGTATGGCAAGATTGTAGAGAAACTTGAGCTGATTGTCTACACTTCATTCTACTTTCGTTGTCTTTGGGCAAAGCTATTCCGAAAATCAAAGGGCATTTATTCATTCAACTGTACTTCAATCTAGTATTGAGGTTTGATCATTCAAGTTATTTTTTTTCAAGAACTTCTCATCTCATTACATATTCTTGAACATCATTAGAAAAGTTTTGATCTTGAATGTGCATATTCGTATAAAAATTGATTTTTGAAAAGATCATTACTTGAGAAAGCTTGTTTAGCTTGGTTGATTGGTTTTTGATTCAAGAGTATATAAATATACTTATGTATTGTTCATAGAGCTTATTATTGAAAAATCATTTTGATTAAACGATTGATTTTGAAAGTGCTTATGCATATACATAGTTATTCTAAATAAGATCATTACTTGATTTAAGTTTTGTGATTGATTGAAAGTTTTGATTCAAGTGTGTGTTTTCTAAAAGGTCTATATATTAGATATATGAACATTTGATTAAATATCCTTGGTACTTAGAACTATATATATTTGAGGGATAATTTCTGAAAAGCAATATACTCAGTTTGGGATTGAATACTTGATATCAAACTTTGTGATTTTGATTGATTTAATATTCAAGATAAAGTTTTTGTCAACAAGTTCACTTCAAATATATTTGTGCATTTTTACAAAGTGAACCAAGAATCCTAGTATACTCCAAAACAGTTTTAAATATATTTTTACTTGGGAGTTTTAGTTAAATAGAGATTTGTGTGTTGAAGCATATCATACATAAAACGATTGTATCGTTTTTCATACATTCATAAGTTTCAAGTTATATCATATGTTAATATATTAGGAATTTGATTTGTACTCATACGCTTTTGTTAGAAGCATTATTTTGAGTGTTAATTTTCAGATTCTATTGTATACACAGTTCGGTATGTGAACCGGTGTGAGAGGAGAGAGTTGTATCTCTTGTAAGCAGCGGAGTAGGAGGGAGCTGTCCTCTTGTAAGCAGCGGATTGTACGGGAAGCTCCGTCCCAATTTAATGAGCAGGGTTTAGGTGAATCCTTAAGTGGTTGCTCAAGGCGAGGACGTAGGCTAAGTCAATTGAACCTCGTAAAACTGTGTTTGTCTTCTCTCTTCCCATTACTCTTTATTTTCAGCACTGCATTTAAATTGTATATATTGCATGTATAGGTTAGATAGCCTTACACATAAGTAATTGAGTAACAAGAAGTCATTGGTAAAAATATAAGTAGGGTTTAAGAGGTATATAATTGTCAAAGAATTTTATAAATACCCAATTCACCCCCCCCCCCTCTTGGGATTACACCTAATTCAACATAGTTGGATCGTTGCAATTAGTAAGGAAAGCATAAGATACTAACTCTTCAAATTCATACCTTGATGGAGGTCTGATAGTGCATCTAGATCTTCGTATAAGAATATCATCGACTTGCTAGTTTCTCAAGTTAGAACTCCCTGCAACCATAGGACCATGATCATTTTCGTTGCTCTAAGCTTCCAACTCCACCTGCACAACATGTTCGTCACTGCCCCAACTTTTTGGCTTATGTTTCTGTTCATCACACTCTTAAGTACACTTCATCATAGCCTTCTCATCAAAGACAACATCCCTACGGATCACCACCTTGTTTGCCACGGGATCCCATAGCTTGTACCTCTTCACACCCTCTGGATATCCTTAAAAAAATAAAACAATGAGACTTTGGGTTAAGTTTAGACCTCTCCTCACTGGATACGTGGACATAAGCTGGACACCCGAATACCTTTAATCTGGAGTAGTCTACTGCATTTCCCATCCAAACCTCTTCTACCACTCTACCCTCTAGTGACGCCCTTAGTGATCGATTTATCAGAAAACAAGTCATACTCATGCCTCAGCCCAGAAGTTTTTTAGTAGCCCTGCATTTAATCCAAGATACCGAGCCCTTTCAAAAAGAGTTTGGTTCATCCATTCTACCACACCATTTTAATAAGGTGTCCAGCAAACTATAAAGTGTCTCTCGATACCCTACTCCACACAAAACTCCATAAACTAAGAATCAACATACTCGGTCTCATTATCCAACCTTAAGTATTTGATTCTCCTCCCTGTCAAGTTTTCCACTTCAGCCTTCCAAATCTTAAATTTGGCAAACGTATCTGATTTGTGACGCATAAAGTAAACTCAGAACTTCAGTGAGTAATCATCTATAAAACTCACATAATACACATGTCCACCCTTTGATGTAACTCTAACCGGGACCCAAACATCTGAATGCACATAGTCAAGAATACATTTTGTCTTATGTATAGCTTATCTGAACTTTGCCTTGTTTTGTTTTTCAAGAACAAAAATCCTACAAAATTCCAACTGACATGATTTCAAGCCTTTCAACAATTTCCTCTTATGTAGTTCTTTCATGTCATGTTCTCCTATATGCCCAAGGCACATATGCCACAAGATGGTCTCATTTGATTCGACTTCTATGGCTGTAGCTCCACCTACAACGATAGTTCCCTGCAATGTGTAGATATTCCCATCTAGTTTCTGTCTTTTCATTTTAGTTAGATCACCTTTCCATACTGTCAAAACTCCACCTTTGGACTTGTAATTAAAGTCATTACAATCCAACGATCTAAGCGATATCAAACTCTTCCTCAACTCTAGTATATGTCTTATATTACACAATGTTCTTACAATACCATCAAACATTTTTATCTTTACATTTCCTATGCCAATGATTTTGCAAGAAGCATCATTACCCATAAGAACTAATCCAGAATTCACTAACTTGTAAGTGTTGAACCACTCCTTGTTTTGAGTCATGTGATAAGAACATGCCAAGTTAAGTATCTTAGAGACTGTTAGATTATCCGACCCCGCTGAAACTGATAGAACATCACCATCACTACACACTAAACCTCCTACTTTAACAACATCCATAGATTTTGAAGTACCCTCATGTTTCTCAGAATTTCTCTTCTTCCAATCTGGACACTCCGGTTTCACATGCCCCCTTTTATCGCATTTATAACATCAGATTTCTTTCTTCTTCTTGGACTGATTTTGGGATTTCTAACTTGATCCATGTTTGGATTTTCCTTTGTCTCGCTCATTATTACTTTTTACCACAAGTCCTTATCGTTCATCACATATCTTCAATCTTTGATGAAAATTTAGTAAAACACTTGTTACCTATTCTAGATCAAGAGTTTTTTTTTCTCACGTAAGAGTGGTCACAAGATTTTCATAGGTATGAGTCGAGGGCAAAGAGTTTAACAACATCAAAGCTTTGTCATCCTCATCAAACTTAACATCAACTCTCATCAAATCACTAATAATTTGATTAAAAGCATTAATGTGTTGGTCTAAGTTTGATCATTCAACCATCTTAAGCCAATACAAATATTGCTTAAGAAAAAGTTTATTATTGAGAGATTTGGACATGTACCAGCTCTCTAACTTTCACCATATAGCCCTTGGAGAATCCTTCTCCATCACCCAATAGAGTACTTCGTCGGCCAAACATAAATGTATTGTAGAAGCGGCATTTTCTTGCAATTCTCCTCATGTTGCCTCATCAATTCCATCCCGTTGAACACCAACTAATGCCTTTCCCATTCCTTGTTGTACAATAATGTCTTTCACTCTCCTCTGCCATTAACCAAAGTTCTTGGTTCCATCAAATTTTACAATGTCAAATCTTGCAGAAGATGATCTTGAAGCCATGACAACAATCGCTCTAATATAAATTTGTTAAGATATGGATGGGATAAATACGAAGTACAACAGAATACATCCACGGAAGCAATGGCACGAGAATTTCACTAAGGAAATCTCAAAGTACACAATACACTTCTCAAATGATCACTCTCTCTATCAATATATGCCCAGAATGAAAAATATAATAGTCCCTAGGAGGTTTCCCCCTGATTACCCAACCACCCAATGTTCAAATTCGAAATTCAAAAAAACTACTCGCAGCTTAGGTGCATTCATCGACGAGTACAGGGGATTTGTCAACAATCCATAGAAAACCACTCATCGATGAGAACAGGGCTTTCGTTGACGAGTCCTTTTTCTACTCTTGGTATCTCCATAACTCTGAGATTTTCCTGCTCTCGGAATCTACTCGTTGACGGCACAAAGCACTCGTCGATGAGTCCCTACTGTGTTGCCCCTTTGTGTTTTTCTTCTTCCTTCTTTATTTAAAAAAACCAAAGTATAAGAGCCATACCTCAAATAACAGAGATGATCTTACCTCCTCTTTGAATCTCCTTTTATAATGGTGGAGTTTGACCCAAGGATGATGTGTCATTTATGAGCGAATTATGGTGCAGGCGTGAATCGCTCTAACCATTATGGGCATTATAGTGTAGACATAAATCGCTCTGTTATTTATGGGCATTGACCTAGGTGACTTGATAACTGTCTCATCAATGGACGTCTTGGTCTTCTCGTATATTTATGGGAACCATTATGATGGGTGAGTTAACTTGGGGTTTCCCTATTAGTGAGGATATTCTTCTAGGGTATATCATAACCAATCTTTCTATATTTATTCCAGTCAATAATTTTATACAAGAAAAGAAAACAAAATAAATAAGAAGAAAATTTATTTTATATTTTTTTTATATATGACAAATACTATTACAATGAAAATTTTTTTTCTAGTACGATTAAAATATATAAAAAAATCAAAGATTGATGATATGTCAAAAATCAAATTTCTATTTGTTGATTACTTGTATATTTTTTATTTTTATTCTTCATTTTTCTTGATTGTATAGTTGGAGATAAAAAGAAAATCCTATTTTTTTTTTTCTTAATATTTTAAGTTCTAAATAGGATGTATGAGAATTTATAGTTTTTAAATAAATCTACTCTTGGCCACAAATAGTTGTAAACAAAAAAAGAAAGAAAAGGCACCATATTTCTAGCTTACCAATCTTATTTTGCCACATTAACATTTTTCATAGTAGTATTCATATGTTCCTACAAGTAAGTCTTAGGCCTATAGAAAATATAGGTGTGATATAACAAGATTGGTGTATTGTAAATCTTTCATGGTGCTTCAATTATGTTATGGTGAAAAAATAATATTTCATAAAGTAGAAGCAGATAATAGGAAATTGATATTTAACACAAAGTAGAAAGAAAATCATTAACCTTCAAACTCTTACATCGAAATTTCCAAAATTAAATATAAATTCAAAGTTTATTACTCTATTTGAAAGATTAAGAAACACTTTAAAATACATGAGGAAGGGATGAAATGCACATGTTAATTGCTATTGTTATATTTGTGTGTGGCTCTTATACTTAGTGGAATTCACAAGCAAAGGAAGAAAAACATAAGTTTTGAAGTGTTCCTAAGTGGTAGCAGAAGACTTGTTGACGAGTGTCCTATACTCGTCGACAAGGAGATCCAGAGAGTAAGAAAAACTTAAAGATCCTGAGATACCGGGAGCAGAAAATAGGCTCGTCGACGAATGCCTTGTTCTCGTCGATGAATGTCCTTCTTGGTCTCTTTGATGAATCTCCTATTCTTGCCGACGAGTGCATGGGGACATCGAGCAGTTTTTTGAATTTTGAATTTGAACGTTGAGGTGGTTGGGTAATCAGAGGGAAACCTCTGAAACACTATTATATAAGTCATTATGGGCACGTATCGAGTATGAATGATCATTTTGAGAAGTGTCTTGTCTACTTTGATATTTCCATAGTGAAATTCGTGTGTCATTGCTTCTATGGATGAAGGCTTTACCGAACCACGTAAATCTTGATGTTGTTCTTGTTATTTATCACTTTTTGGTTGTGTTTCATTTACTTGTTGTATTTATTCCGCTGTACTTAGTATTTATCCCATCCATATCACAACAAATTAGTATTAGAGAGATTGTTGTTATGGCATCGGGATTGTCTTTTGCAAGACTTGACATCATCAAATTTTATGGAACTGGGAACTTTGATTTATGGTAGAGGAGAGTGAAAGACATTCTTGTACGACAAGGAATGGGAAAGGCATTACTTGGTGTTCAACCGGATGGAATGGATGAGGCAACATGGGGAGAATTGCAAGCAAAGGCCGCTTCTACGATACGCTTGTATTTGGCCGACGAAGTACTCTATTGAGTGATGGAGGAGGATTCTCCAATGACTACATGACGAAAGTTAGAGAGTCAATACATGTCCAAATCTCTCAATAATAAACTTTTTCTGAAGCAACATTTGTATTGGCTTAAGATGGTTAAATGATCAAACTTAAATCAACACATTAATGCTTTCAATCAAATTATTAGTGATTTGATGAGAGTTGATGTTAAGTTTTGAAATTAGGAATAGCTTGGGGGGGGGGGGCGAATTGGACTTTTAAAAAATTTCTTTTAATTCCTTTTTAGAATTCTTAAACTTATTTTATTACTTTTAACCAATTTGTAACTTGTTTGTTTAATTTGTTGAGCACTCAAGAACTTAGTTTCTTTATTTAATCCTTAACCATACAAACATCCAATCATTCAACCAAACCAATCAACTATAACTAGAAAGCAAACAATCAAGCCAATACAAAATACTTATGTAATATAAAAACTCAAGATGGTTGTTTGTTTATATTAGCCAAATTTGAACCAAGCCTTGTATAAATGAATTTGTTTCTTCAATATGATGTGCAATATAAAATCCAATCACTCTTTCCAAATATTTAGAATTCAAATAAACTCTTAGTTAATTTCTCTTTGGGATGTTTAACCAAGTAACGTACTCTCGTTGGTTTCTACAAGATATGGTTTAACCAACGTACTCCCTTTCGGTTTCCGCAACCCAAATCAAAATAAAACTTTAAGTTTACTTGATTCCCAAATATACGTAGTATATATGATTTTCAATTTAAACCATCCACGCAATTTAAATATGTACTAAAAATAAAGAGTAAAGAAAGAGAGAGTGAGACAAAGATTTTTATGAGGTTCGGCTTATACCTAGCCTACGTCCTCGCCTTTGGTAAACCACTAGAGGATTCACTAAACATGTTCCTTTAACGGGCGGAACAAACCTTTACAACACTCCTTGGTTAAGGTAAGAGCCTGCCTTCTCCAAACGATATCTCCTCATCCGGTCACTCCTTAACTAGGCTAGAGCCCGCCTCACTAAGCAATATCCCCTTGCTTAACCAACGATCCAAACAACCCTTGGAATCATCAACCTAAAAAATAAAAATCAAATAGATGCGTACAAAGAACTTGCTTCTCAAAGAGCTTGTTAGTACACCAATTACAGCACAACTAATATACTTCAAAGTAAACAACAATATGGAAATTAACTTGAAGCTCAATGAAGTATATCACCGATTAATTCTTTCAATGATTGAAAGATTTAGAATTTGTAGCACAATTTTGGTGGAAGAAGATCAACAAAATCTCAGTTGAATTCGTGCACAATATGTGAGCTTGAGAGCAAGAGAGAGCCTTGAGAATTTGAGAGCATTTGAGAGAGACTTTGAATTTTTTTAGAATTTGAATTCTTGGTGTATTGATTCAATGATATTTGAGGCTTATTTATAGACTTTAAAAAGTGTATAACTTGATCCCCAAGTGGCTTGAAGTATCCCCCAAGTTTCCATAAATTTTGAGCCCCAAACAACCCTATTTAAAAATTTGACCATTATGAAAAAAATCAAAACAGCCGTGTGGCAGATGACTATCTAGTTAAAACAAAGGGTCAGAAAGGTGGCAGTTGTCTATCCAAACCCATACAGATGCCTCAAAGTGCACTGGCAGTCGACTGTCCAATTCTTGACAGTCGTTTGTCAAGCTATCAGCTTCGAGCACTCTTCAATATTTTGGTCATAACTTTTTCTATATAACTCCAAATTTGATGATCTTAGTTTCAAATGAAATCTAAGAAAATATCCTACAACTTTAATTTTGAACACATTTTAAAATAAGGATTTTTTTATGGAGAACAATGCACATCAATGCAGATGTGGAAAAATTGACAACATTTGAGAAATCCTCTTTTTGGTGCTTTTCATTCCAAAACTGATTCTAACCTTTTTAAAACAATTTTTAACCTTTTAAAAATATTTTCCAAGTATGTTCAAAGGTATCTAGGTCCAATAAATTTACCTAAGAGCTTCATGCATCCATATTAAAATTCTTTGAAGTACTTACATGAAATTTCCTAGACTTTTTCAATTCTTGAATTCCTTAAGTCCTTTATACTTGTTTCATCTTTCTTTGAGCTTTCCGTGTTGATCACTTGAGCTTTCATTCTTTGAAGCTATTTCTTTAATATCAATGCTCTCATGATCTTCAGGCTTTAAACTTTAAATTCATGCTTCAAGCTTGATATAACCTTCCTCATCTGAGGTACAAGCTCTCATGAACTCTTTAACCTTGCATTCTTCATTTAGTCCTGAAATACATCACTCAACATAGCATGTTAAGATCCACTTGTTTGTTAGTATCAAAATAGGATATTAAGCCTTTTAAGACCAATAATCTCTCCCTTTTTAATGATGACAAACAAGAAGCAAAAATTGGAGTAAGCCTTGAAAAGACTCCCCCTTTCAATAAGCATCATCTTAACAATATTTGCAAAATCAATATCAATTTCAAAAACTCTTTTATAATCATGCTCATCACTTCATTTTACAATCATGCTCATCACTTTATTCAAGTTCAAGTTTATCAATCAACATCAAGTACTTCTCCTCCTTTTGATATATTATGTTCATGCTCAATTTTTGCAATCTCATGCTCAATTTTTGTTTAAAACTTCTCCCCTTTTTTGACATCGATCAAAAAGAGAAAAAAAAATAATTAAGTTCAAGTAAAATCACATGTTGAGCATATCATCAAACATGCGTATCAAACATATGAACACACTCAATTTATAGTTTTTCAATATAACATGTGTAGTGTGTTTTAACAATCATATTTTTACTAACAGCTTTTTCCTTCTTTGACATTACTCAAGATTTCAATTGTTGTTATTATGATACCGATTTAAAATCGAATTCATGATATCTATTTAAAATTCATGATACCAATTGAGAATTGATACCAATTGAAAATTTAATTCATGATACCAATTGAAAATTTTTTGAATTGATTAATAGGGAAACAATCATAATATAAGTAATATGACATAACACTTCCCCTGAATTCAATACATTCAGTTTTATTATCCTTTTTTTTTGCTTTCATCATCCCATGTTTCAAAACATTGATTCACATCATGTATCAAATATCAATATTATGTTAATATCATCAATGTCATACTATGCTCATAGATATTATCATACTTGTCATGCTTAAAAGACAAATTTAACTTTTAGATTGTGATACCAAGTGAACTTTTAAATTGTGATACCCATTAAAATTTTTAAAATGTGATGCCAAAGTCATTATCACATTATACACAGCTCATGGATACCAATATAACCATTATATCTCTCATAACTCATGGATATTAATATAAAAAGCAGTAAGTCTATCAATGTAATTCATCAATAACATGCACGATCAAGAAATAATCTCATATCAAAATTCATGCTTATACTCAATAATCTCATGCTCAAATTTTCAACATAGTGAGTCATAAATTTTTAATATAAGTCAAGCATATCATGTAGCATAGGCATGTAAGCATGTAGCATATAGCATATCATATAGGCATGTAAGCATGGAGCATATAGCATTTCATTCTCAAATATCTTTAAAAAAAAATTTATGCAGTCGCCTATTAGCAGGGGGCAGTCGTCTGTCACTAAACAACCAGGTTTTTTAAAAATGAACAGAAGGGTGATAGTCGTCTGTCCATATGGTGACAGTCGTCTGTCCATGAACAAATCAATTTTTCAATATACACAAAAGGTGGAAAGTCGTATGGCAGGACACTCACAAACGGCTCACTAGTCACTGGCAGTCGTCTGTCCATTACTTGACAGTCGTCTGTCAGTCTTCTGACTTGTATTAAAACACTTCAAAACATGCCAGTCGTCTATCTCTGAACATACAGTCGTCTGTTCGCAGGATTTTCCTCATTTCGACATGTTTTTGAATTCTCTCATCTTTGCTCATTTAGACTTAAAATCTCAATTTGATATTTTCTTAATATTTTCTTAAGTTAAGCTTTGTAAAAAAAAATCATCCTATGATTTTGCCAACAATGCCATTTTTGAATTTGTTATAATAAGCTCTTAAACACATTTGTTGATCATGAATTATGTTACTTTCTCAATTTTTAAAGGGGAATGACTTAATCCATGGAGTTTTTCACTTATGAGCTAGTCTATCATCTCGATACCCATACTTTCTTGGGTCCGGTTGGTTTGATAAATGATGTTTCTTTAACTCTCCATATTTATTTAGTTTTCACTCCTTTTCTCTTAAATGGACATTCAAACTTTATATGCCCATTTTTCTTACATTGATAGCATATTGTGTTGGCCTAACAAGGCTTACAATTCTTATTTTGATGATAACAAATCATGATGTGTTTAATATGGTTTAAGTGAAAGCTTTTCAGGAAAAATGCAAAACTTAAAGGTAGTGACAAAGCTCAAAAGGATGATAAAGTTTATGGATCAAAAAAGATCTTGACGAGCATAAGGATTAAAGATAACTTAATGAAAGCTCAAAGAAAAGATCAGAATCTCAAAGATGATAGAAGAACAAGGACTTACTTGAAGATCAAAGGAATAAAGTTTTAAGGATGTTTGTATGTAAGAACTTCAAGTTAATTTCAAGTATAAACTGAATTGAAGCTCTCATAAAATCAAAAGAAACTTAGAAATATATTTTTAGAAAATCCCTAAAGTTTGTTTTTCAAATCAAAGAAAAGAAGGGTTTTAAAAAAGAAAAGATTTTTAGTAAAATAGAAGGGTCAGGCGACTACCTTCATGTGGCAAGCAACTGCCCAAATTAAATGAAGAATTTTCAAAGAGGCAGTAGGGTGCCAAGCGACTGCCTGAACATGGCCAGGCGCTTGGGTGGTCATGTCAGGCGACTGCCTGGGTTCTGGCAGGTGACTCCCAGTGTTCTGCGTTTTAAGTTTCTTCTATGACAAGTGACTGTCAGGTCATAGCAGGCGACTGCCACTTGAACGTTGGTTTAAAAATTTCTAACGGGAAGATTTTTTAAAGAATTTTTTGGGTACTACTATTTTAAAAAACTTGGGGATTACTTCAAGGAAACTTTGAGGTTAAGGAATTACTTTTAAAATATCTATAAATAACCTCAAACTTCAAAGATTTTACATACTAAGAAATTTCCAGTAAACAAAGTTCTCTAAAAAGTTCTCAAACTCTCATGTGTTCATCCAACTTCAAATACTGAGTTACTGCTGATTCAAACTCCGAAATAAAGCTTTCAAAGTCTGAATCTTTCAATATTTGGAAGATATTTGGTGATCTAAATTCAATATTGAGCTTCAAATTCTTTTATATTTGAATTACTTTGAAGTATACTTGTGTTGAATGTTGTACTAACCTGCTCTGCTATGAGAGTATTTTCTTGTACACAAACTTTTCTCTATCTTGGTTCTTGTTTATAGACAATTCAAGGTTGTAGAATCGTTGGACCAAATGAGAGAATATCATTTGGAGAGGCAGGCTCTAGCCTAAAGGAAGGAGTGATTGTAATCGGTATTGTTCCACCTATCAACGGAACTAAACTAATGAATCCTTTGGTGGTTTGCCAAAAGCGAGGACGTAGGTTGGGTATAAGCCGAACCTCGTAAAACCTTGTGTCTCTCTCTTCTTCCTAACTCTTTATTTTTTAGTAATACTTGCAATTTGCATGTATGCTTTAAATTGTTAAATTTTGAGTGTATGGTTATTAAATAGACCGGAGGATAATACGTTTTGGCTTGATTAGCGTTGATTGCGGAAATCAAAAGGGACTGCATTGGTTGATCATCCTAAACTTATTAATCCGAAAGTTTGTTTAAAAAATAAACACAAAGAAGAAGTGTGAGATTGGAATAACACAGGGCTTACATAAATTTAGCATGCTTTACAATTTATTATAGGGCTATTGAAACAAAGAACAAGATTTTGATTATTTTGTTGATTGGTTGTGGTTGAATTGTTTTTGTATTTACTTGTTGTGATTATTGATATACAACAAAGAATTAAACTTGAAATAATTTTAAAAATCCAATTCACCCCCCCCCCCCTCTCTTGGGATGCTATCCTAATTTCAATTGGTATCAGAGCCTAGTTATGGCAAACTCCTAACAAGAAGCTATAAAAAGATCTAAATGGCAAACATAGGAGTAGCTCCTTTTGGAGAGGGCCAATCCTCAACTTGTTCACCAATCTTTTGTGGGCACAACTACACCTTTTGGAAAAAGAGAATGCAAATATACCTCCAACACATGGATTGGAAAGCATGGGAAGTAGTTATGGATGGAGACCTTATTCCCACCAAGATAGTAGATGGAAAACAAATTCCAAAAGAGAAAAAGGATGTGATCGATTTAGATTATAAAATGCTTCAAATAAACTCTCAAGTGCTATAAATGCTTTGTATTGTGCTTTAGACGCTAACGAATTTAATAGGGTCATGGCTTGTAAAACGGCTAAAGAAATATGGGACAAATTAGAAGTTACATATGAAGGAACTATTGATATTAGGGACAATAGGATAGACATGTTAACAAGCAAATATGAAGCATTCAAGATGAATCAAGATGAAACCATATCAAGTATGTACACAAGATTCACCCAGTTAATCAATTCCTTAAGTGCCTTAGGAAAAACTTATACCACCTACGAAATGATTAGGAAAATTTTGAGAGGCCTTCCCTTCATATGGGAACTTAAGGCTACAGCAATTACCGAAGGAAGAAACCTTAAGACCACCTCCTTAGATGAACTCATAGGTTCACTCCTTACCTATGAAATGGCTCTAAAAGAAAGAAATCCTGAACCAAAGCATAAGAAATCTATTGCACTAAAAGCATCAAGCCATAGCTCGAGTGAAGAAGAAAGTGAAACAAGTGACTTAGATCAAGATGAATTAGCATTCATCACTAAGAGATTAGGAAAGTTTTATAGAAGGAATAAAAGATTTCCTATAAAGTTCAACAAAAAGAAAACTGAAAAAAGGAGAATCAAGTAGAAAAGAAAATAAAAGTAAAAGTGAACCTCCTATATGCTATCACTGTAAGAAACCAGGGCATATCAAACCGGACTACCCATTGCTCAAGAAAGACAAGAAGAAAAAGAAGGAAGCTATGAAGGCTACTTGGGATGACTCAAGCTCCAGTGAAACGGAAAACGAATCAAGTGGACAAGAGATGGCAAACGTATGCTTCATGGCGAATGATGAAGAGGTAAATTCATCTACTCTTCAACAGAATCTTGCAATGAATCTTGTGACGAGTCATGTGATAGTATGCCCTCATACAAGGAATTACAAGCTGAATTATTTTCCTTACATAAAAGATTCATAAAAATTTCCAAAAGAAATATAACCTTGAAGGATCAAAATAAAGAACTATTGAAGCAACTTGAATCATTCAAAACCATTGAAAAATAAAAATATTCTTGTATTGAGAAGTTAGAGGAGGAAGTAAGTAAAGTAACTCAAGAATTAGGCAAAACTCATAAAAAAAACTTGAATAGAAATTATCTAGAAATAAATGAACTAAAGAAATTAGTAGAGGATAAAGGAAAAATTATATACAATTTTACAAAAGGTAAAGATAATTTTTAAAAAATGATTGGACAGCAAAGGCTACATGGGAATAAAGAAAGAATAGGTTACAATAGTAAAACAAACAAAAAGAATAAGAAATTATACATGGGATACTTCGTCAAGGAAGCCAAGCATTATGCTAGCACTTCCTCAAGCAATAAACATGAACACACTACTTGTTATATGTGCAAAAGGTCACATAATGTTTGATTGCCCACTAAAAATGAAGTATGTTAATGTATAAGGAGAATGGAAAGTTAATAATGGAACTAACAAAACAAAGAAAGTTAAAAGGATTTGGGTTCCAAAGACTAACAAAATGAATCCTCCATTGTAGGTATGTTTTAGGACAACATCATCAATGGACAAGTGGTACTTGGACAGCGGGTGTTCAAGACACATGACCAGCGATAAGACCAAGTTTTCCTCTCTAAAACAAAAGGATGGAGGATATATCACCTTCGGCGATAATTCCAAAGGTAAGATCATTGGCATCGGGAAAATAGGTAAAGAACCTTCTATTACTATTGATAATGTATTATTAGTAGAAGGTTTAAAACACAATTTTTAAGCATTAGCCAATTGAGTGACAAAGGGTTTGAAATAACCTTTAAGAAAGAAAAATGTGTTATTCAGAATCCTAAAGAAAATAAAATCTTGTTTATAGCTCTTAAGATAAATAATGTTTATTGTATAAACCTTGAGAATCTAATGAATCAAAACGTAACTTGTTTGGCAGCCATGAATGAATAAGTTGGCGATGGCTTAGGAAGTTAGGACATGCTAGCATGGACTTATTATCCAAATTATCAAAGAAAAATCTTGTAAAAGGATTACCAAATACCAAATTCATAAAAGACAAGATGTGTGACGCATGCCAAAAGGGAAAGCAAGTTAAAACAAGCTTTAAAAAGAAAAAGTATATATCTACTAAAAGACCTCTAAAACTATTACACCTAGACTTATTTGGTCCAACTATAACCTTAAGCCTAAGAGGAAAACAATATGCTTTTGTAATAGTGGATGATTATTCAAGATTCACTTGGGTATTATTCCTAACAAATAAAGATGAAGCTTGTGACATGCTAATCACCTTATGTAAGAAATTACAAAATGAAAAGAGCTATAATGTAACAAGTTTTAGAAGTGATCAAGGTAGGGAGTTTAGAAACAAAGAGGTTGAAAAATTCTGTAATGAATGTGGAATAAACCATAATTTCTCAGCACCTAGAACTTCACAACAAAATGGAGTTGTAGAAAGAAAAAATAGAACCCTACAAGAAATGGTAAGAACAATGATAAACGAAAATAACCTACCTAAATATTTTTGGGCTGAAGCTGTAAATACAACATGTTATATTGTAAATAGGGTATCTATAAGATCAAGTATAGAAAAAACACCGTATGAACTATGGAAAGGAAGAAAACCTAATATCTCTTACTTTCATGTATTTGGATGCAAATGTTTTACCCTTAACACTAAAGATGATTTAGGAAAGTTTAATGCAAAATCTGATGAAGGTATCTTTTTAGGCTACTCTACAAATAGCAAAGCCTATAGGGTTTATAATAGAAGAACTCTTACTATCATTGAAACAATACACATAACATTTGATGAATCAAATAATTATGAAAATAAAATTAAGAATGATGAAAAAGAAGATATTCCACAAAAAGAAGAAGATCTTGAAATAAAAGAAGAAAATAATAATGAGACTTCAAATGAAAACATTGTAGAAAATCTAGAACTACCTAAAGAATGGAGATATGCAAAAAGTCATCCAAAAGAACAAATACTTGGAGAAACTTCAAAAGGTATAACCACTCGAGCCTCATTGAAAAATATATGCAACCATTATGCCTTTTTATCTCAAGATGACCCAAGAATATTGAAGAAGCCTTAAAAGATGACTCTTGGATTATAGCTATGCAAGAGGAACTAAATCAATTTGAAAGAAGCCAAGTGTAAGAACTTACACCTAAACCCAAAGACAAATCAATCATAAGAACTAAATCTAAATGGGTGTTTAGAAATAAAAAGGATGAACATGGGATAGTTATAAGAAATAAAGTTAGGCTAATAGCACAAGGTTATAATCAAGAAGAAGGTATTGATTACGATGAAACCTTTGCCCCCGTAGTAGGAATGGAAGCAATTAGGATGCTCCTAACTTATGCAACCTACAAGGACTTCAAATTATACCAAAAGGATGTAAAAAGTGTTTTCTTAAATGGATATATAAATGAAGAAGTATATGAAAAAACAACCTCCAGGTTTTGAAAATTCAAAAAATCCAAATCATGTATTTAAGTTAACAAAAGCTTTATATGGATTGAAGCAAGCTCCTAAAGCTTGGTATGAAAGGCTAAGTAAGTTCCTAATTCAAAACAATTTTTCAAGAGGAAAGATTGATAGCACTTTATTTATAAAAATCAAAAACAAAGACATGCTTATAGTACAAATTTATGTTGATGATATTATTTTTGGAGAAACTCATGAGGATTTATGTAATGAATTTGCCATGTCTATGCAAAAAGAGTTTGAGATGAGCATGAAGGGAGAGTTAAATTACTTTCTAGGGTTACAAAGCAAACAAGCAAAAAATGGAACTTTTATAAATCAAACTAAATATATTAAAGACATGTTAAAGAAGTTTGATATGGAAGTAAGTAAACCTATAGGAACTCCCATGAGCACTTCAACTAGTCTTGACAAGGATGAAAAAGGAAAAAAAGTAGATACTAAGCATTACTGAGGCATGATAGGAAGCTAACTGAAATTAGGAATAGCTTTTCAAAAGGGGGGTGAATTGGCTTTTAAAACTTTCTTTTTAGTTCTTTTTTAAAGTCCTTAACTTCTTTTAATATTTAACCAATTCTTTGACTTGTTTATCTATTTTTTCAATCAAACAATAACTTGGTTTCTCTTAAACAATAAACAAGACAACTAATAAAACATTCAATCTTCAACCACACAAATAATTAAACTAGTCAAGCCTATCAACCACAATGCTCAAACCAACAACCAATTTGATTGCCAAATATAAATTCACTTCAGCACTATTAGATTGATGAAATCATTCAAGATTTAGCACTTTCTGAAATATAAACACAGTTCACTCAATCTCAAGCTTTATACCATACAATCACAATATATTAATGGTATATGTAACTTTAAGCTTTTGTATTGTGCTCAGCCCTGTAGTAAATGTGAGTTTGAACAAAGCCTTGTATATATGAAAATGCTTCTTCAATGTGATGTTCAATATAAGATCCAATTGCTCTTTCCAAACTTCAGAATTCAAATAAACTCTTAAGTTAGTTTATCTTTGGGATGTTTAGCCAAGTAACGTACTCTCGTATGGTTTCTGCAAAGAATGGTTCAACCAACGTACTCCTTTTCAGTTTCCGCAACCCAAATCAAAATTAAACTTTAAAGTTTACTTGATTTCCAAATATACGTAGTTTATATGATTTTTGAATTTAAACCATCCACGCAATTTAAATATGTACTGAAAATAAAGAATAGGGAAAGAGAAAGTGAGACGGAGATTTTTACGAGATTCGGCTTATACCTTAACACGCCCTAAACCCGAAAATGGGTCCCAGGTGTGAATTTAATGACCTAACCTGTCTCTGTATTAATTAAAACATACATGATACATCATACAAAGAGGGTCTGACCCCGTGGGGTTACACGGATGCCCTATATACATACATACAGACATCCATACTCATCAACATACGCAGCGGAATATGGTATTTTATACATAACCAATATCATACCAGAGTCTATACTATACAAGCTAGGATATATATTCCCATAACACAAAACATACCCCAGGTGTCTACAAAACTATCCTGACGACCTAGATACCAAAACTCGTACCTAGATGGTACTAGCAGTAGCTACGATACCCTTGCTTCCAACCGCTAGGATGCTACTTACTGCTACCTGAAGGCCCTGAAAATATTATACGTACATTCGGGGTGAGACACCTCTCAATAAAGAAGAAAAACAGTTTATATCAGTGTGTGGCATACCAGTGTCATTTTACATACTTCATAACACTATACATACGATACAGTTTGAAACAATTAGTACAGTTTCATACATTTCCATACAGTTCCAGTATTTTCACAAAAACCATTCCAGTTCATACGATACCCAACATACATGCATACATACATTTATACGGTCAGTGTCGTCACACTAGTTCACAACTACACCAGGTCACCTCGTCTCACAACGATTACATTGCTATATACGCAACTACACTGCGACGATCAAGGCCCAATGATGAATCCATTACATCATACGTAACTACACAAGGTCACCTAGTCTCACAGTGATTACATTTCTACACATGCAACTATGAAGATCTACGACTCAGGCCCAATAGTGAATCCATTGCTACATACGCAACTACACAAGGTCACCTAGTCTCACCCCGATTACATTGCCACGTGTCAAACTATGCTGCAACCACCTAGGCCCACTGTGAATCCATTACTACATACGGTGTAGATCACACCTTTGGTGACCAGCCGAATCATACTAGTGATATTTCACACCCCGGATATAGAGTCGGCCACTCTCGGTGCACGGTAATTAGCCGCCACATAGCCGATTTCACAAAACCTGGAATCATTTTGGAACTCACATCATTATACATTTCAGCGTACGCTAATTAGCCGCCACATAGCTATTTTACAAATATCTGGAACAAATACATACATCCATACATACCACACTTATTTGGTTTATAGTAAATCATATCATTTACATTTTCAAGCATACATTTTATGCAAATATGGATTACGGTCACCTCAATAATACAGTTTAAACAAGACCAATGGTTTTCCAAACAAAATAGAGATGATGCCCGAAATCCCAAATTTTTCTGAAAAACTGTAACCCAAAATCTCGCATTTTTACTCGATAGAATTCCCAAAATAAGTAGTCAAAACATACATACGATCGTAGCCTACAAGCTTACCGATCCCAATTTCGAAAATGGACTGATATAAAAAGAATCCCCTTACCTTAACACGAAATTCAACTACGAACTCTACGGTCCTCAAAACCACGAACCGAGACTCCAAAACCTACAAACCATAGTACAGAACATACTTATAATCTATACTACTATACATATACCAAATCAAAAATGAAAATCAAGTCTTACCTCAATTTTCACCCGAAACCCAAAATCCTTCGAAACGAGATTCCGATCCAGTAGAAACGTAGAGAATCCTTCACTGATCCTCGCAGTATCGTTGGATTTACGAATCCGGCAAGGAACGGCAAAGAAAAATAGGGAGAGAGAGAGAGAGAGAGAGTGGAGGGAGAGTTCTAGAGAGAGAGAGAGAGAGAGCTTTTAGGGAAACTTAGCCCGAAAGTAACCCAATTCCACCTTTTATAAGCCTTTGACCCGAGAGGTTTCGTCGACGAAATGGTGTCCTCATCGACGAGGTCTTCAGGGATCTCGTCGACGAGGCAGCGATTTCATCGACGAACCCTGATATTTAAATTTTCTTGAACCCCTCGGCTTTTTCTCATCGTCAAACCTCTGAATTTCGTCGACGAGAAGCCTTCTGTCTTCATCAACAAATTATGGCCTCGTCGACGAAGTCTGCAGAATTCCATTTCCATCCCTCTTTTACATATAAACCCACCTCACACGGTTCGGTTTCTTACATACCCAGCCTAAGTCCTCACCTTTGGCAAACCACCAAAGGATTCACTAAACCTATTTCATTGATGAGTGGAACAAAACCTTTCCAAGAGACACCCCATGCTCAAACACTCCTTCACTAGGGTAAAGCCCACCTCTCCATTGTTGAGAAACAATGGATAATGTCCCAAAGATTTACTCTAGAGGAATTTTTATCCCTAGTTATAACTGATACACCTATCTCCTTTGGGCATCCACCTCTTTACAAACAGCTCAATCTCCAAGCTTTAATCCTGCACAAACTTATTACATATAATATCCTACCATGTTTCGGTTCTCATGATCATATTTCCTTCTTAGATTGTTTTGTTATGTGGTGTATTCTTAAAGGAAAAAAGTTGGATCTTCCAAGTTTACTTATCAAATGGATTAATATGAAATTTGATGCTCCTCGTGTCATTCTACCATATGTTGGGATGTTAAATATGGTATTTGCTTATTTTAATGTTCTTACACTATCATTTAACTTCACTAGAAAAACCCATTACGATATCTTTTCTGATACTATTCTTAAGCATATGGGATATAAGCACTCTCCTCAAGGGTGGTTTCACAAGGGACATCGTCACATCTCATCTGCACCACCTCCTCAGCCTTCCATGTCAGCCCCTTCCGTACAGCTTAACCTAGAAACTTCTTTTTGGTTCATTCCATTTTATAATCACTACATGACCTTCAGTGATGGAATGCAATTTGGACTTGGTACACTAAGGGAGAAGGTTTCTACTGTGGAAACTCATTGTTCCAACCTTGTTCAGCGTGTTGACAAGATTGAGAAACATTTGGCTAGCTCTTCTAAAGGCAAATCTCAAATGGATATCAGCTCTACTCCATCGAGTGATGATGAATCTACTGAAAAATCTAGTGAACAAGAAGAAGAAGATGATGAAAGAGGGTCTATAGAAGCCTCTGATTGAAGTGTTTCACCTATGTCCTATTTAACTCTTTTTGTCTATGTATTAGTGCTTCACCGGATAGTATATTCTTTATGTTTGTAAGATCTACAAGTACTATGTATTACAGTTCTTCACTATATTTTTTTGTATCACTCTCTTCTCCTTTTTGATTGATGTCCAAAGGGGGAGATGTTTGAGAGAAGGAAGTACAAAAATGAAATATGCTATGGTATTGTAAAACTATGAATATGTATGGATTATCTTGTATGGATGGATATACATGGGTATGATCATTTTGCAAGTAACATGAATTCATTACTTATATGACTATGAATATATCATGCTTGTTGAAAGGGGGAGCCATGAGTTTATCCCTTATTATTTTTGCTCTCGATTTGTCATCATCAAAAAGAGGGAGATTGTTGGCCTAACAAGGCTTAAAATTCTTATTTTGATGATAACAAATCATGATATGTTTAATATGGTTTAAGTGAAAGTTTTTTAGGAAAAATGCAAAGCATAAAGGTAGTGACAAAGCTCAAAAGGATGATAAGTTTATGGATCAAAAAAGATCTTGAAGAGCATAAGGATTAAAGATAACTTGATGAAAGCTCAAAGAAAAGATCAGAATCTCAAAGATGATAGAAGAATAAGGACTTACTTGAAGATCAATGGAATAAAGTTTTAAGGATGTTTGTATGTAAGTACTTCAAGTTAATTTCAAGTATAAACTGAATTGAAACTTTCATAAAATCAAAAGAAACTTAGAAATATATTTTTAGAAAATCCCTAAAGTATGTTTTTCAAATCAAAGAAAAGAAGGGTTTTAAAAAAGAAAAGATTTTTAGTAAAACAGAAGGGCCAAGTGACTGCCTTCATGTGGCAGGCAACTGCCCAAATTAAATGAAGAATTTTCAAAGAGGCAGTAGGGTGCCAGGCGACTGCCTGAACATAGCCAAGCACCTGGGTGGTCATGCCAGGAGATTGCCTAGGTTCTAGTAGGCGACTGCCAATGTTCTGTTTTTTAAGTTTCTTCTACAACAGGCAACTTCCAGGTCGTGGCAGGCGACTGCCACTTGAACGTTGGTTTAAAAATTTCCGACGGGAAGATTTTTTAAATGAATTTTTTGGGTACTACTATTTTGAAAAACTTGGGAATTACTTCAAGGAAACTTTAGGGGTAAGGAATTACTTTTAAAACATCTATAAATAGCCTCAAACTTCAAAGATTTTACACACCAAGAAATTTCCAGCCATCAAAGTTTTCTAAAAAGCTCTCAAACTCTCTTGTGTTCATCCAACTTCAAATACTGAGTTGCTGCTGATTCAAACTCCGAAATAAAGCTTTCAAAGTCTGAATATTTCAATACTTGGAAGATATTTGGTGATCTAAATTCAGTATTGAGCTTCAAATTCTTTTATATTTGAATTACTTTGAAGTATACTTGTGCTGAATGTTGTACTAACCTACTCTGCTGTGAGAGTGTTTTCTTATACACAAACTTTTTTCTATCTTGGTTCTTATTTATAGATGATTCAAGGTTGTAGAATTGTTGGACCAAATGAGGGAATATCGTTTGGAGAGGCAGACTCTAGCCTAAAGGAAGGAGTGATTGTAATCGGTATTGTTCCACCAGTCAACGAAACTGAACTAGTGAATCCTTTGGTGGTTTGCCAAAGGCGAGGACGTAGGTTGGGTATAAGCCGAACCTCGTAAAACCTTGTGTCTCTCTCTTATTCCTTACTCTTTATTTTTCAGCAATACTTACAACCCGTATGTATGCTTTAAATTGTTAAATTCTGAGTGTGTGGTTGTTAAATAGACCGGAGGATAATACGTTTTGGCTTGATCAGCATTGATTGTGAAAACCGAATGGGACTACGTTGGTTGATCATCCTAAACTTATTAATCTGAAAGTTTGTTTAAAAACTAAACACAAAGAAGAAGTGTGAGTTTGGAATAACATAGGGCTTACATAAATTCAGCATGCTTTACAATTTATTACAAGGCTATTGAAACAAAGAACAAGATTTTGATTATCTTGTTGATTGGTTGTGGTTGAATTATTTTTGTATTTACTTGTTGTGATTATTGATATAACTTGAAATAATTTTAAAAATCCAATTCACCCCCCCCCCCCCCTCTTGGGAAGCTATCATAATTTCATATTGTATTAGTGTAGGCATTACTAGATGTGGTAGCATTATCTTTGGAGGCTTTTGAGAAATAACCCATGTAAAGATTCCTTTTTTTTTTTTTTTTCAATTCCATCAAATCCAACACCTTCTTTGTTTAGAGACATTCTTTGGGAGCCTAGCACTTTGTCAAAGTTTGTTTTTCATTTTGTAATGTTATAAATGATCTTTTCTTTATCTTTAATCTGATTTTTGATATCATTTAACTCTATCTCTTTCTTGTTATCCACCTTCTTTTGAGATTTCTCTAACTCTAGAGATAATTTTCTTATTTTATCCTCTTATTCATAAATATATATATATCTTTCTTATATACCGTAGAGGATAGAGATCTAAGGTCTTCTATCATTTTTTCATTCTAGCATTCTAATTCTTTAATTTTCAAGTCGTTTTCTTTTTCAGCAAGAGTTTTAGCTTCTAATTCTTTCATTGTAGCATCATACTTATTTTCAATTTACTTGATCCTTGAATCCTCTTCCCTTTCAGCATTCTTAAGGGATTCTAATTCTTTCATTATACCTTCATTCTTATTCTTCAATGAAGCATTTTGTTTATTAACTTTGATTAGCATCTTATGTACTTTGAATAGATCATTTTGTAGTTCTTCATAAGATGGCATACCCTCATCAATGGATTCATTTGAAGAATTACTACAAGAATTATCTAAGGATTTGGCTGAAGAGCTTTCCTCATCGTCCCAAGCCATAAAGCACGTATAAGCAACCTCCTGGTTACTTGATTCAATTTCAAAACTACTTGTACTCATCATGTCCCAAGTAGTGGTTTTCATGGTCTTTTTCTTTTTTTTTCTTAGACTCTTTCTTTAGTAGTGAATTTCCAGTTTTATATGTCCAGCTTTGTTGCAATTGTAACACGTAGGAGTTTTATTCTTTGATTTCTTGCTAACTTCTTCTTCTGATTCATCTGATTTAGATTTTTTATTTCTTCTCTTGAATTTGTTTCTCCTTCTTAGTATCCTTGCTAGATTTTTAGATATGAAGGCTTCTTCATCTTCATCCATTTCACTACTTGAGTTTTCTTCTAAGGCTTTAAAGGCTATTGATTTTTAGGCTTTGGTTTTTCCATTCTTTTCATTCATTGCCATTTCATATGTAAGGAGAGAACCTATAAGTTCATCTAAGGAAGTGTTTTTCAAATTTCTTCCTTCGGTTATGGTAGTGGCTTTTGGTTCCCATACGGTTGGTAGCCCTCTAAGAATTTTCCTTATCATTTCATAAGTAGTGTAGGTTTTTCCTAGTGCATTTAGGGAATTTATTACGTGAGTGAACCTAATAAACATATTAGTTATGGATTCATCTGGGTTCATCCTAAAAGTTTCATATTCACTTGTAAGCATATCAACCCTATTATCCCTAACATTCGTTGTTCCTTCATATGTTACTTCTAGCTTATCCCATATCTCCTTAGCTATTTTACAGGCCATGACCCTATTAAATTCATTAGCATCCAAGGCATAATATAAAGCATTTATAGCACTTGAATTGATTTGAAGCATTTTATACTTTGAATTGGTCATATCAATTTTTTCTTTTGGAATCTGTTTTCCATCAACTATTTTAGTAGGGATAAGGTCTCCATCCATAACTACTTCCCATGCTTTCCAATCCATGTGTTAGAGATAGATTTGTATTCTCTTTTTCCAAAACGTATAGTTCAAACCACAAAATATTGATGGCCCAGTTGAATATTGTCCCTCTCCAAAGGGAGCTACGCCTAAGTTAGCCATTTAGATCTTTTTATAGCTTCTATTTAAGAGTTGCTATAACCCTGCTCTCATACCAATTGAAATTAGGAATAGCTTCACAACAGGCGGGGTGAATTCTTGGTGTACTGATTCAAGGATTTTTTAGGCTTATTTATAGACTTTAAAAAGTGTATAATTTAATCCCCAAGTGGCTTGAAGTATCCCCCAAGTTTCCATAAATTTTGAGCCCCAAACAACCCCATTTAAAAATTTGACCATTATGAAAAAAATCAAAACAGTCGCATGGCAGATGACTTTCCATTTTGGGCATTCATTTTTCCAGTTAAAAAAAAGGGTTATAAAGGTGGTAGTCATCTGTCCAAACCAACACAGATGCCTCAAAGTGCACTAGCGGTCGACTGTCCAGTTCTTGATAGTCGTCTGTCAAGTTGTCAACTTCGAGTACTCTTCAGTATTTTAGTCATAACTTTTTATATATAACTTCAAATTGTATGATCTTGGTTTCAAATGAAATCTAAGAAAATATACTACAACTTTCATGTTGAACACATTTTAAAATAATTAATTTTTTATGGATAAAAAGGCACATCAATGCAGATGTAGAAAAATTGACAGCATTTGAGAAATCCTCTTTTTGGTGCTTTTCATTCCAAAACTGATTCTAACCTTTTTAAAACAATTTTTGACCTTATAAAAATATTTTCCAAGTATGTTCAAAGGTATCTAGGTCCAATAAATTTACCTAAGAGCTTCATGCATCCATATTGAAATTCTTTGAAGTACTTACATGAAATTTCTTAGACTTTTTCAATTCTTGAATTCCTTGAGGCCTTTATACTTGTTTCATCTTTCTTTGAGCTTTCCGTGTTGATCGCTTGAGCTTTCATTCTTTAAAGCTATTTCTTTAATATCAATGCTCTCATGATCTTCAGGCTTTAAACTTTAAATCCATGCTTCAAGCTTGATATAACCTTCCTTATCTGAGGTACAAGCTCTCATGAACTCTTTAACCCTGCATTCTTCATTTAGAAATGAAATACATCACTTAACATAGCATGTTAAGATCCACTTGTTTGTTAGCATCAAAATAGGATATTATGCCTTGTAAGGCCAACAAGTTTGATAAGGATGACAAAGCGATGTTGTTAAACTCTTTGCCCTCGACTTACACCTATGAAAATCTTGTGACCACTCTAACGTGGGGAAAAGAAACTCTTGATCTTGAAGAGGTAACAAGTGCTTTGCTAAATTTTCATCAAAGATTGAAGATATGTGTTGAAGGAGAAGGATTTATGGTAAAAGGTAATAATGAGCAAGGCAAAGGAAAATCCAAACATGGATCAAGTCAAAAATCCTGAAATCAATCCAAGAATAAGAAAGAAATCCAGTTTAATAAATGCGATAAAATGGGGCATGTGAAACCAGAGTGTCTGGATTGGAAAAAGGGAAATTCTGAGAAACATGAAGGTGGTTCAAAATCTGTGAATGTTGTTCAAGAAGGAGGTTCAGCGTGTTGTGATGGTGATGTTTTATCAATTTCAGTAGGGTCGGATAATCTAACGGACTCTTGGATACTTGACTTGGCATGTTCTTATCACAAGACTCCAAACAAGGAGTGGTTCAACACTTACATGTTAGTGAATTCCGGATCAACTCGTATGGGTAATGATGTTTCTTGCAAAATAATTGGCATAGGAAATGTAAAGATAAAAATGTTTGATAGTGTTGTAAGAACGTTGTGTAATGTAAGACATATACTAGAGTTAAGGAAGAGTTTGATATCACTCTATACTTTGGATTGTAATGGCTTTTATTACAAGTCCAAAGGTAGAGTTTTGAGGGTATAGAAAGGTAATCTGATTGTAATGAAAGGGCAAAAACTGGATGGGAACATCTATACATTGCAGGGAACTACCATTGTAGGTGGAGCAGATGCCGTAGATGTTGAATGAGATGAGACCGTCTTATGGCATATGCGCTGTGGGCATATAAGGGAACACGGCATGAAGGAACTACATAAGAGGGAACTTTTGAAGGGCTTGAAGTCTTGTCAGCTGGAATTTTGCAAGATTTGTGTTCTTGGAAAACAGAATAGGGCAAAGTTGAAATCAGCTATATACAAGACAAAAGGTATTCTCGATTATGTGCATTCAGATGTTTGGGGTCCAGTTAGAGTTGCATCAAAGGTTGGACACATGTATTATGTGAGTTTCATTGATGATTACTCACGGAAGGTATGGGTTTACTTCATGCATCACAAATCAAATACGTTTGCCAAGTTTAAGATTTAGAAGGCTGAAGTGGAAAACTTGACAGGAAGGAGAATCAAATACTTAAGGTTGTATAATGGGACCAAGTACACTAATTCTCGGTTTATGGGGTTTTTTGCGGAGTAAAGGATCAAGTGACACTTTTCAGTTTGTTGGACACCTCAGCAAAATGGTTTCGCAGAATGAATGAATCAAACCCTTTTTGAAAGGGCTCGGTGTCTCCGATTAAATGCAGGGCTACCGAAAAACTTTTAGGTCGAGGTAGTGAGTATGACTTGTTTTCTAATAAACCGATCACCAAAGGCATCGCTAGAGGGTAGAGTGGCAGAAGTATTTTGGACAGGAAATATAGTAGACTACTCCGAATTGAAGATATTTGGGTGTCTAGCCAATGTTCACGTATCTAGTGAGGAGAGGTCTAAGCTTGACCCAAAGTCTCACCGTTTAATTTTTTTGGGATATCCAGAGGGTGTGAAGGGGTACAAGTTATGGGATCCTGTGGCAAACAAGGTGTTAGCTTTACTATAATCCCAAAAGGGGGGTGAATTGGTATTTTAAAATTTCTCCCCTAGGTCAATTAACCAGCAGTAGTATACACAACCTTAGGGTCAATTTAGTGCTGATATAAGATAAATCAATATATATATATATATGCTGAAATTAAATTACACAAGTAAGCTAATTACGCATGCAAGGTAAAGCAGGTAAAGAGAGATAACACCAAATATATAATCAAGGTTCGGCAAACTGCCTACGTCCCTGCTTTGGCTCACAAGCATAAGGATTACACTAAGGCACACTTCACGGGTGGAGCGGCACCATAATACAACTAGGTCAAATTAACACAGGGCTAACCTCAACCTTTTACAACCAATCCATTTGAGGTAGATCAACGCCCCCTCAGGCCATGCCTGGAATACTACAGAATCACAATACAAAATGTGTACAAATTATATGCTTCTCAATCAAGTAGATTTGCACCAATATAATCAACACATACCGATAATGTAATAACTATAAGCTCATATGTATATGTGTGCAAACAACACTCAGAGTAATGTCTATATTAAATCACGCACAAGAGTGTCTGAACAAGCCAATCTTTGAAACTATGTATAGATGAGAATCTCAATCACAGTTTAGGGTTTCAAAGATTTCTACCAAGAGTAATCAGAATATCTCAAAAATATTTTCTCAATAAACAAGCGCAAAGAGATATTTAAAAGTAAGCTTGTGAAAAGATTTTTACACACACAAAAATACTGGCTCAATGAGTCTTACAATAATAATGCAAAGACTCACTAGCCACTTGATTTTCCCACAAAATGGTTTATCAAGTAAAATCTAAGGAAAAATCTTGTGCTTAACTCTCAATCCGAAAAATCAAATGCACAATACAATGAAAGTTTCCTAGCACAATAGAGCAGCGTATAATCACTCAAATAACTCTCACAAGGTTTGGTTTAGCAAATGAATGAGTGTGTGAGAGAGTATAGGCTTTCGATTTTGCAAAAGGGTTCTCAAAAATACAAAGAATATTTTGCTAATCAGATTGCTATTTACCTCGTAATCTGAGCAAATGAACCCATATATATAGAGAAGGCCTAAATTATACCGGTTGGGGATACATAGGGAATAATTAAATTTGTTTTAAATGAGTTTAAGAAAATTAACCTAGTTTAACCCCAATTAACCGCAGTAAAATTTATGCCAACCCGAGAGTTTCAATCGATCGAGCCATAGGTTCGGTCGCCCAAACAGATACAATAGAAAAAGTAAATTTTGAACTTCGAGTGCCTGAATAAGGGTTCGGTTTGCTGACCAAGGTGATTTTCCAATTTTTCCGAGGTTCGGTCGCCTGGTCTCAAGTTCGGTCTACCGAACTTGAACATTCGATTGCCTGGGGGTATTTTGAACGTAAAGTTCGAGCGCTCGAGTTATTGGAAAAAGTTAGGACTTGAGTTTGGTCGACCATGGACACTCAATTCATTTGAGTTCGGTCACCCAAAATTAGGTCAACTTTTTGACCATTCAACAATTCAATCGACTGAGGTGTTTTGAACACTAGGGTTCGGTCACCCAAAACCTTGCTACTTTACTCCTTTAAGTCCTATTTCAATTCAATTGTTTCCCCTGATAGTATATGTGATTTTGGGGCCTATCCTAAGTGTGAGTGTAAGGACCTAAGGTCTTTGAGCTTATTAATTTCTACATACATAATATGCATTAATTATTACAAACATTTCCTACTTTACTATTACAGACCCAAATTAAACTTAATGTACAATTACAACAAGTGAATCTTCTCGGTCTTCTTTTGCTTCAAGATGACATGTGCCATCATACAATCTTGCTAATATAAACTTGCACACGGACTTGATAGACATTAAATACCGAAGTATTTGTCATAATCAAAATAGGGTATGACCTATAAAATCAACATTCTCCCCCTTTTGATGATGACAAATACATCATACAAAAGTGGGTACAACCAAGAAAGGCTCCCCCTGACAATATGCATAATGAGATTTTTAAAGATTTAAAATTTTAAACAATTTTCAAGTTTCAAGTACCCAATTTTACTTCTTCTCCCCCTTTTGGCAACAGCAAAAAGGGTCATGAATTTAAAGCATATAAACAAGACATTGAGTATGAATCATTTAAATACAAGATATGGTTAAGAAGATTTTTAGAAATTTCGACAGCATGTTGTTTGAAAATAGAGTGTTTCCCAAAAATATATGTATAGAAAAGACTTGATTGAGTTTAAATTTTCAATTTATCCACAACTAACAACTCAATTAGTCCAGTATGATAAAAAAAAAAAAAACATAAATAGAACTATCAACATGTAAGAGATATAATAGCCATGCATTGCAAAACACAAACACATTCACAAGGCGCAAAGCAATGATACATGTAAACTTTTCAGAGCCATATATTTTCTATGTTAAGAACCTCCCCCTAAGTTTGTGCACTCTATCAGTTTTCTATGTGGCCTCTTTACTATGCATTAGACCTAGCTCTCGTCTAATCTATATAAACCTATCTTCCTGAAAAGATTTGGTGAAAATATCAACCCACTGCTCATTTGTGCACACAAACTCAAGTGTCACATCCCCTTTCTACATATGATCACAAATGAAATGATGTCTAATCTCAATATGTTTAGTTCATAAATATGAGATAGGATTCTTTGAAATTTTAATTGCACTAGTACTATCACATTTAATCAGAATTGTATAATAGTGCAATCCAAAATCTATGAGTTGTTGTTTCATATAAAGCGTTTGAGCACAACAACTTCCAGCCGCAATATATTCGACTTAAACTGTAGATAAGGCAACAAAAATCTTTTTCTTGGAGAACCAAGAAAGCAGAGATTGTCCTAAATAGTGACAAATGCCGCTAGTACTCTTCCTATCAACCTTAATACTGGCAAAGTCAGTATCAGTATAACTAACAATCTTAAATGTTGTATGCACAAGTTTTTCACTTTCGGTCGACCGACCTATATAGGTCATTTTGCCCCTGGTCGACCGAATTCGATCTGGGTCAACAAGTTGACCACAGTCCAGTCGACCGAGCCTCTACGGTCAACCGAACCATCTTGAAGTCAACACTTTGACTTCCTAGTCGACCGAGCATAATTTATATTACACCAACCTGGTTGACCGAATTCCCACGTGTGGGATCCTACGGTTTGGTCGACCGACCAGTCTAGTTCATTCTAGTTCTGGTCGACCGAACCTCGGAGAATTGAAAAATTGCCTCCTTCTGGTCGACTAAGCCCTTAGTTCATTTTTGTCCTGATCGACCGAATCACGCTGATTTTGAAAAATCGCCTTGGACATACTAATCTGGTTGACCAACTCTGAAATTCATTTTTGACCTGGTCGACCGAACCTTATGAATTGGGTCGACCGAGAATGTTTCTAGTCGACCGGTGCTCTCGGGTTATTTTGAAAAGTTACCATATTTAACTATTTTAAAGTGCTAAAAAGGTATTATTCTTTTCTAAGAATACCGACCGTGTCCCCAGTAAGCATCATTTATGGTATCCCTATATATACTTTTTATTTAGAGACATTACATACGGATTGAAAATATACGATTAAGAAAATTTCTCCAGAGCTTCCTATCTTGCGACTTTGAATATCCATTCACTTATACTTACCTGCCACTATTGTCTAAACCCTGTGTAAGTCGATTAAGTGTTTCCTTGGAAAGGTTTGCTCTCCTTGTTCCGTTTGATTGACACGATTTTCTTGAGAGCCAAACTTAAGGATTCTTAGGGGACTTTGCTAATAAGTTCATCTTGAGAAGACTTTATTTGATCTTCTGAGATTGCACTTTCATTACAACATCTTAAGAAGATTGTATTTGTTTTTGGATTGCAAAAACGTTTTCAAAAACACTTTCAAATATCTTGTGTGATTTAGATCTACATATTTTGTGAAAAAATATTTGTGTTTATGTTTGTGATCTTTGTTGAAATATTTATACACTCACATATTATTTGTTGAATACAAAGATTACACATCTTTTGCAAATCAAGCATATACATATTCACGCGATTGAAATATCCTGCTGATTGATATTTTTAAGGCTGCTTGACATCTTTGTGTGAACATGGTTATTTGAATATCTTAAGATATAAAGATTGTTTGTTGATACTCTCACACACTCATTACACTGATAGCAAACATATTTGAGAGTTGAAATATAAGATCACACTGAGCTTACATATTAAACCATTTGTGGTGCTTGTGATTGAACGCATTTGGGTACAAATTTGTTTTACGTGAAAGCGCTTTTCTATTGTACCATTTAATTGTAAAATCTGAGTGTTTCCAGGCATGGCCCGAGGGGGCGGTAATCCAACCTAGTAAGGATTGGTGTAAAGGTTGAGGTCAGCCCTGTGCTAATTGGCCTGGTTTGTATAGGTGCCGCTCCACCCGTTTAAGTGAGCAAGTGATAGTGATAATCCTTATACTTGTTAGCCAAGGCGGGGACATAGGCAATTGGTTGAGCCTCGGTAACATTTCTGTGTGTCTCTCTTACCTTACTACTTTATGGTGCATGTGTGTTTGATTAAATCGTTTTATTTACTTTATGGTAAACATTTACTTTACTTGCACTAGATTGACCATATGGTTGTGAATATACTGGTGTTAGGAGATTAACCTAGGGCTTAAAATTTAAAAATACCAATTCACCCCCCCCTCTTGGGATCACGGTAAAGCTAACATGTTGTATGGAGATTGTGTTTATATTTTCCACTGTATATATGTTGACTTATGGATTATCTGAGATTTTATCAAGTATAATGCACTAGACCCAGGTTTAAGGGTTTGGGTCATTACACATTTGACCTGCAAAATCTATATATGTGCCTTCCAAGACCACAAAAGAGACAAGTGCATGCTAACATATTTCTTAAGCTTCCAAGTCTAGATCTCTCTCAAATCTCTAAAATTTCCTACCTTTCTTCAAAGTGAGATAATGTTAAAATTTTGGCATAACTTGATATTCTTGCTTGAGAGCTTTTATTCCATACTTGAATTTCAAATTATATATCTGTCCTTGTGAGAATATTCTTCCATTATAGTCAAGCATTTTGGTGTCCTTGTCTTTGTCAAAGCAAGAGGGTTGTAATTTCTATCTCCATTAAAGCAAGGGGTTGTAATTGGCGTCCTTGCCTTGATGAAATTAAGCGCTATAAAGTTTGATTCAATGATAGTGGAACCATAATGTGTTTGAAGTATTGAGAAAGCGGTAGTAGGCTTAAAGATGTCAAAGCACTATAAAGAGTTTGCAATTCTTCTCCTTTATCTTTTTTTTTTTAAACTTTTTAATATTGTGTTAGTTTGTTGGTGATCATTTTATTTTCTTCAAATTCCTAATCAAGCATCTTAATTATAATAAGACTCAATTCACCCCTCCTCCTTTTGGGTTGCCTTTGGGATAACAGTAACGTGCAATGGAAATGTTAATCATTTTAAAAATTTAATTCTTTCCTTACATTTTATGCACTCTCTCTATGAAGTAAATTCCAATTATTAGGCCATATTTATTTCTCCATTTTCACTTGCATTGTATCGAAATTTATTCTTTATTTAATACATTTATATGTGTAATATTATTTTGTAACTTAGTTACTTATTTTTATAGACTAAAAGAGAAAATAAAAAGAATATGTAAACTCCTTTTAGACCTTAATGATTCAAATATGTAAACTCCTTTTAGACCTTAATGATTCAATCATCCAATAGTATACGTACAAAAGTAAAGGCGAATCAAATAAAGGGCCCACGTTGTGCAACTGACAGCGAAAAGATATAAAAAGCTTATTGTATAATATCAAAAATTATATCTTCAAAATATCAGTTCAAGCTATCATTACTTTCACTAAAATACAAACATAATCTTTAAGTATCAACTAACATGGTGGCAAAAATATTTAATTGTGATATTTGCATATTTTAAGATATTGCACACCTATGTGAATGGTAAAATAGAGTTCATATCGTCCCCTAAAAAAAGAAAGGAAACTAATAAAGTATGAGATCATATATTATATAATGCATCATTAAAGAGCACAATAAATAAGGCTTTAACAATCTTTCTACTAGTTTTGTGCAATATCTTTTCTTTTCTTTTTTATTACAATATATTGCCGCTACCCACAAGCCATATTTTGATTTACAAAATATTAAATAATTTTAAAAAATACATAGTAAAATAGCATGTATTAGTGTGAAAATTTTGTTCGAGTGTTTATATGCATGCATGTGTTTCAAAGATGGGTAATTTACAAATGTACCCACGAATAGAAATTTGTAGTTTCGGAACATTATCACATGTATTATTAATTAATAGTTTAATGGGTGTTTTAAGTTCATTAGTTTATTTCAATATTTAGTTTTTAAATGTCAAGTTAATCTAAATATAATATGACATTTTATAGTAGGTCAAATGATGCAAGAAAGGTTAACTTATTTTACATTTTTTTTTTTTTTATATCTTCATTATTTAGCATTTATGATACTGTTGCTTTCATTTTTTTTTTTTTAAACCAAATGTATTTTTGGATATAACTAACACATAGTGGATAGTGAAAAATTTTCAGTATTTTCCAAAATTCAAAATTTAATATATTTTTCATCGTGAAAAATTAATTAATATTCTACAAGAGACAATGAACTACCATATATCGAGAGTAAATGAAGATATGTACTTAGCTTTCAGGTTCCAACCTAAGCATATCTAATATAAATACTCTAAATACACTTGATCTAACTTTAGTTAAACTCAGATCCATTAATCCCTAGGCAGTTAATTGCTAAACAACAAAATGAGACATTGACTTACTATTGTCTGTAAGTTCGAGACAAAAAGTTACCCCATAAATCTTCTTGTGAGGATAGAGATATTATAGATTATATAAAATATGAGTGCGGGAAAAGAAAAATCCTTCTTTGATTAGGAATCAAAAATAAACTTTCAACATATGAAGGAAAATTTTAAATCCCTAATTTAATGATATGTTGATATAAAATTTATCTTCAATTTGAGATGAATCTTATTTTTTATTATATTTTCAAATTTAAATCACAATATACACACAGCCTAGCCTTTCCAGCTAGCATGGCTATCTTAACAATTAAAAATGAGGTTGTTGATAGCATTAATTAAAAACTATCTGAAATTTTTTTAATTAAGTAATGAAATTCTATAATTTAAGTTCTATATATGTCAATATAGTAGGATTAGTTTCTTAATTCATCAACTCCAAACTAATTGCCTCCACACAAAATTAGTGTGAACAAAAAATTGTCTAATAATGCTATTGACAAACATTGATATATCCATCGGATTATTTACTCACCTAGTAGGACCAAATAAGCTAACAATTTCAATTAAATGTTATGAACACTTAAATTATCATTGAACATCCCTAAGAAAATAAAGTTTTTCGTCCAGTATCCCCGATACAACTTTACTTTGCAATTCTAATGAACCAACACTCAAGGTCCAATGCTGAAAAATGTTAGCATGTATTTGTCAAAGTCCATTTTGTCACGTTAATCATTATATGTCATATTATTAAGCCCAAAATTATGTTAAGGTGTCATGATTTTAATGAGATTACATTCAAATAATGAGGAAGAAAAACATGCACAAAAAATATATTATTTGGAAGGAGCAACTTACACTTGTAAATGTTAGCCTTAAGGTTTCATTAAAACTTCTTTGTCTATTAAATTTATTTTTAAGTAATGTTTCAAAAAGTTTTAAAGTCATTAGACTTGAAAGATTGAAAGATTGAAAGAATTGAAAATCTCTTGTGTATCTTCTTATACTCATAATCTCTCAATTGTAATGTTATGTGTGATAAAACTCCATAAGACTATCACTTTATGGCACAATAATCAAACAAGTAAAAGAAGGTTGATCTAGCCATTTCCTCTTGGGTGGTTGACCACATTCTAAGGGTGGTAAACTAGCTTTGGCAGTGAGCTTGGGTGGTCAACAAGTGATAGATTGTGTATAAATAGCTCAATAATTGCTAGCTAATAGGTTGACTATCTTAGAGACCAATTAATTGAGTGCAAGGAATGACACATTCTAACGGGTTAAAAAACGTACTCATTTCACTCCCAATTATTAGAAAAGGTGCAGCCCCAAGAGGAGGTGAATTGAGCATTTAAAAATTTAAAATAATGTTTTAACAATTCTAACCACAAGTTAAGCACGTGATCTAAATGAGCAAATGCAATTAACAATCACAACAAATATGAACAAATATAAATGTGCTTAATTTAAAGAGATTAGGGAAGAGGGAATAAAACCCGTATTTTTATAAGGTTCGGCAATCCTCGCCTACATCCTTGCCTCAAGTAACCCACTTGAGGATTCCACTATGTGCTCTTTCAATAGGTGGAGAAAATCTCTCTCGTTCAATAAGCGAAAAAGCCTTTACAATCCCTCATTCAATAGGTGGAGTTACCTCTTTCCTTCACTAGGCAGAAAAACCTCTCTCCTTTACTTAGGTGGAGTAGCCTTTCTCCTTCAATAGGCGAAGATGTCCTTACAAAGTGGAATCAAAAGAGTTTTTTGTACAAAAAATGCTTCAAACTTGAGCGGATAAGTATAATGAAAATACAACACTAATACACTCTCAAAAGATTATAAATGAAGCTCAAGGAGTAACTAGAAGGTCTCTCTTCAATCAATGGATTTCAAATAATTTTGAGCAAGAGAGTAAGTGTGCACTTAAAAAATGAACTAGAAAAGCAAAGTGCTTGAAAAGGATTTTCAATCAAGATCAAAAAACTTGGATGTGTATAATGGATGTATATCTCTCTTTCCTTTTCTTTAAAACAAGTTAGAATCCTTGTATTTATAGGCAAGATGGTGTACCCGCCATTTTATGACTATTGGACTTTAAAAGTAATTAATTATTTTGAAAACTAACCGTTTTTTAGCCGTTACGGCTTTTTGCCTCACAGTGCGGTCGACCGAATTAGGGGCTCAGTTGCCTGAATGGCCTGAAGATTTGAGCCACAATTTTCTTGAAATACCCTTCAGTATTTGGGGCATAACTTTTGCTAGAGAACTCCAAATAGGGCAATCTTAGTGAAAGTTAAGGTGTAGTTCCAAGAGGGGGTGAATTGGGATATTAAAAAATTTTAATTTTTTTTATGAATTCTTTGACCTCTTGTTAATTTATCAAACACATAGCAAAGCTTAGTTATTCAATCAATCCACAAACCAATCACAACACAAGTAAACAAAAACTTAAGCAATCCATCAACCAATCAATAACTAAAGTGATCAACCACCAAAATACCCAACCAAAATATAATCTGTAGCACTTTAGCAATTTTCTACTCAAGGTATTTGGTTGTGGCCCTATATATGTAAGCCTGTAGTGAGTGAAATTTGTTTGCACTCTTTTAACTAAGATTTTCGCAAACAATTAAACAATGTACTCCCTTTTGGGTTTCTGAAAAAGTTTAATCATAACGTACTTTCTTATATTAAGAGTCTTCTTTTAATCTCGGTTTTTTATTTCAACTACCTGCACTTTGCATACACACAACACAATGTATATAGATGCTGAAAATGAAGAGAGGAGTAAGAGAGACACCGAGATTTTTAAGAGGTTTGGCTTATCCCTAGCCTACGTCCTCGCCTTAGGCCAATACCACCTAAGGATTCTACTAGAACACTCCTATCCAGGTAGAGCAAACTATTACAAACGATACCCCATGCCCAATCTCTCCTTCAATAGGCTAGAGCAACACCTCTCCAGGCGATACGCCATGCTCACTCCTTCAATAGGCTAGAGCAACGCCTCTCCAAGCGATACCCCATGCTCGGTACAATGATCCAACAACTTGGACCGTCAATTCACTACAAGGAAACAAGAAACAATCCATGCGTACAATAACACTCTCACAAGAGCAGATTAGTACAATTTAAAGCATTATATACTTCAATATTCAAATATCAAATTGAAATAGATTGAAGCTCAAGAGAATTTTTCATCGGGATCTTCTTTCTTTGATTGAAAGATTCAAAATTTGTGCTCAACTTTAGTGATTAAATCTCAGTAATACTTAGTAGCAAAACTTTAGCAAGGATGTGTGCAAGAGAGCCTTTGAAGATTGAAAGCAAAGAGAGCTTGATTGCTGATTTTTTAATTCTTGGTATATTTGATTTGCTGAAACCATGTATTTATGGGCTAATAAAAGTATTTTTGTGTTGCCTAAGATTACTTGGAGTATTTCCCAAGTTTTCATAAAATTTGGGACACAAGAAACCTTAATATGAATTTTAAAACTTTTAAAAAAATTAACCATTAACAGTGTTCAATAGACTAAAGTGTCGGGTTCAGTCTTCTGAAGTACTTTAAAATTCAGAAAATTTGAACTAGAAAATAGGTCAGTCGACTGGGCTGACCACTTCAGTCTTTTAAGGGTGTACTGCCTCTTCTATATTTCAACAAGAAAATCTTCAGTAAACTAAACTTAATCTTCAGTCTTCTGAGGAAATTCCTCAGTCTTATGAAGTGAAACTTCAGTCTTCTGGGCAGACCAAATTCTGGTTTTTTTAGTTTAGTTTTCAAAAACCATTTTTGCTCTATTGCTTTAATTTCTCATAAAACATTTTCTGAGGTTTTAAATAAAGTTTTCTAAGTCCATAATTACCCCTAAAGAGCTTCAACATATTTCCATAAAATATTTTAATATGAAGTACTTACAACATGGTCTTAAAGCCTAAAACTCTAAGCTTGAAGTCTTCCATGGTATTTTACTTTGTGTCCTCTTTTGACTTGAGCTTGAGTCAGCTTTAGATTTCTACACGCTTTACTCATGTTGATGTTGCTTGAGCCATCTTTGGATCTCTTTGAATTCATGCCTTAATATTCTTTAAGCTTCATTTGACCATCTTTCTTTGGAGTATAAGCTTTCAATGATCCTTGTAAGCACTTGACCTTGTATTCACATACTTGAATCCTGAAATGTCATCACTTAACCAAATATGTTAAGTTCCTCTGATTTGTTATCATCAAAATAAGATTTTAAGTCTCGTAAGACCAACAATCTCCTCCTTTTTTATGATGACAAATATGGAGCAAAAAATTAAGTAAGCCTTAAAAAGATTCCCCCTTATAATAAGCATTAATTTAACAATATTTGCAATATCAAGATCAATTTCAATATTAATTTCAATATCATGCTCATATATCAAAATCACATCATTCAAGATCAAGATCACATCATTCAAGATCAAATACTTTCATAGTTGAGCCAATATATCAACTTAAGTATGTAGTATCATGCTTAATTTTTGCCCAAAATTTCTCCCCCTTTTGACATCAATCAAAAAGAGTAAGATTACAAGAAAAGCGTATAAATTCTAAAGCAATAAGCAACCATAGGCAAAAGTATAGATCTAGTGAAGGCTCAAAACAAAAACTTTACATTTATCATGCATAATAAGATTAACAAAAAGTCTCAAAGTAGCATGAAAAAAAAAAGACAAAAGATTGTATATCATAATTTTCAATGATTTCCATAACTCATGATATCATTATTTAACAACTCTAACTCCCCCTAAATGAATGTATCTTATATTCAATAAATTCAGACTTTCATTTGTGAATTGTAAATTATGTATTCATGAAGATACCAATTGTACTTTTAAATTTATCATGTCATGCTCAATTATCAATTAATTTCATGTAAGTGCTCATGGATACCAATATCAAGAATAATGCCAATATCATATCAATATCATAACATGCTCATGGATACAATTAAGTTGTCATGCTCAAGTATCAATTAACATACTCGTGGATGCCAATATATTTCATAGATACCAATACTAATATCATATCATACCAAGATTCATGCTTCATAATCATGCTTAATAATATAATGCTCAAATTTGCAATGTATAGTGAGCTATAAATCATCAATATAAGTCGAGCCAGTATGAAGATATCATACATGTCAGCATTTTAGCATAGTCATAGCTCAGTATTTAGTTCATATTATCATATCATTAGTATCTCACCACATATGCATATCAGAATATCAGCATTTAGCATGTAAGTATGTAGCATATTAGCATATATAAGCATAGAGCATATTCTTATCATTTGTGCATTGTGCTACAATTTTGCTCAAATTGTTCTCATGTTACTCAATCTGCTTCAGATTTTCGTTCTTTTAATTTCATATGAATTCCCAAAATTCATATTGCTTTTCAAATCTTAATACTTTCTAAGTTAAGCCTTATACGAATCATCCTATGATTTTGGCCAACAATGTCCTTTTTGTTTTTATTTGTTTCAATGTTATAGTCATCAATAAGCTCTTAAAGTATTAAAGTATTAAATATATAGTTCCAACGACCTCAAAAGACTGAACATTTAGTTTAGTCTTTTGAAAATTTTTAAAATCAGGAAACTGAACAAGTAGTAGCACCTCGGTCGTTTAAAGTCCAGGCTCAGTCGTCTGAGCCTTTAGTGCTACAGTGTTTTGTCGTCTGAAGTCTGTAAATTTTCAAAAATCTTTCTATTCTTATCCTGAAACCTTCCTAAATTATTTCCCCACTATGCTTTATCAAATTATTAGGCTTCAAGCATCTTTTTAGCATTACCTTTTGAGACATATAGCTTCCTTGTTCTTTGAAGATAAGCCATGTTCAATTAAGTTCTCTTGATTTGAGGCTACTAATGACATTTTGTAATTATTCATAAGCTCTTCTTTATTTCAACTAGTTCATTATCCTTGTCGAAAATTGGATTAAGTGACTTTCTTAATTTCTAAAAGGGAATACCTAAAATCTATGGAGTTATTGGTTTATGAACTAGACTTTCATCTTGATACCCATACTTTCTTGGGTCTGGATGGGTTAGAAGAAGTTGATTCTTTTATTCTCCAAACTTGTCTAATTTTCACATCTTTTCTTTTTAATGGACATTCGAACTTATTGTGTCTATTCTTCTTACATAGAAAACATGCAGTATGAGTATAAGCATTAGAGAAGGTGCTAGCATAGTATTTACAGGCTTTCGTGAAGTACCCCATATAGAGTTTCTTTTTCCTTGTATTTTCAATTCCGTTGAACCCTAGGCCATCTTTATTCAAAGACATTCTTTGTGCACCAATCATTCTATCAAAGTTCTTCTTTCCTCTAGTAAAATTGTAGATTATTTTAGTTTGATCTTCAATTTTTCTTTTAAGATTACCAATTTCTGAGTCTAGTATATTTTTGCCCTTTTCTTGTAGCTTTACTTGGTCTTGAGACATCTTCCTAATTTTGTTCTCTAGTTCAGAAATATATTGATCTTTTTATTTATCCATAGAAGTTTTGGACTTTAAATCTTCTAATTCTTTTATTACCTTCTCATTCTTGCTTTCTAATCTATTGATTTTTAAATCTTTTTCTCTTTCAGCAAGTCTTAAAGATTTTAACTCTTTCATTACACCTTCATTCTTATTTTTCAATGATGTATATGAAATTTAAGGTGTAGTCCTAAGAGGGGGGGTAAATTGGTTTATAAAAATTTCTTTTAATTCCTTTTAAGAATCCTTAAACTTTTTTTATTTCTTTTAACCAATTCTTGACTTATTTGTTTAGTTTGTCAATCACACAAGAACTTAGTTTCTTTTATACAATCAACAACACAACTATGTAAGCATCCAAGTAACCAAATCAATCATCCATAATTTGAAAGCAAACAACCAAACATTTAGAATTCAGAATTTAATAAAGCATCTACGCAATTTATAAACTTTGCTGAAAAATAAAGAGTAGGGAAGAAAGAGTGAGACAAGGATTTTTATGAAGTTCAGCTTATACCCAGGCTACGTCCTCACCTTTGGCAAACCACCAAAGGATTACTAAATTCAGTTCCTACAATACCATTTACACACTCCTTTAGTAGGCTAAAGTCCGCCTCTCCAAACGATGTACCCTCGTTCGGTCACTCCTTCAATTAGGCTAGAGCCCGCCTCTGTAAGCAATATCCCCTTGCTTAGCCATCGATCCAAACAATCCTGGGATTCATCAATCTACAAGATACAAATCAAATATTTGTGTACAAAGAATTTTCTCCTCAAAGAGCTGATTAGTGCAACAATTCAAAAACTAATATACTTCAAAGTAAATTCACAATACGAAATTCAGATTGAAGCTCTAGAAATTTATCACCGTATGATTCTTTCTATGAATGAAAGAATTTAGTATTTTAAGCACAATCTCAGTAAGAAAACCAACAAGACTTTAGTATATTTCGTGTAAGATGTGAGCAATGGAGAGCTTTTGCAATTTCATAATACTTGAGAGAGAGTTTGATTGCTGAATTGATTTCTTGGTTTTCAAATCAATGTAACTTAAGGGTATTTATAGATGTAGAAAGGTTTCTAACTTGTTCCCCAAGTTTACTTGTAGTAGGGTCCAATTTTTAAATTAATTTGGGCCTCAAGTAATTGAATTTTCAAAAATATATCCGTTGAGTATTTTAAAATCTGTCGTGAGCCAGACGATTGTGGGATCTCTGGCAGTCGGTTGTCCAAGTATTTCATGTACAATTTTCAAAAACAGAAAGGTGGCAGTTGTCTTTTCTCAGGATGGCATTCGTATGTCACTGAATAACTCAATTTTTTAAAACATACAGAAGAGTGACAGTCGGCTGGCAAAACACACCCAATCGTCTCAGTTGACACGGGAAGTTGTCTGTCAAGTACCTGATAGTCGTCTATCCAGCTTATATTTACTTAATTTAAGTCTTTTAACATGTTAGCCGTCTGTCCATAGACAAACAATCATCCGTCAACCAATTGTTCCTCCTTTAAATAAAATTGTTTATCTCTCTCCTCTTTGCTTAATTTATCTTGGAATATTAACTTGTTTAACTTTGAAAAATATGTTCCAAGACTTTAAAACTTCAGGTTTCTAAGTATGTCTTTGCCTTATGAGATTCAAATGAAAAATCATATTTGAACCATTCTTGAAGTACTTACAAAGTCTTGTCGTAAGAATTGAGGTGACTCCTCTTTGCTGTAAGTTTTCTTGATCTTCTTTGTTGAGCTTCAATGATCCTGAATTTTATGTGAGCTTTCAATTCTTTATCTCTCTTGATCTTTCATCACTAATTCAGACTCTGAGCTTCATTGATCTTTGAGCTTTCCATAGTGATCACTTGAGTTTTTATTCTTGAATCCGTGCCTCAAGCTTGATATAATCATTCTTATTTGAAGAACATGCCTTCATGAATTCTTTAACCTTGCATTCGTCATTGAGTCCTGAAAATACATCACTTAACCAAAGCATGTTAAGTTCTACTTATTTGTTAGCATCAAAACAAGATTTTAAGTCTTGTAAGGCCAATAGTATATCTTTTAGTCATGTTAACTAGAATCTTATGCACCTTGAATAGTCTTTGTTAGTCGGCCTATAAAAACCCCAAAAAGAGATATAAAAAATTAGTGGATTGATTTCCAAAAAAAAAAATAATAATAATAAATAATTAATCGGATTTAAAAGAAAAAGAAAAAAAATTAATTAAAATTTATTTTTATTTTTTTTAATAAAATATATTATTATTAATATTAATTAAATATATATTTATTATTATTATTATTATTATTATTATTATTATTATTATTACATCCTGAAGCTTCCAGCTTCAGGATTACTTCTTCTTCTTCTTTACTTTTTCTTTTCTTTATTTTATTCTCTGCAACTCGTTGAACTCTCTCTCTCTCTCCTCACGTTCTCTCTCCCTCTCTCCTTGATTTTGTGACGGATTTTCGCCCGATCGAAAATTTGAAGATACCACTGGACTCCATTCGCCGCTGCCGTCATTTCTATCGGAGCGGATCGGTGGTAGGAGCGACATAAGCGTATTCCCTGGGATAAGCCATTTTCTCCTTTTTTTTTTTTTAATTTCTCTCAAAATATAAACCCAATTGACAAACGAACACCACCACGAGAATCTAGGGATAATTCTCTACAAGTCTAGTGGGACAATTCTCGTGGGGGGTGTCGGACCGAAACCCCAAATTTGGGGTACGGGGGTTATTAAGGGGCTTATTTTTAATTAATTAGTATTAATTTAGAAATGCTAAAATATTAAGCATCTGGGACTGAAGTAGGATTTCTAGAATTTAGGGCCCGGGTGAGCGCCATGGGTGTAATTTTGGGTCCCGCAGACAAAATTTGGAAAATTAAGTGGGAATGTTAAATAATAGTTTAAATATTAATTTGAAGTATATGGAGCCTAGGGAAGGCTAGATGAGTATTATTTTGGATAAATAGGTTAATTAATCTAGGGAAAATATAAATTGCAGGGGTTAAATTTCGGGTGCCAAGGGCGTAGGATTTGGGTCCTAATGAATTTCTCAGTAGCCAAGTAAGGGAATAAACTAAATCAGTAATTTTCCATACAAATTATTATTGATTATGAGTAAATTTATTTTCAGAAAAGCATATGTTATATTGTGTATTACGAATGAAATGTACGATTGGGAAAATACTGCTATGATGATTAAAATGTATATGTATGTATGAGATATAAGAAATTCACGATTTAAGAATATGAAGTATGGTTTTTTTTTTTTACAGCACATGTGTGGCATGAATATTGTTTTACGTGGAATGTATTATGATTTGAAAAATTTTACGAACGAAACATGTTTTCAAGTATTATGAAAAGATGAATTATGTTGTGATGGTTTTGACGATTACATGATAAATGATGTATTTTCAGAATATATATACCTGAAATAATTTTAGCGCGAGGCCATATATTTATGTTATTGGCACGAGGCGGTATTTATGTCATTGGTGCGAGGCCATATATTTATGTTATCGACACGAAGCCGTATTTATGTTATTGGCACGAGGCCATGTATTTATGTTATCGGCACGAAACCGTATTTATGTTATCGGTACGAGGCCGTATTTATGTTATTGGCGTGAGGCCATGTATTTATGTTTTCGACACGAGGCCGTAATTACTATATTTTAGGCACGAGGCCGTAATGATGTTATATATATGATCATGTATTATATGTTATCACCACCAGGATGTTAGTTTAGTTCAGTTCAGGGGCTCAGTACCGTAGCTATATTGTAGATCAGATATCTACGTCAGATTAGTGCTAACCATCCCACGAGGGCATGGGAGATGGATAGTCGATGTGGCTTTCAATAGAGTATGGACGTCCACCTGGCAGTCCGGACCAGGGTGTGGCAGGCTCATCGTAGTTATAGACATATTTGACTGGGTAGTGGTCGACCAGTCATTGTCGGGTCCTGCCTTCAAGTTGCAAAACTCATCATGGGGGGTAATACATGACACCAGCTAGCTATTCATCCTGGGTATATATTTTCAGTATTACCGGTATAACAGATGTTTTATGTATGATATGACTTATTAGAAAATATGAAAGCATGTGATTATTCAGTATGATATGATGAACGTTTATGAAATATGAAATGTACTGTATACGTATAATTACATTAAATATTCATGTTGCCACACAGCTGTATTTAGTTTATTTTCCTTTACTGAGAAGTGTCTCACCCCCAACATTAATACATTTTTCAGGAAACCTAGAGAAACCAGCGGGTCAAGACCGCCGTTGAGTGAGTGGAGCTTCCCTACTAGAAGGATAAGCGTTGAACTAGGACCAGGAGATTTTTGTTGTCTAGTCCTAGTGTTATTTTGACTTGTTGGAGATTGTACATACAAACGGTATATTGATGTATAGAATGCTCTGGTATCATGCTTTATGGATGGATGTTTGGATTTTATGTTTATCGCTGCGTAGAATTCCACTGTGTTTGACAGGTGTCCCCACTACCCACGAGTTCGGGTTGACCATTTGATCTATTATGTGACATTTTATGTTAAGAAATTGAGGGACGTTACACGGCCCACGACTACCCAAATAGCATTTTGTCTATGCAACGTCGGTGGTAACCCTATAACGAAATCCATGGATATATGATCCCACTTCCACTCAAGGATGTGGAGTTGCTGCAACTGTCTCGCTAGTCTCTGGTGCTCAGTCTTTACTTGCTGGCATGTCAAACGCTGCTACACAAATTCAGCTATCTCCCTCTTCATACCACTCCACCAAAATGATTCTCGGAGGTCCTGAAACATTTTAGTGCTTCCTAAATGCAAAGTGTAAAGGGATCTATGTGCCTCCTCTAGAATAGCTTTTCTAATTTCAACATCTGCAGGTACACACAGCCTAGTACGAAACCTCAGAGCTCTATAATTTGAAATATTGAACTCCTCCCCCTGTCCGTCTTGCACTTTATCTATCAATTCTACCAATTCTGCATCATTCCTCTGGGCAACTTTAATCCTCTTCTGCAAGGTAGGCTATAACACTACGACAATAAATGCTTGGTGATCATCCTCTACTAACTCCGCATCAAGCCTCTCTAGATCCATCTAAATTAGATGCTAAATCCCCACAACTGACAATGTTGCTTCCACTGATTTCTGGCTCAAAGCATCAGCCACCACGTTTGCTTTCCCTGGGTGGTGACTGATAATGCAATCATAATCTTTAATGAACTCCAACCATCTTCTCTGCCTCATATTTAATTCTCTTTGGGTGAAAAAATACTTTAAACTTTTATGGTCAATGAAGATCTCACACCTCCCGCCATAAAGATAATGCCTCCAGATCTTTAGGGTATATATCACTGCAGCTAAATTTAAATCATGTACCGAGTAATTCTTTTCATATTCCTTAAGCTGCTGAGAAGTGTAAGTAATAACCCTCCCGTGCTACATCAACACACATTCGAGTCCCTTATGATATGCATCGTCGTATATAACAAATTCATCCTCTCTTAGTGGAATAGATAACACCAGTGCAGTGACCAACCGTTACTTCAACTCCTAGAAGCTCTACTCACACTCATCGGTCCATTCAAACCTCACATTTTTTCTCGTGCGTTGTGTCAGTGGATCTGACAATCTGGAAAAAATCATCCACAAAATGCCGGTAGTACCCTGCCAGACCTAGGAAACTCCTGATCTCCTGTACGTTCCCCGATCTCACCCAATTCACCACTGCTTCTATTTTACTCGGATCCACTGATATGTCGTCACCATAAACCACATGCTCGAGAAAAGTGACCTATCTCAGCCAGAATTCACATTTTTTGAATTTAGCGTAATTTTTTTTCCTTTCATACCTGCAGCACCAACCTCAGATGATACTCATGCTCCTCAAAACTCTTCAAGTAGATCAGTATATCATCAATACATATCACAACAAATTGGTCCAAGTACTGATGGAACACCCAATTCATTAGGTCCATAAACACTCCCGGTGTATTAATCAATCCGAATGCCATTACCAAGAATTCGTAGTGCCCATACCTAGTTCGGAAAGTTGTCTTTGACACGTCTTCTACTTTACCTTTCACCTGGTGATATCCTGACTGAAGGTCAATCTTGGAGTAGACCTGGGTCCCCTGGAGTTGATCAAATAAATCATCAATTATGGGAAAAGGATATTTATTCTTGACTATCACTTTATTTATTTCTCTATAATCAATGCACATCCTCATAGTCCGGTATTTCTTCTTCACGAACAAAATTGGTGCTCCCCAAGGCAACACGCTAGGCCTGATAAATCCTTTATCCAAAAACTCCTGCAACTGGTTTTTCAATTCTTTCAGTTCAGCTGAAGGCATTCTATAGGGTACTTTAGATATCGGTGTTGACCCTAGTAATAAATCCACTTCAAATTCAATCTCTCGATTTGGTGGTAAACCAAATAATTCCTTTAGAAAAACATCTAAAAATTCTCTGACTACTGGAATATTAACTTGTCACAATTCTTTCTTTGGCATTTCCTTCATATAAGCCACATACCCCTGACAATCACCCTGAAGCAGCCTCCTCACCTGAATAGCCGACACTAATAGTGGCAAGGTGCGCACACGTGATCCCATGAACATGAATTCCTGCTCACTTGGGGGTCTGAAGATCACTTCTTTTTTATGGCAATTAATGTTAGCGTAGTTAGTTACCAGCCAATCCATACCCAATATCACATCGAACCCCTACATGTTTAATATCACAAGATCGATTAGTAATACTTTCTCTTGAATACCCACTAGATAGTTTTTAAGTACCCTCCTACATCTCACTACTGATCCAGTCGGCATGGCTACTGAAAACTCCACATCTAATAATTATGTCTCAACCCTAGATAATTTAACATATCTCAATGACACAAAAGAATGGGTGGCACCTGAGTCAAACAAAACAACAGCTCTATATGGTAAAGCAATAAGAATACTTGTCATAACATCTTTGGCAGCCTTAACATCTCCCAACGTCAGTGTATAAACCCTCATCGAAGTTGTGTTCCTTTGTTGGCCTCCTTGGGGTGCCCGATAACCACCCTAGAATGGTCTGAGAACTGATGCGTGGGTTGACGGTCCTTGACAAGCTCGATTCATATGGCCAAGTCTCCCACACTAATAGCAGACGTTCTCTTCCATCCTATATTCACCTGTATGCCTCTGGCCACATCTAGGATAGATGGGATAAGTTTGCTCGCCCTAGAAACCACGGTGTCCCATCATTTTCCTCTGGCCTCCACTGTACCGATCTTCTCTTCATGAGCCCCAACTGAACCCGCCTGAAAACCCGGAGGCGTTGGCCTCTTCCGCTGATTCTGCATTTCATCATCCTTTAATATGCTCTCCTCTGCTACTGTGGCATTGTCTATAAGTTCATAGAAGTCCTGCAACTTTAGAACTGCCACCTGTTTAAGGATTTCCTGCTTCAAGCCCTTTTCAAACATTCTAGTTTTCTTAGCCTCATCTAGTACAATGTAAGGAGCAAAACGTGACAGCTCTATAAACTTCACCGCATATTGCTGAACTATGTGATTTCCCTGAGTCAAATTCAGAAATTCTACTACCTTAGCCTCCCTGACAGTGGCAGGAAAATATCGGTCAAAAATACCTCCCTGAACCAACTCCAGGTCATAGCCACTTGTACAGGTCTCTGCTCCTCTAATAATTTCATAGCCATCCACCATCTCTTGGCCTCGTCTGTCAACTTGTATGTAGCATTGAGGACCCTTTGCTCATCTGTGCAGTGGAGCACCATCAGTACTTTTATCAATCTCCTGCATCCAGTTCTCAGCAACTATAGGATCTGCTCCTCCTAAAAACGTCAAAGGATTCATCTTGGTAAACTTCTATATCGCACACCCCTGGGTTACAGAAGGGCCACCCTGCTCCCTGGATCTCTATGCAATCTCAGCCATAACCTGCTAATTTAAGCTACATAAAACAACATATGAATCCTCGTCGCCTATGCTAGAAGGCCCTACACCATCATCGCCACTAGCGTGAGCACTACTATCTCCAGGGTTCATCCTGCAATAATACCAATTATTTTAAGAATCCGCACCTCATAATGCTACTCTTACATTATTCTAACTAAGATATCCTCATACCACCTATCAATAATTTTAAGGTCTAGTCATATCATATGGAAATAGAAATCGATGATAGTTTACTATGGTTTTGCTGAAATCGTCACCCTAGGAAAATCACAGAAACCACCCCAAAGTTCCTGCTTCCAGACTACAGAACAAAACCCTAAATTCTCATCTTATCTTCCCAACATTAACTCACTGAAATTCTATTCTTTCTCAATTTCTATCCTTCTCAAAATTCCATTCCTATATTCTGGTATTGTTTTCCGCTGTACACTAGAGTTTACAGAACCTAACAACTTAGGCTTTGATACCAAACTGTAACAGCCCAAAAATTTCTATTTTGTTTATATATATATATACTGTGAATTTATAATACTCTAATGCCCTTGTAATATCTACTACAACGTCTCAGACCGGAGGTGGGCACTAAGGAATTCCTGTTCATAAGGTAATACACCTATGCAGCTAAAAACATAAAATCATATAACCATAATTATAATATCAGAATTCAGTATTTTTCCAAAACATATATACACATATCTCTCCAGTATTCTCCACTAGATCATCTAGGATTTACACAAAAATTCATCTCCCAACAAACACTTACCCTTTTGATAGGGCAGAATAAATATTCTCTCTATCTCCAAGCCTGATCTGCTCGTCTAGTTGGATCACCTGAAATATGTTAAATTACTAGGATGAGATAACTCTCAGTAAGACGAAATATGCTATTGCCAGTGTGTGGCAACTGGGTTTACATAAATAATATGCTGTTAATCAACTAAAACTAAGTTAGCATGTAAAGTAATATACAGGAATATTTGTTGTTTTCGGTGAATCTGTATAAATATACATAACTGTGAAAACTTCCCTAGATGGTTGTATGTCATGATTTAACCCCTCATGACAGGGTTGTGCGGCCCCGTAGGCGGGACTTAACACTAGTTGGCCTACCAGGATAAGTCAACTGAAACCTCTGTCGTTAGACCAACCGCCTCAACCCGGACTACCGGAGAGCTTGCAATCTCTCCCAAGGCACGGTCGACTACTCATAAAATCCACATACTATCTGGGATATATGGTTGCACTCTGAACTGAAATAGTTACGGCACCGTGCTCTGATATCTAATCCGTTCCATCAGGGTCTGATTCTGTATAACACTATTCTCTCTCTCTCTCTCTCTCTATATATATATATATTACTATTTTACCATGATTCTGTTTCAACTGTAATAACCATAACATTGTAATAACTGATCTGAGTATACTGTAAAAATATGAACAAACTGAATTATCTAAATAAACTATAAAATCTAAAAGTTATGGTTCTGTAATTTGTATTTCATGGTATTCTGTAAATGTTATAAATCATATTTCTGTGCGTATACTGTAAATCATGATATCTTGAAAATCGTGTAAATTTTGTATTATTCTGATATTTACTCATACCACACAATTATATAAATAAAAACCGCTGTACTGAAATCTGTATTTTTTGATAATAAAAATAATAATAATTTGTAGAATTTTCTTGCAAACACATAATTTCATACCATAAATCATCTAGAGTTCAATACCCAAAACACATATATTTTACTGATAAAAATATTTCTAAAATTGTTAGCATAGCATATTTCCCTTACCTAACTAACTGGGAGGCCTGACCTCAACTTTATCCTCACACCCACAACGTACTAAACTCAAAATCCTATAATAACAAACATTTCCTAATTCCCAACTCAAAATAGTAACTATATTCGCCTTTTCCCTAGGCCCACATATTTCTTTAATTCATAAAATTCTAAACTACTAATTATTTATCAATGATACCCGAGTTCCTAAGAAAATATCCGTTGGAATCCTCAACCCATGCTTGTTTTGTTAGGAAACCCAAACCCTAAAATCACAACACCTTAGTTTAATCAACTCAAACTTCAGTATATCTCCACCTAATACAAAATCTGGGTTCAGTATAGCTTGATAACTACAAAAACCCTAAAATAAACTTACTCTGATTTTGGGATGGTGGTTAAACTCCTCACACCAAAATTTTACTCCGCCTAAGTTGTAGAGAATCTCCTTAATATCATTGTGGTAACTTCTGATTGTTAAACCGAGGAAAAACGAGGTCGAAAACTTAGAGAGAAGGTGAGAGAACTGGATTTTTAGAGAGAGAAACAGAGAAAAGAATAATTCTCTTGCTGAAAATGCAATTTTCGACTTTATATATGTTGTTGTCCATGTGGCTTCGTCGACGAGCCACGTGTACTCGTCGACGAGCCACGTGTACTCGTAGACGAGCCACGTGTACTCGTAGACGAACTGAAGAAGGGAGTTCGTCGACGAGGATGATGAGTTCATCGACGAACCAAAGGGTCTGAATTCCCCCCCCCCCCGGTATCTCTTCATCGAAGAAACACTGAAGTTCGTCCATGAACCATACAAGGGAGTTCATAGATGAAATCAGGACATTCGTTGACGAACCCTATTTTGTCCCTTTTCGATTTTCCTTTTTCCTCCCATTTAACTCCTTTTCTCTTTATTATTTAATTGTTATTATCTTCCGTGTCTCTACATATATTATGAATACAATTGATGTTGGTATAGTATTTGAGAAAAATAATACTACTAATCAACGTGTGGTTGGATATGTGGATTCTGATTTTGTAGGTGATCTGGATAAACGTCGATCAACTACTCGATATGTTTTTACATTTTCTAATGGTCCAGTGAATTGGAGGTCTAATTTACAGTCTACCATTGCCTTGTTTACAACAGAAGCAGAGTATATGACAGTTTCAGAGGTTGTTAAGGAAGCTATTTGGTTGCAGGGTTTACTTGAAAATTTGGGAATTGTTCAGAAGCACATTTTTGTGTTCTGTGATAGTTAGAGTGCTATTCATTTAGCAAAGAACCAAGTCTATCATGCACGAATAAAGCACATCTATGTTCGGTTTTATTTTATGCGGGATATTATTGATAGAGGCAAGATATTACTTCAAAAGATTGCAACAAATGAAAATCCCGCAAATATGTTGACCAAGATTGTGACAACAATCAAGTTCTAACATTGTTTGGACTTGAACAATATCCTGCAAGTATGAATATTTTTGGAAGGTGCCGATGATGTGGAACTCCATAAAATGTTGGTGACTGAAAAATTTGTTGAATTTATCGTCAAGGTGGAGATTTGTTGTTTTTTGTCCCACATTGGTAGAAAAAGTTGTTTTGAATTTTTTCTTTGTTTGTCCTACATTGGTGAGAAGTGTTTTTTGGACTTGAGGTTGAAGTTATATAAAGAGTTCAACTCTCCAATTGCAAAACACACCTCAAAGTTGTACTTTGTCAAGAAGTAGTTGATTAATCGTCGGCGCCCGAGAACACAAGCAATTCTATACCGAACCTCATTAATTTCTTGTCTTGCTCTTTTTACTATTTTTATTATTAGTTTCTACATTACTTTAGTTTCTTATATATTCAATAGCATTAGTTGTAGTATTAGTGTTTGGCAAGTGGGGTGCCTGACATAACAGCTACAATATGTCATACACAAATGCAATGATGCAAAATGGTGGCATGAGGCCTATATGACATAGAATGCAATAGTGTGCTTTCTAAAAAAGGTAAATCAAGTAATGCTCCCTAAGTATTTAAGAAAAAATGGCATTGTTTAATCTTGGAATGATGCTTTGTGGCGCAAAGAATGATAAAATTTTTGAAATCATGATGCTTTTATTTGATAAAAATATAATTTAAAAGGAAACTCAAACCCCCAAGTTTAGAACTCTTCTTTAAAAAATTGTTTTATGCCAAAGCATGCCATACTACAAAGATCTCATGGTTGCCCACCTAGTCTTCTACAAAAGAACCTTCAATCCCATCCAAATCCTCAAATGACCCAAATCTAGTTTTGTGTATTAGACTCTTATCATAATCCAACCAAGATGTTTGAATCACATCTAGTACAAGGTACTAGCCCCCATGCTTATACGAAGATCAAAGTGTTACTTCCTCAGGGTTCTGAAAATGATATCCAACATGCAATCATATCATAAATTTGATATGATGGTGTAATGAAGATGGTGTGTATCCCATAAATAGTCAACCTTTGATCATAATGGAATTTTTAAACACGTAAAATATGATAAGCTCGGAGTCATGAAAAAATGGATATATTTGGATCAAAATTTATTATGTATAAGGTTTAACAAGGACTAAGTATCACTATCATTGGTGGTTTTTATGAAATCTTTGACCATTTCTACAAAATGTATTAACACCTACAAATTGATTTATTGAATAAGGCCTTCAAATGATGCTACTCCTTGCTCTAACTTTTACCTAGACCGCACTTGCAGGCTTTTAGCCTGACAAGCTATATTTTCTACCATCTTCTTTTTCTCTTTTCTTCTCTCATTAATTTTGAACAAACTTTTCAAGTATCATATAGGAGTTGTGACCTAAAGGTGGACTTCCAGACACGACACAAAACATAGGCTTAGGTTAGGTAAAATAAAATAACAGAAACTAAGGCTCAATTGAGTTCAAATGGTTCACCCTTTGGAACTAGCATTGTTATTGTAATTTTAACATGTTAAGGAAACATGGTTTACACCTACCTTCTTTTAGAAATAAGTTGCCTACATACCTAATATAGGAGTCTTGACGTAGTCTGGGTTGGCATTTTTTTGAACAACTCCTTTTAGATTGCCTAATTTCAATTTGATGTTCATTTCATAGTATTTTTTTTCACTTTTTTTTTCCATTACCATGGGAATATTTGGCTTTTTTCTTGTCAGCATATATTTTTCTTTCATTTGTTTCCTTTTTCGTATGCTAAAATTTTGTATTAACGATGCTAGCCCCCCCCATGCTTGAGTGATGTCGGAATATGGGATTGTAAAAAGATTTAGGTAATTGGTGACTCAATTCACATGGTTTTATACGAAAAAAATGGTTGGCCAATCGATGGCCACCTATCTTTAGTAACAACTCTTTAATATGATACAATTAAAGTTCATTAAAAATCAATTTTCAAAATATTGAACATATGAATACAACTTCAAAGGTGAATTCTTCTAATGAACATGATACTCAATGAAGATCCGAATTTATTGATAAACCAATATGATCCTTGTCCAGAGTTCAAAAAGAGACATTTCAGCTGAAATTAAGACTTCAAGGGAAGTTTTCTTTCAAATGTATATAGGTAGTAGAATAAAGGTTGTTTTTCATTCCAAGGGTTGACAGCTTATTGTTGTGAAGTCTTTGCCTCTTCTATGCCATGGTGCCATCTAGATAAAGGGAGATGATTTGGTAATGATGTGAATGAAAATTTAAAGAGTATGGATAGATATGTGATCATTACATATGTCACTTATCATTTATAAGACCCAAAATTGGAATATAACAGGCACATGAAATTAAATATAGTCTTTTATAGAAAAGGAGTGACAGAAGTACATGACGCAATCACTATCTATACATTAACTTAACTATGAAAAAAAGAAAAAAACAAAAAGGAAAGCAAAAACTAAACAAAGGCATTCTAAAACTTTTGTTACTGATGATACAGTTGAGTCTAAGGTTGCTAACTTCTACTCTAATGTGTTAGTGGTAACGTAGTTGTTTGAATTTCTCGCCATTGTAGATCTGGAGTCTATTCTCGAATGAATTTGAACTAGAGTGTAGAAGAAGATCTTAATAGTATGCTTTTTCTTAAGCACAATTTTGGGTTGAAAGGTCTTTTTTTAGAAGCAGAAATTTAAATAAGAAATTTTATTTTCTGAAAAAACAAAATCATGCATGTTTAAGATAAAATGAAGGGTTAAAAGGTAACGAATCAAAACATGGTCCTCATAGGACCATTTTTCAAGACGTTTTTATTTAATGAAACCATGAATGCTTGGTAAGGCCTAACACTTTCATTCAAGTCATTTTCTTAATTTATCTTATCAAAATTGAGTAAAGGGTAAAATTGATATTTTGTCAACTAATAAAGGTTTATGCTGCCAATAAAATTTAACCTCGGAGGGTTTTGTAATAGTTTTCAAAAACTCAGACGCTAAAGTGTCATTTTCTAAAAAGTGAGGAGGTGTTGCTGAATTTTATCCATTGCAATATAAAAATGTGAGATAGCATGGAATGATTAGAAAGGACATTAGTGCCAAAATATGGTCATTTTAATACCAAGGGATCTATTCACTAGAGAAACATAAAGTAATTTTCAATCAATTTTTTTCTTCAATCATCTTTTCAAAAGTATCATTAATTTACTTGTTATCTCATAATTACACAATTTATAAATCACGAGTTTATAAATAATTTAATAAATTGTTTTTATTGCTTGATTTAAACAAAAACTTAATAGCTCTGTATTATCATCTAAAATAGTAAATTTACACAAATCTTTTTATTCTCTAGAGTTGTGCTATTATTACAAAATATCATACTTCTACTTACCAACTACTATAGTATAGACTAAGCAGTAGATACATAAAAAGATAATATTTAGAAGGTGAGGATTGCATTTCTGTTATTTAAGGCCAGCATAGTTAATCTTCAATGAATTTTTTTCTCCAATTATCTTTCTAAAAATATCCTTCACTTGGGAGTTAGACCACAATATATTATTTTTCAAGAATGGAGTGGTGGTGCATAGTTCCTGAAACAATTATTCAAATTCAAAATTTCAAATTGTATCTTACCCCCCGCCCTTATTTTTGGAGCTAAAAGACAATATGGTTTCTTCCAAACCATTTTCACTGAGGTCATGGCTGTCATCTTCGGAGATCCCCAGAGCAGCGCCTCTGCTCAGGACCCCCTCTTGCCATGGCTCTTGTACCCTCTCTCTCTCTCTCTCTCTCTCTCTCTCTCTCTCTCTCTCTCTCTCTCTCTCTCTCTGTACACACACAGGAATGCACTAACAAATTTTCATCCTGGTGTTAATTTAGGTCAATAAAAAAGGCTCTTGATGACTTGGAACCAGGTGCCAGTTCCGGCACAGATCTCGACAAGCTTCTCTCAGACTGTATCACAACCTTCAAGCATGAACACAAGTACCGAAACGACCTCAGATTTCTCAAGATTTGGTTTCTCTACGTAATGCTCACGTTCTCTCGAAACCCTTATCATTTGGTTTTTTATTTTTATTTTTATTTTATTATAAGGCATTTTAAGTGGTTGAATTACATTCTTGTAAATCGTTTCGCATGATGGGTCATTTTTGTTTGGTTGGTCCGTAGTTGGATGGCTGTGAAAATTATGAAAGCGTTTTTAGAGAAATGGAAGAGTGTAAGATTTGTATTGGGCATTCTCTGCTCTACGAGTCGTATGCAATGTTTCTAGAAGCGAAGGGGAAGCTGCTTGATGCTCTTACAGTTTATTGGACGGGCATTTCAAGGTTCTCTTTCTCTATACGTTTCTCTAGCTGATTTTCAGTTGCCTTAAAAAAAAAACTGACGGTTTTGAGGTTACTTTGATTTCAGGAATGCGGAACCACTTGAGAGGTTGAAGAAGGCACAAGCTTTATTTCTTGATAGAATGTCTGACATTGTGAATGCTTGTTCACTTCAGAAGGTATGTTGATAGCAATATATTAGCTGTAAATAGCTTTACAGCTTTGTGTGTTCGTATTATGCATTCCTATTATCTTTTCATATGTTCACAGCACAATCAAGCCTTGTCTCGAGGCTTGTTTCCAGATGAGGCTTGCCCTAAATATTGCTTTAAGATTAGTGGGTGCCTAGAACGCCCTAAGGCACGATCCAAAGTACGAAACTCAGAAGGAAAATGCATGATACTGAAAGGTTTATGCATTTGCACTAAAGTTGAGTTGTTTGCCTTTTTTTGGTTGAGGTTTATGTATATTGAACGTACATTTCAAGTCAAATTTGGTTTTAAACTACCCAGCACCAAGTAGTGCACTAATCTCTAGCACACTTAAATTTAAATTTTTCCAAAACAACAAACATTGCATGTTGGATCAGCAACACAATTTCCACTTTGTAATGTCACAAAGATCTCTTGGCATGGTTTACTTCATTGATTGTAAGTTTGTAACTTTGTATGCTTAAAATGAACAGGAAGTAGATTGCAAATCATATTTGATATTTTTTTTTTTTTTAAATATTTATAAATTTCCATTCCCAAAAGACTTACAGCCTAATGCATTGAGGCTTCTGCGTTTACTTATAAAGGGTTAAACACCTTGCATTACACCTTTGCCTTTTAACACATTGGTTCATTTAAGTAAAATTACCATTGCTCTTATAGCTAACTTCTAATCAATGAGTTGGGACTATTTTCAAATTTCGCTGGGAATTTGTGGGTGTTCCTTGGAGAATTGGCATATTCTGTTTCACAGCCATATGTATATACATATAATCATAGTTTGATCATTGCAAAAAATGACAACTATCCTCCAAAATGGTTGTAGAAAATCAGAGTGGGGTTTCTCACATTAATGGCTAGAGGAAATTTAATTGGCCTTCTGATGCAAAAAATTAGGCAGAAACTTTGAACCCAGTAATATATGCAGCATGAAAACATTAAAACAGGGTGTTTTTGCAGAACAACACATTATACAGTTCCACACATTTTCTCAAATTTTATTGTTGCAAAAATTGCAGTTTACATATTTTCCTTGGAGTACTTAGAGAACAAGAAAGCTAGTATTTTTGGCTCTGTTTGTTTCCCTTTTAATGGGATAAGAGAAGAGCCGTAGAGACATTGATAGAATTCAATAGAAAGTTGAAAAATATGACAAACCTGAAATCTCATGAAGCAGTTAAATATGCTGGGCATATTGTGGGCATGCTGCCATGTAGGGGTGTATGAAATTGCTGAAAAACCGAAAACCATACTGAAATCAAACTGTTCAACCTTTTGGTTTTTCGGTTTCAGTTCTCTGTTTCAGTTTTGGTTTTCGCACAAGAACTGAACAGAAAAAATTAGAAAGCCAATCATTGATATTACACATAAATGATTATGTTTTTGTTTTGGTACCTATATTATTTTCCATACTCTATTATATTTTAACTCCAAATATTTGTTTATAATAATTTTTAAGAAATAATTTTTATTATTCATTATCTGCTCGGAAATGGTGGTCGGGTGGGTCCTTTGTAGGGAAGAGGAGGCTCCTCCTTTTTTTTCCTTTCCAATGTGGGATAAGGGACTGGGGGGGGGGGGGGATGTTGAGAATCAATGATCATCTTGCTGCTGCAGTGCTGCTGGCAATGCTAGCTGAGTGTTGGGACTTGGAAATTGTTGTCCCACATTGACCAAGTGAAAGTTGGATGACCCTTTTCCCTTTTGTAAAAGTCTGCCTGTGCATCCACTCTTCCACTTGGGCCTTGCATCTACATGGTGCCATGGGCTCTCTTTTTAGGCTTTTAAAAGCCTATGTTTAAGTCTTAAATTTAGTCCTCTTTGCATGGGCCTCCTTGTTTGAAGTAAATTTCTAAAGTTAAAACCGATTAAGACTGAAATTGAACTGATTTAAATGGTTTTTTGGTTCACTTAAACTGTTGGTACACAGTTAGGTTTCAATTTATGAAATAAAAAACTGATGAATAAAGTTTAGTTGTCAGATTTTGACAAAACCGAATCGAACTAAACCGATTTCACCCCTACTGCCATGTATACTGATATAAGGTTATTATGTTACAGACTTATGTAGCTGCAAATATTCTTTCCTTTGAAGTTAAGATGACATTAAAACAATGAAAAATGGGAAACCTATAGGACCAAATGAAATACCAATTGAAATTCAGGAAATATTTTGTTAACTGATAATGGAAATATTTGGTTAACTAATCTATTCAACACTATTATAAAAATAAAAAAAATGCTAGAAGAATGGAGGAAAAGTATGTTAGCACCTTTATATAAAAACGAATAATATTCAAAATTGTAAAGCTATTGTTGAATTAAGATTATGAGTTATACGATGAAATTATAGGAAATGGTAATTGAACATAGAATATGACTAGAAACGAGGATTTCAAAAAATCAATTTGGTTTTATGCTTGGAGATCAACAATAGAAGCTATTTAACTTGTGGAAAAGAAGAGGGACTTGCATATGGTTTTTATTGACCTAGAGAAAGCATATGATAGAGTACGTAGGGAAGTTTCTTTGGTAGGTCTTAGAGAAGAAGGGGGTATGTAGTTGATATATTGAAGTCATTAAAGATATGTATGATAGAGTAGTGACTAGCGTTAGGACTATAAGAGGGTGATCTAGAGATTTTCCAATCACAATAGGTGTACATCAAGGTTCCACTTTGAGTCCTTATCTTTTTACTTTAGTAATTGATGGACTTTCTAGGAATATCCAAAATGAGATTCCTTGGTGTATGTTGTTTGCAAATGATATCGTATTGATTGATGGTAGTAGGAGCAGAGTGGAACCAAGGCTAGAACTTTGGAGAGCCACATTACAATTTACGAGTTTAAGACAAGTAAGAATAAGACAGAATATATGAAATGTAATTTCAATAATGTAAGAAGTAGCAATCGAGAGAAGATTAAACTTGATAATGAAGAGATTAATAGCACTAATAGATTTAGATGTCTTGGGCCTATTATGCAAGCGGAAGGGGAAATTGAAGAAGATGTACTACATATAATTAGAATAAGTTGGGTAAAATATAGGAGTGCGTTAGGTGTGTTGTGTGATCGTAGACACCCTTAAAATTAAAAGGAAAATTTTATAGAATGACTATAAGGCCAGCTGTGCTTTACGGTTTAGAATGTTGGGTAAATAAGAAACAACATATACAAAAAGTAAAAGTTATTGAAATGTGACTGTTAAGATGGATGAGTGGTATGCCATTAAAAGATAAAGTAAGAAAAAGCATATATGCAATAATTTTGGCATAACACGGTTCAAGAGAAGATAAGGGAAAGGCGGCTTAGATGGTTTGGGCATTTGAAACGTAGATCTAGTTGAGCACCTGTGAGGAGGAGTGAGTTTGTTATTGTTGTGGCATGAAAATGGGTAGAGGTAGGCCTAAAATAACTTGGAATGAGGTAGTGAGGAATGATTTAATAGCCCTTAATCTAATAAAAGAAAATGCTCTTGATTGAGTGAATTGGCAGAAAAGAATTCATGTAGCCAACCCGACCTAGTGGGACTTAAGGCTTGTTATTGTTGTTGTTGTGCTGTTTTTTTTTTGGTTAGGTGGTTGAGGCCTAAATTTAGATATAGGGAGGTCAATTTTAAACCATTAAGATGGGGAAATTTGAGGATTAGAAACCCAAGAGTCTACACTGCCTTTTTTGGAGGTGTGTGGTGGCTAGAAATATGGTTAGAGGGGTTATGGGTGGCCTATAGGGTTTATTAGGATGTTTGGTTTTTGAATGTAAATTGTGTGTGTGGCCGGGGGGGGGGGTTATTTTCCTATCACATTGGATTCAAGGATGGGGGGTGTTACAAGGCAGGCTTTAGTATGATATTTGGTGATATGAGAAGCACTTCAAGTTTTAATAATTATATGATATAAGGATGCTCTTGTAAAGGAATTCATGGAGATGAGAGAAGGTTGGAGTCTTGAATTTGTTAGGGTATTGTGGGATTGGGTGGTGGAGGAGGCAAATAGTTTCTTGGGGTTGCTTTATGAGATAAAAATCTAGGAGGATAGGAGAGACATATTATGTGGGGAAGTTCATGTTAGAAGATTTCATTCTTAATAGTATGTATGTGTATGCTGCAAGCTTCTGAAAGTTGTTTTGGGTGTCCTTTGCCGCTATATCAAAGTGTAATTGTTTTATTCGGATGGTTGCTTGGTAGGATATTTGTCACAATCTCACGTACCTAGATATGTGAATCGCACAAAATGGAAGACTTGGAGGGGCTCTTCAATGCACATATTGATCTGTCATGGTTGAAGTGTATATGAACCATAGATTCGGTTATAAAGGTTTCATACATGTGCCATTAGTAGGACCTAAGTATCATTTTTGTATAGTTATTCAAGTGGTATTTTTGTAAATAATAGAGTATGACTCCTTTGATGTTTCCTTTTGCTAGACTAACAATGCCATAGAAATCTTGGGGCCTACCACCCAAAGTGCCACGATGGGCACAAAGCGAGTAGCCTAAGGACGGCTTAGGGGGCAAGCTTTTAGGAGGGGGGCTTTGATGGACCAAATCCACCTTGTTTTGTTTTTTCATATTGATTATGCTGTTAAGGGATATTAAAGCTTCATATGAGCAGTGTAGGATGCCACTCCATGAATGGCTTTGGCTTAGGAAACACTGACATTCTTGAACTTGAAGTGTTGGTGTAACGACTCGAAAATCTATACCATTTTTTTTTCAAATAAATAAACTTTACTATACTTTATTTTACTCTGATACCCTTAGATTATCTACTATAACATCTCAGGCCCTAAATGAGCACTGAGGAAACCCTGTTCATTTTGCACAGCTACGCAGCAGAAAACATAAAACTATACATCCATATTTACATTACCAGAATTTCATAATTCCTCAAAATATACATACACAAAAACACATCTCCTAGTAACATCCACCAAGACACTGGAAAACTACCCAAAAACACATCTCCCTGAAAACACTTACCCCTCAACCAGGGTAGTGTAACAGCCTCTCTATCGGCGAACCTGATCTGCTCGTCTAGCTGGATCGCCTGAAAAATGTTAAATCACTGGGATGAGACAATGCTCAGTAAGAGGAAATATGCTATTACTAGTGTGTGGCGACTGAATTTCATAAATACTATACTGATAATATCTGATACTGTAAAAGCTGGTAAAACATTATACAGTACAACTTGCAGTTATAGTTTAAAATACAACTGTAATATTTGAGTTCTCTACCTTTCGTACTTCTAGTATCATAATATATCAGTTGATAATGTGTAAATCTGTATACGTATACATAACTGTGATATTTACCCTGAAAAATTGTACGTCATGATTTAACCCCTCATGACAGGGTTGTGCCACACGTAGGCGGGACTTAATTCTGGTTGGCCTACCAGGATAAGTCAACTGTAACTCTACCAATCCTCAGTTCGGCCACCTCAATCCAGTCTCTGGGGAGCCTGCAATCTCTCCAGGCATGGTTGACGGAAATCTTCCACACTCTATCTGAGATGTGTGGTTGCACTCTAATTTGTAATAGCAACGGTACCGTGCTCTGCTGATATCTGAATTGAATCATTAGGGTTTGATACTATATAATACTATTTTCTATATATACATCTTACTGTTTCATCATGATTTCAAAATAACCATAACACCGAAAACTATTATGAAAATATTGTAATATCTGAGCTGTAATAACTTATCTGTAATATCTGAACTGTATAAACTGTATATCATAGTATTATGACTTTAACATTTTGGAAATCATGGTAATCTGTGCATGCTATAAAATATTTGTCTATAAAATATATCTGTCTATACATTGTAATTCATAATTCTGTATAATCTGATAATGTCTTATGCCACACAACTAAATAAATAAATATTCCATATTCTGAAAACTATATCTTGTAATATACAAATAATTTGCATACTGGATAATAATCTAAAAAACATATAATTTATTGATAAACATTTCTCAATTCCTAGTATAGCATATTTCCCTTACCTATCTGACTGGGAGGCTTGCTTCCAACTCAACCCTCACGCCCTCGGCATACCAACCTCTGAATCCTGTAATTACATATATACAGATTCCCCAAAAAATCATCATACTCACATTTTCCGAATTTGCCTATTCATGATTTCTTAAACTATAATTTACCTGGGTTCTTGGAAAATTATCTACTGGGGTCCTCAATCCATGCCAATAGGGTCCCAAAACATCCTAACCCTGAAATCATAACACCTTAATTTTTACTTCACAAAACACCAGTATATTCTCACATAACACAAAATCTGGCCTCAGTTAAATCCGGTAATACTGGAAATACCAAATAATCTACTTATCCTGAAATTGGGATGGTGCCCAAACTTCTCAAATCAACATTCTGCTCCGGTTAGGTTGTAGAGAATCTCCCCAGGATCACCATGGTAACTTCTGATTGTCGAATCGGGGAGAAACAAAGCCAAAAATCTAGAGAGAAGGTAGAGGATTAGTTTTTTAGAGAGAGAGCACGAAACGGGATGAATTTTTCTTGTTGAAAATGAATTTTTGGCTATATATAGGTGGCTGACCATGCGGCCTCGTCGACGAGCCATGACACCTCATCGACGAGTCCAAGAAGGAGGTTCGTCAACGAACACATAACCCTTGTCAACGAATTTCAGGCCTTGAAATCAACTCTTTTGGTAAGTTCTCGTTGACGAGACACGTGTCCCCGTCGATCTACCCAAGAAGACTGTTCGTCGACGAATGCTCTGTGCTCGTTGACGAGACCCTGCTGAGTCCCTCTTTGAAATTTCCTATTCTCTCCTTCATTTTATTATTTAATTGCAATAATTTCTTCGGGTCTCTATAGTTGGTGTGTGACTTGTGTTGGATACAGACACCTACTTCACACTCATCAACATGTATCTGACACATGCTTGAAATTTATTTATTTATTTATATATTTTTTGGACATGGATGAGGTACTTCCTGACACTTCTTGACATGACAACTACACCTCCAAAACACTTCATGCACCAAAATGCTGTGTTTTGTTGCCCCTTTTAATTTTGTTTACAAAACCACCAAAAAAAGAAGAAGGGAGAAGTCGAGAGACTGAGAGTTAAGAGGTTTTTTGGCATTGGAGTGGTTGAGTTTTGGAGCCTTGGCGCCACTGCGCGAGTCCTATATATTATTACCAAGACTATTTTTTTTTTAAAATAATTTCTTAACAAGCCATTTTGCTCACCATAGCTACGCCATTTAGTTGATTTTTTTTTTTTGTTATTGGATTGTTATTCTACAATATTTTGTAAAATATATAATTAATAATTTTGCATGATTTGTGCTTATATTTAATTTGAAATCAACATTACCACAATATTTGTTATCTAAGAGGAAGACAATATTTTTTACATTAATTAATTAATGTATTCTGCAGTGTTGTATGCTTATTTTTCGAAATTGTTGTATCGTTATGTCAATATTGTGTTGTATAAATGCTTCCTAGGCTTTGGCTTATGGAAGTTTGGAAGCATGTATGCTTACAGGATTGTGTTAGGGGCTGTGAGTGGCCCTCGGTGCTTGTGGGAAATGAGCACGACCTTGTAACCATTTGGGATATATAAATGGGATATATTTCCTTATCAAACAATCTAGATAAGAGTAGTCCCATCAAATAATCTTAAATCATTCAATGGATCCATGAGTGTGTTCATACTTTCGGATGAGTATAGTGGGATAAGACTTAATAGAGTCTTGTCACCTTATAGACAGCCTTCTGTTGTGATATCTAAAGTAAGCCAAGGTATAGGTGATCCTTATGGCCATGGAAATCTGCTAGCTTATGACACTTGGTTTCAAAGTATGTCACTCTTTTCTAGGGTAAAATCATTTTGACACTATTGGCATTAACTCTAAGATTGAAGCTAGAAGCATTATGCTTAGTAGATTGATCTATCTGCTATTGGTGTATATTTGTCATTCCATTCCTTTGTATTTGTTACACTATAGTATGGGTTGGCTTGCTATCGGTTTGTATTCTTATCCCATTCCTCTTTATTTTTTTACACTCAGTGTGAATTGGTTAAGTTATGCTAGTGATTTTAATTTTTTTTTTTTTTTAAGGAATATGGGATGCTTGAGAGTTGAGAATAACCTACACAGCTACACCTTAGAGGGGCACGACACAGCATTGGAGTAGGTGAGATGTGGAGTTGATCGTGCAGTTTTTGAATTTTGCGGATATAATTTGACTAGTATACAAGATGGAAGTCTCAACAATAGTGGATGAAAGTGTAGAGGCACAAATCTGTGAAAATATCACTAAAATGGTCCCTTAGGACAAGCAGATTCATGATCAAGTTCTTTGTAGATTGAGGAATTGAAGAACCATTCATTTGCTAAAGTGAAGATTGTGTTGAGTGAATCATCATTTGAAGTGCATAGCAAGTTGAATTTTGATGGGTTGGAAATTTGAGATCTTTGACAAATTATAAGCTTGAGAGTTGTTGAATAATTGGTAAAATGGAAAACCAAATCACAATGATAGGTCTCCCTCTATTTATAATATATGTCCAGCACGTATTGATGACCATATTTGTAGTGTACTAGGGCTTGTAGAAGGAACGTATCTTATGCATTTTTTTAGGGAAGAAGATTCCATATTGTTTGGTGTGGGAAAAGGTGCTTTTTATGGCTTCTTTGTGGTGTGTGGGCAATGGAAATTTTAAGGGGATGTGTTTGACAGATGTTTAGCGGGATTGGAAGTCCCTTTTAATGGCTTGATGATTTGACTTTGCTGGTTTTTTTTATAATTTATTTATTGATTTATTTTTAAATTTTTGTATTTCTTTTTTATGTTTTGGTTTTTTTTTTGAAGATTATCAGATTTTGTTAAGGAGATGTCTTCTCTCTTGATTATGCACTTTTTTTTTATCTAATGAATTTCTTTTTCTATAAAAAAAACTTACTGATGACTATAATACTCTTGCTAACCCTCACTTATTAACATAGCACTGACAAACTAATAATGCTAAATGACTAAAATAACCATCAACACTCCCCCTCAAGATATAATTACTCATAGCATTTTACAAATGAATTTAACACGAGCACCTCCCAAGGCTTTAATAAATAAATTAGCAAACAAATTAGAGTTCACATGAGTGGTAGTAATGAGCTTTTGCACAAGTTTCTCCTGAACAAAGTGGGAACCAACTTCAATGTGCTCTGTTCGTTCATGGAAGACTAGATGGAGGCAATATGAATGGCAACTTGATTATCACTAATTATCACACATCTACTCCATAGATTGAGAATATGGAAAACTTATTTTTTTCAACATGTTCTTCAAACAAACAAGTTCACATGTAATGTGAGTGATGACCTCATACTCTGACTCAATACTTAACCTGATCACCATAGTTTGTTGCTTACTTCTTCAAGACACCAAATTACCACCAACAAAGATACAATACTCGGTTGTGGATCTTTTGTCGGAAGGTGACTCGACTTAATCTGCATCAGTATGTCCCTGAATATGAGCGTGCCTTGATTCTGTTATAAGAGACCTCCCTTAGCTGCACCTTTGAGATATCTTAAGATGCAAATTACTACATCCTAGGTTCTTGGAGAATCAAGAAATTGACTCACAATACTTGTTCAGAAAGATATATTTGGTCGAGTGACCGTGAGATATTTGAACTTTCCAACAAATCTTTGGTATCGTCTTGGGTTGGGGCAGCAAATTACCAATATTTGACGCTTGCTTGTAGGATCCATATGTGTATCAACGGTTTGGATCCCAACATCTGAGTCTTATCTAAAAGATCAAGAACATACTTCCTCCGTGACAAGAAAATTTCCATACGAGATCTCGAAGTACTTCAATGGTCCCAAATCCTTGATTTGAAAATTAATTTGTAGGAAATGCTTGGATACCTTAATCATTATCATCAATAATCACAATATCATCCACATACTCAATAAGTAGAATCCTGTTAGATGGTGTATGACTATAAAATACAAAATGATCTACTACAAACTGTCGAAGGCCAAACTCAAGTACTACAACACTAAATAGATGAGACCATGCCCTGAGAGACTGATTTAAACCATATGATGACTTTTTGAGCTGACTCACCAAACTTGATACACCCTGAGCAACAAGCTAGGTGGTTGCTCCATGTAGACCTCTTCCTAAAGATCACCATTAAGGAAAGCATTCTTCACATCTAACTGGTGTAGAGGCTAGTGGTAGGTGATGGCTAAAGAGATAAACATATTGAGGCAAGTTCGACGACAAAGGAGAATGCGTTTGAAGAGTCCAATCCATACACTTGAGTATATCCCTTAGCAACAAGGCGGGCCTTCAATTAAGCCACAAAACCATCTGGATTGACCTTCACAGTGTACACTCAATGACAACCAATCAAAGACTTATTGAGAGAAAAAGGTATCGATTCCTAAGTATGATTATCCTATAGTGCATGCGTATTTTCTATCACTGGTTCCTCCACCCAAAATGGGATAGAGCTTCATGAATAGAATTTGGAAGAGCAAAAAAAGACAAAGTACTAACTAAACAGTAGTATGAGGGTAACAAGAAATCATAATAAAAACATTACAAATTTGATGTTGGGTACAAGTGCTTTTACCTTTTTGAATAGCAATAGGAGGATCAACCACTTAGGAGATAGGATCATCTGATAAGTGAACTAGAGGCGTAGAAGTGGAAGCTAGAGAAGGCTCTCCTTTCTTGATTCGTCGTGTGCATACTTGCAAATTAGGACGATTCAAGTGACAATAACGACTTAAATTGGATGAAGATGTAAGAGGACTGTGTAGAGAAAAAAGGTTAGGTTCGGGAAGGCTAGGTAGAGAGGGAGTGTTGGTGGGTGTGGAGGTAAGGGGAGCTATGGTGGAAAGGTTTCAAGGCCATGAGTCGAGCGAGGTGAAAGGGGGCAACTAGGGTTATGTTGCCAAGTTGTGTTGCATCCCCTTACCCTTTTTTGTGTGTTTTTTCCTATTTTTCCCCAGCTTTTTTGCAATATTAATAATGCTAGAGATAGGGGATTTAGGTGCTTTTGTGTGTGAGTGTATGGATGCTTATGTGTGATTGAATGTATTTGTTTAAAAAGGGGATTTTGATGGTTTTAAGGGAGAAATGAAAATTGTGAAAGAATTTAAGAGAGAAAAAGGAAGAGAGAAAAAGGAGAGAATAACAAAAAGAGGAGTGAAAATAAAAGAGAGAAAATAATAGAAGGGAGAGGAGAGAGGAAATGAGATAAGAGAGAAAATGAAGAAAAAGGAGAGAAAGAAAAGAGACTAAAACAAATAATAGAATAAAGAGGAAGTGAGAAAATAGAAGAAATAAAGATGAGAGATAAAAAGAAATTAAAGTAGGAATTGGATAGAAATAAAGCAAAAGCAGGTGAGAGTCTACCATTTACATCAATTCTAGCATTACTTATCTTCATATGGTATGCGCATGAGAGAACTTGTACTATGCCCATAGTGGCAAAATTTGAGGTCCACAGACGCGCAGATGAATTACGATGAGGACGTTGGTAGTTGCAGTATAAGAGAATGTCTGAATGTCATGTTCCTAGATCCATGACTTGTGTAGGAGACCTTGATGGAAGCTCGGGGCGGGGGTGTGATACACTTATGGATGTGTTTGATAAAGTCCATATGAACCATATATTTGGTTACAAAGGTGTTTTAGACTTATTATAGGAGTCAATATAACCTAATGGGAGAGCTTGGGGATCACAAGAAAATATTATGTTAAATTTAAAACTTTAGCTTTTGGGATGAGGTTGGTTATTTGTACGAATTTTGTGCTCCAAAATGGATGGTGGGAGGTGATTTTAATGTGGTGAGGTTTCCTCGAGAGAAGAAAGGAGGACTATGTTGAGTTTTGACTCTTTTATCAGGGAGTGTGGTTTAAGTGACCTTCCTCTTGATAATGCTAATTTTACGTGGTCGGTGGGTGGGGCCAAAGTGGTGGTAAGTATGCTTGATAGATTCCTTTTTTGTATAGACTGGGAGGACAAGTTCCCCAGTCTCTCTGAATCTATTTTACCTAGGCCCAGTTTTGATCACTTTTCCATCTTGTTGGAATTGAGAAATTTTTCTTGGGGACCTACGCCTTTTAGGTTTGAAAATATGTGGTTGGATCATAGTTCTTTTTAGCCCTTAGGAATTCTTGGACTGAGGATGTGGAAAGGTGTTAGGAAGGCTATAGATTCATGAAAAAATTTAAAAGGTTAAAAAGAAGTTGAAAGATTGGAATAGGAAGGTGTTTGGAGACTTAAGGTTTAGAAAGGCGAGTATCTTAGGAGAGTTGGTTGAGTTAGATAGGAAGGAAGAAGATAATACTCTATCAAGGGAGGAAGAGATGAGAAAAGTTTCTTTGAAGAATGAGTTGGAAAAGGTGATTTTCAAGGAAATGAGAAGTTGGAGGCAAAAGATGAAGTTTAAATGGGTCAGAGATGGCGATAGTAATTTTAAATTTTTTCATAGGATAGTGATAGGGAAAATGAGGAAGAATTTGATGAGGGAGTTGGTAGTGGATAGGGGATAATTATAATTGATCATAGTCAAATTGCTGCTGAAGTCGTTGAATTTTATTTTTATTGTATTGTTGGGACGATGTTAGCAGATCTATGATTGAAGGATTAGAGTGGGACCCTTTATTTGACAAGGAAGTGGGTTGGTTGGAAAGACCTTTGGAAGTGAGGGCCAAGGTTTCTGGGATGGAGAGGGATAAGGCTCCAGGACTGGATGGTTTTAATGTTTCTTTCTTCCAAGATTGTTGGAAGGTGGTTAAGGATGATTTGTTTAAGGTCTTTAATGAATTTTACGAGAATGGGATTTTAAGCAAGAGAATCAATCCCACTTTCATAACCTTTGTGTCGAAGAAGAATTAATTTATTAATATATCAAACTATATACCTATTGGCTTAGTTTCCAATGTTTATAAAATCATCAAATAAATCTATTAAGATATAAAACTATAGGCCTATTAGCTTAGTCTCCAGTGTTTATAAAATTATCACGAAAGTGTTACCTAATAGGCTGCATACAGTGCTTGATAGGACTATTTCCAAGGCTTAGAGTGATTTTGTGGGGGATAGGCAAATTGTGGATGCCATTTTGGTTGCTAATGAGGTTGTGGAGGATATTCGCAGAAAACAAAGAAGGGTACCATCTTTAAATTGGATTCTGAGAAAGCTTATGATAAAGTGAATTGGGAGTTTGTGGATAAGATTTTGTGAGGAAGGGGTTTGGGGATAGTTGGTGGGGTTGGATTAGAGGCTGTCTAATTAATGTGAGCAAATCGGTATTAGTTAATGGTGTGTCTAAATCTTGGTTTAAGGCCACGAGAGGGATTAGGGAAGGAGACCGTCTTTCCTTGTTTTTGTTTGTTTTAGTGGATGATTTTTTGAGTAGGATGGTGGATAGGGAAGTGGATAGAGGTTTAGTGAAAGGCTTGAAAGTGAGGAGAGAGAGGGTCAAGGTTTCACGCCTTCAATTTGGTGATGATAATATCTTTTTTCTAAAGGATCATAAACCATCCTTTAAGAATATTTTGGGTCTTCTTCACGTTTTTGAGAAGGTTTCTGGGCATAAGATGATTATGGGTAAGAGCGGTATCACAACTATCAATATGGCTGCTGAGAATGTTAGGGAGCTATTTGTGGAGGTGGGTGTAGTGTTTTGGATTGGCCGTTGTCCTATCTTGGGGTTCCTTTGGGGGGTAATCCTAGATCTGTTAGCTTTTGGGATCCTTTTGTGGAAAGGGTTTCTAAAAGACTGGATGGGTGGACAGGTGCTCTTTTTTCTCTTGATGGTAGAATTACTCTTAGCTATGCTTGTCTTTCTAGTATCCCCTTATATTTCCTTTTGATTTTTAAGATTCCAGCAGGGGCTGTTAATATAATTGAGAAGATTAAGAGAAATTTTTTTTTGGTCGGGGGTAGGGGGTACTAGGGATCATCTGGTGGTCAGGGAGTGATGGGAAGGTCTAAACAGAAGGGTGGTTTGGGTGTTGGAAATCTAGTATCCAAAAACACAACCCTTTTGGCTAAATGGCTTTAGCAGTTTCTGCTTGAGAATTCCTTTCTGTGGCATTTGGTTGTTAAAAGTAAGCATGAGTTAGATGAGAATGGGTGGGATACTAATTTGAGATTTAGATGTTCTTTGGAGAGCCCATGGAAAGCTATCTCTAAGAGTTATTCCCTCTTGATTCCCCATATAAAATTTCTGATGTGTAGAGGTAGTAATATCCAGTTTTGGAAAGATCCTTGGTCGGGGAATGTAGATTTGTCCACTTCTTTTCTGTGCATTTTTCACTTAAGCTCAGGGCAGGATAAATTCATTTCTTCTTTTGTTGTCGATTTAGGTGGTCCTTTGCCTTTTGGGGTTTTCCACTTCTGCAGATTGTTAAATGATTGGGAGATGGGAAAGCTATCCTCTTTGCTAGCCTTTTTAAATAACTGCCATTTTTCTTTAGAGGAGGATAGACGGTCTTGGTCTATGGATCCTTCAGGGGTTTATTTGTGTAAATCTTTTTGAGATTTTCTGAATAGGTCTAATTTTTCTTTTTTGCTTTACAGTTCCATTTGGAAGGCCAAAGTCCCCTTTAAAATTAAGGCTTTTTATCTGGTTGGTTGTGCCTGATTGAATTAATACCAATAACTTGCTGCAGGTTGGGAGACCTTTGAAAGCTTTATCTCTAGACCTATGTGTGCTCTGCTTTAATTGTTTAGAATCATGATCGCATTTGTTCATTCATTGTGGTAATGCTTGGAGTGTTTGGAATAAACTATTTGGTATTTTAGCCAATGTTGGGTGAGTTCTAAGACAGTGGAGGATTTTTTGGCAGTGGATTTTGCTGGGTTTGGCAGAAAAAAGGAAAGTGCAGTGCTTTGGAAATGTGCTGTTTTTTTTTTTTGGTTGTTTTTAGGGGTTGGGGATGGAGTGTAATGCGCACTTTTTTCTAGGGAAGAAGTCGGCTCAGGTGCTGGTTTGGGAAAAGATACATTATTTAGCTTCTCTTTGGTGTGTGGGACAAGGGAATTTTAAAGGGGTGAGCTTTTCTAGTATTCCTTGCGATTGGCATTGTGTTGGAATGTTAGTTCGTCGTGGTTTTTTTTTTTCCTTAATGTATATTCTTATTCTATTAATGAATTCCTATTTTGTTATCAAGAATTTTTTTTTTATCAAATATTTTTGATCCTAAGCATTGGGAAGGTTAACATTGAAAAACATGTATTCAAATATTAGATATTGAACAATTAAAATAATTCAGATTTTAAATTCAGTGCTTGGTTCAAGTTTAATTCAGAATTGGTTCACCAATCAAATTTGAATCTGATGTTCAACCCCGCACACTTAGTTTTGCCAAACGCCCCTAATGCTCAAAATAATTTCAATTTAAAATTTGAAGCATAGGAGCCCAGGAGGGAGTGCCAAGAGCATGTGAGGCTGGATAATACTTGTCTCAAGAAACGAATTTTTCATTTCGAATAAAACTTCTAAGCTCAAAGTCAATCTATGCCTGGAAATTTTCATAGATAATCACAGCATGGCTATTTCGGCTTCCAGATCATAAAATTACTCATATTACTTCAATTATAATATAAAATATTTTCCAAGTATAAATCAACTACAATATTTTAAAATTAATTAATCATGCTCAAAGACAGATTTTAAAACTCATATCATAATTAGGTAATCAAAATTAATCAAGAATGTAATAATAATCGTTTTATTTTCATCAGTTTTAGATGATAGGTGCAGTATCACAATGTCCATCGAAAGATGCAATAGATTGTCACTGCATTTGTATGGTACAATGCATTGATAGGAAGGTATGACACATCTACCATGTCTACAGGAAGGCATTATGCATCTAATGGAGAGACCGCATCTATCGGCAAGTATTACGCTTCTAATGGAGAGACTTCATCTATAGACAGCTGCTACACGTCTAATGGAGAGACTGCATCTATAGGCAAGTATGACATGTTGATGTAGGACAAGAAGCAAGACCTTGGGAAGATCCTTGTTGGAGAATAATTAAGAAGAATCGGGTCAAGGGATTGTTGTGTCTTGTTAGCAGTTTATTATGTGTTTAGTTTAATTTGCATACTATTATATGCATTTGGGGGTTTGTTTGTAATATTTGTGTGTTTTAGGGTTATGTAAATTAATGTTGTTTTTGGGGTATATGTGTAATTTCATGTGTGGGGTTTTCTCATATAGAAGTTGGTTGTTGAATTTGAATTTGAAGTGAACGTGTGATTTTCCCCTTGTATCTCCTCTATCTCTTCCCTTTCCTTCTTCTTCCCTTCTCTTTTACATTTACTAATGGCTTCAAATCCTTAAAGCTGCCCCTTGCATTCCCTTGTATCACCTCTATCTCTTCCCTTTCTTTCTTCTTCCCTTCTCTTTTACATTTACTAATGGCTTCAAATCCTTAAAGCTGCCCCTTGCATTCTTCTTTTCTTCCTTCTCTTCTCTCTGATTTTCTCCTAGTCTCCCTTATTTCTGTCTCTCGTATTCTCTGATTTGATTTCTTGTTCTCTGATATGAAATTTCAGTAAAAAAAAAACAGTTATGAATTTTTTTGAAAATTCCTGATGTTTCCCAATTCTTTGAACACCACTTTCCAGAGACCATCCTGCAACACCATCCATCCCAATGAAAACAGAAATCCCCGAAACCCTTCCCCTCAATTTCACCATCTGACCAGCCGTGTCACCCCATGTGCTGGAGATAAATTCCCTAGACATTGGTCTTCCCAAATCCCAGGCTTCTTGTGCTTTTTGCATCAGACAGCCACTACCATTGCAATCTTCTCCCCCTGATCTACCCTCATTTGGAGTTTCATCGTCAGAGGTGCCTCGCCAGTGGTGCATGTGCCACATGAAGCATGGTCTGCAAGTAGGAATCTGCCATAGATTTTTCCTGGTTCTAGATTCACGAGGAATTGCTCCAGTCATGATATTTTGGGTTCTCTGCATGATACTTTGATCTACAGTATGATATTTTGATTGCAGGCACAATATATTGCAATCAAGTGCAATAATTTGCACGAAATGCTAGAAATTGCCACTGCCAGTATTAAAAATCAGGTTTTGTGGCTACAATTTGTGAGTTTTCTAAGTGATTTCTTTCATTTCTACGTGATACTCAAGATTAAAGGTGACTTGAAGATAGTTCTTGAAAATTGAGAGTCAAATTGTGGTTTTAGATGAGTAGAATGTTTTGAGTACCTTTGGTGATATATAGTAGCAGTGGGTATATGCACTAGTCCAGCAATATGGTGATTGGACAAAGTATTGCAATCTATTATACCTTGGGCACAAATTCAAGCTTTTCCAAACCTTTCTCAAGTGTAGAGGGAATGTCTGCACAATCTTGATGGAAGATGCCCTATGAATATGGTTTCTACAAACAGGGTCTCACTCGTATACAACTTTTCCAGAACCTCACCTAGAGCCTCATAGGATATCTTGGATTGATAACATTACCTTACATGTTTGTGAAAGATGTTCAATTCATATCCAGATGGATGATTATTTTGATATAATGTTTGGTGTGATATCATACCTATGAATGTTGGCCACGTACTCCTTGGTTCTCCTTAGTTTAAAGATTTTTTTTAAATAGATTTTAGTGCACTAACCATAAGACAGAGAATGTCAAGCAGTCACATATGGGCAAAATTAAGGCATTTGGAGTTGCTCAATTTTAAGATATTGCGATGTTTTCTACAAGTATTTTTTAGTAAGTCCCAAAGTAGTAGATTTTGGGAATCTTAAGAATTGTAAAGGTAATATTTTTGTTTTATTGGATTTCCTCAGTTTATTTTCTCAATTACCATGTATGCTAGGTGTCACAGGGCCGTCAGGGCGACAACGTAAACAAAATAAATTTTATTTGTTGGGGGGGGGGGGTGTGGTGGCTAAACGTCATATCTGTAATGTAATTTAAACTCTTTTGAGTGGATCCATCTAGTGTTGCCTTGTTGGATGAATGATATAAGTAGAACCTTTCATAATGTGAACCATGGTGCTTGTTTGCTGTGTATGCTATTGTGTGATGTCTACTTATGTTTATACCTCTTGCTCCTATGCCCTTATGGTTGCATATCATGGAGAAAATGCAGGCAAAATATCATGGGGCAATTGCCAACAATCATAGAACTAATAACATGTTAAAACTGCTTAATATTACTCTGATTCATTTGGACATCCTAATAGAGCATGTAATGATGGAAAAAAAAAATGTTAATGTTGGAGAAAAAAGAAAACACTTGTTGAGATGTTTGCTGACCCAGAGTTGAAAGCCAAGCTGTTGAATTAGCATAGGGCCTGAGAAAATAAGAGTTGTGCCAAAATTGGCACCTAAGCCCAAAGAATTCACAGGAGAAGCTGAGAAGATGGAAATTGTAAAGAGTGAACGGCCCATGGAAGATAAGTCTGCTGACTTCAAGGTTGAAAGCACGAGCAAGACTGCATACATGGAATTATAATTCTTTATTTATTTGTCTTCAATGACTGCCGATTTGCTTTCCTATATACTTTTGATGCATGCAGATTATATTGTTTATCTATGAGATTGCTTGATTCTTTCGTTATTTATCCTTGAAATGTTTCAAATTCAAGGCTGAATTTTCTTCAACAAGGGGAGAATGATGGGGAACCTCAAAGCTTATGTACAAGCAACATCAATGCATTTTACTCAATCTTATGACATTGATATATTATTTTTTTCCCTATTTTTGTGATACTTTCTAATATTATTTTTAGTAGGTCCAAAATTAGTAGCTTTTAGGAATCTAGCTGTTAGGGAAGTAGTATTTTAGTTTTATTCAATTTACTTATTTTCTTTTGTTGACTATCAAACACCCTAGGACTATAAATATATGACTGTAAGAGATTTTTTGTGGAGTTGAATAGGACAAATTGAGTTTAAGTTATTAGGTTTATCCCTTGTGAGTAAGGACGGAGGTCTTGCGTCACCACATGGATAGGTGGTGCCTGCATTTTGGCATCCTTATTGCACTCTTACTTGCAATGATCAAAGAGAAAAATGCTCTTACTTTGAAGGAACTAAGTTTTGGGCATTCAGACCTCATAGATGTGTGTAAATTGTGATCAAGTTTCTTATGGTAAAGAAAAAAACTAAAATGAATTTTTTTTTTCTTTTTAAAGTTAAGCTTAATATGGTAGGCAATATTATTATAGCTAGTCTTTTTTCTTTTCATTTTTCTTTTTATGTTTTTATTTTTCTCTAAAATCTAACTTGCTGGGACTGATATTTGTCTCAATACATTTGTTGTTCAAGTTGATTGAGAACCAGCATAGCCAGCCTCAACTATAGATAGTTCATGGACCATTGACTGAGGCTTTCTATTCTTGTTTTGTACTTGAATGTTTTCATCGACTTGTCTCTGTATGCATGTAGTTTTGATGGGATTCATAAATATGTTAGCTTGATGTTGTCTTTGAAAGCTGCATTTTTGCACAAATGTATGATTATTCTAGAATATGACAACGAAGTTAACAATATTCCAAAAGAAAAAAGGATAATATTTTAGAAAATTTCTGTGCATGGAATAGGAATGAGATCAATCTTCCTGAACCATCTGACTGGGACTTTAATAAAGGGTTTGCAGAATTTTCAGTCAGAAAACAGCATATACAAATAATTGACATGGGATCCCTCAGGTGCCGGGCCATGTTTTCTGCTTGAAAATCATGTTTGTAAGAAACAGTTCCTTTTTTTTTTTAATTTTTAATTTTAACATTTGTAGAAATTATAACGAAAAATATTCGGTCAGGATTCATATCATAGTCATCTGACAAATTTTACGCTGGCTTTCAGTGACCTAATGCAATCCTCCTCCTTTACTCAGGCTTGGGACCGGCTGTGTGTGAAAAAATTAGGATATTAAGTGCATCACAGGCAGAGTTATTTGTAGAAATTATACTTTCTAAATAACTGCTGTAAGTTTTAAAATTTAAGAATTTCATTTGGTCAGGTCATTTGCTCATTCTAAGGCTTTATGTCTTGGTGTTCGTTGATCACAGAATCCTCACCAATAATCATAGCAGGTGTCATATCTTTGCAGACAGGGCCCACAATCATAAAATCAAAGGCAGCATCCTCATTACAAATTGTCTATTTTGTGGATATGTTTGTATACTCTTTTGGAACTAATGCATCGGTTTCTGTTAAATTTTACCAGCCTATTGTGTATTCTTAAACATCATATTATGCCATTTTTTTTCTTCATTTGGATATTCTATTGTTGAATCTCAATTTCCTACTTCATAGCAGAGTTTGGTGACCTGTAGATTTCTAGTGTTTCTCTTCTGAGATTTTTTAAACAGTGGTGGTTTTATACCTGTGGGCTGTGAGATTGATCCTTGTGCATTTTTTTTGTAGATTTATGTTAGTGAATCTGTCAAGCCTGGAAAAGAATATGTTAATCCTTGGTCGAATACCACTATTGAGGCTCTATTAAAGAAGATGAAGCATCAAATCTTGAAATATGACGTAAGAAAATTTATTAATGGCGTGATTTCACAATTAGAAATTGAATTATTTGTTGAGCTTTTGCTCACTTTTGTGATACTTGTTTCAGGGATACCATCCTAGTGCTAAGGCTTACCCCAAAAAAATGGCTTTATCTTCTTTGCGGAACTTGTCTAGAAATAAGGTTATTGATATAGGTGATTCCTTTTTCATGTTTCAATTAAAAACATCTTCTCAGTATTTTATTTTTTAGTATTTTTTTTGCTGCTCACATTAGGGACTTGTTTTTATTGTAAATATGTTTTTGTTCTTTGTTCATGTTTGAAGTACAATTATAAATTCTGAGAAGCTAGTGAAGGGTCTTAGCTGTCAAGCATCTGATTTGTGTTCTGTTTTAGGCATTCCAATGTGATTGAACAGTGAACACATAGCGTTTCTTGGTTGATAAATGAAACGCTGCCATTATAATATTGGGATTTGGTGGTGGCCGAAATCATATTTGAGGAAATTTATTTTAAGAATTATAACTGTTTCTGATATGAATGCCAAGGTTCAAAGAAGTACCAGATCAAGGGTTGTGCTGGTCAGGGTGGATTTGCTTCAGTATTTAAAGCATATGTCAACAGTAATCCAGATGAAGTCGTTGCATTGAAGGTAATTCTTACTTCTATTGACCAATTCTCTTAATGTGCATCAATTCTTGTTGGATACCCTCATAGTTCGTACAATCTTTTGCAGATACAGAAACCTGCTTTCGCCTGGGAGTTCTACATGTATCGTCAACTTGACATGCGTATTCCAGATAGTGAAGTATGTCATCTCCTGGTGTTCATATTAGTTGTTCTATTCTTAGTTTTGAAATACCACTTGCTCTTAATTTCCTCATTTTATTAGAGACCAAGCTTTGGAGCTGCACAGAGATTGCACCTTTATTCTGACTACAGCATACTAGTCTGTGATTATTTATCTCATGGAACACTTCAGGTAGGTATATTAAATTTTGTAGTTGCTTTAGTTTAATCACTCCATTTCATTCTATTGTGACACTTGTGTTTTGTGAACACTTAGTGCAGGATGCTATCAACTCTTACGTGGTTGTGGGTGGGTTTATGGAAGAAGTGCTATGTATTTATTACACCATAGAGATGTTATATATTCTAGAAACTCTGCATGGTGTTGGCATCATTCATGGTGATTTCAAGCCCGATAATCTACTTATCCGCTATGCTAGGTAATCCAAACTTTATTGTGGTTTGTAACCCTTGCAATGTTATACTTAGTTTTATGAACACTGGAATGAATGACTTTTATTTCCCAATTTTCACACATTCAAGTTGTAGTAGACGTTTTGTCATCTTAAAAAAAATTTAGGCATCTATAAAAAAATATAGACATTCATGTTAGGATCCCTAAATCAATTGGATTTCTAATTAATGTGTTAAGATTCCTATATCAATTGGAATTTTCTATTTAATGATAGGATTCCCAAATCAATTGAGATTTATAATTAATGTGTTATGACTCCCAAATCAATTGGGATTCTACTTAATGTTAGGATTATTTAATGTTGGGATTTTTATTTAATGTGCTATGATTCCCAAATCAATTAGGATGGAGTCTATTAAGAGGAATTGGATTGGTATATTTTACATTCCTAATAGGAATAAGGTTCCCTACTCCTATAAACTACTTATTACATTTTCCCATAAAGAGAGAGAAGATGATGCCTTTATGTAAACTAATCATAGGGAGCAGCCATATATGCGCGAACGAGGTTACCAAGGAGAGCGTGATCATGATCCTTCTCATATGAAGGTGGAATTTCCTCGATGGGAACATTGATGACCCTATTGGTTGGGTTTCTTTCACCACATTCCAAAAACATCTAAAGTTGAGATTGCTTCTATTAATCTATATGGTGAGGCTATTCAATGGTATGACTAGTTTGAAGCTTGTTCTAGAATGCCTTTATGAGAAAAAATTGTTTTTGGATCACTTGTCTGTTTTGGGCCCACTAAATATGACAATATTGGAGAGCTTTCCAAAATATGGCAAACTAGCACTGCCTTGGAGTACCACTATCAAATAGGACTAAAGATTGGAATGAAAGCCAACTAGTCAGTATTTTTATTGAAAGTCTCCTATCAGACATTAGGCGGGAGGTCAAATGTGTTTGCCACAGACTATGAATATTACAATTTCCTTTGCATGGTTAGAAGAAGAGAAGTTGGAAGAAGAACAAATTCACTCCAACAAGATCATTAGCAAGCAAAATGTCAGGCACACTATTACACCACTTGCTCGTCACAGTCCTCTTGCCAACAATTAACTTAGGAGGAACTTAAAGAGCAAATGACAAAAGGTTTGTGTTAGCATTGTGAAGAAAAGTAGCATAAAGGGCATTGTTGCAAAAAAGGACGACTCTTAATTATTGAACCAGTAGAGGAGTTAGAAGTGGTTGAGGATGTCCCCCCTTATTTAGATTAGGACGAGGTATGAAATTTGATGATAATGATGAATCTGCTACTTCTTTAGTTCATGTTTTAGCTGGTTATGCTAATCCTCTAACCATGAAAATTAGTAGCTTCCTAAAACACCAACTTGTTACTATCTTAATTGATTCGGGTAGCACTAATAATTTCATGGACACTTAAATTGCTAAATAGTTAACCTATCTTGTGGAGCAGTGTGACAAGTTTGATGTGAAGGTTGCAGATGGAAGGACCTTAAGATGTTAGAGCAAGTGTTTGAAGGTTAAATTTACGATGCAAAACCATGGATTGTGTGTTAATTTCTTTCTATTACCACTAAAAGATTATGAAGTGGTTTTGGGAATTAAATGGTTAAGGACTTCAGGTGATATAACTTGGAATCTCTCTAAATTTGTTATGAAGTTTGTCATGAATGGCCAAAGAGTGACTTTTAAAGGCAAACATAATGGTAATGTCACTATAGTTTCAAGCCATGGTATGGAGAGGCTCCTTAAAATGGAGCGACATGGTTGCTTGGTATAACTTCGAGCACCAAAGGAGTTACAACATCAATTTGGCTAGGATGAAGGGCTAGAATCCATTATATCAAAATTTTCTGACCTATTTGCAGAGCCTCAAGGATTGCTATCTTAGTGAACGTATGATCATTGCATTCCTTTATTGCTAGGTAGTGCCCCTACTAATGTTTGCCATTATCACTATCCTTATTTTCAGAAAGTATAAATAGAAAAATAGTGAAAGAAATGTTAGATGTTGGCATAATTCATCCAAGGGTTAGTTCATGTTTTTATTCAATCTTATTGGTGAAGAAGAAGGATGGCTCTTGGCAGACCACAAATGTGTGTTGATTATCGAGCACTGAACATGAACGCTGTAAAGGATAAATATCCTTTCCTTGTAGTGGATGAATTGTTAGATGAGTTGAGAGGTGCCCAATAGTTCACCAAACTTGACTTGAGATCCAACTATCACTAGATTTGGGTACACAAGGATGGCATTCAGAAGATAGTGTTTAGAACTTACAGTGGCCACTACGAGTTCTTGGTTATGCCTTTTGGGTTAACCAATGCACATTCAACCTTCCAAAGTCTCATGAATGACATTGTCCAACCTTATTGGAAATCAAAATAGGTTTTTTGTATTTCTTGAATGAATAATTTGTACAAGCTGATACATTATCCTCATAATACAACTAGGTTTGCTAAAAAAGGAAACTATCTCCTAAAATAATCTCTCTCAATAATATACAATTCTCTACATAAATATACCCTAAATCACTCCAAGACACACGAGATTTCTCCACTCCCCCTCAAGTTGGATCATAGATATTGATCATTTCCAACTTGCAGATGAAATTATCAAAACTTTGTCGGGCTAACCCTTTGGTAAAGATGTCTGTTATTTGTTCTTTGGTAGGAACATAAGTCATACAAATGGTTATTTCTTCAACCTTTTCTTTGATAAAGTGTCGGTCCGCTTCTACATGCTTAGTCCTATCATGTTGAACATGATTGAGAGAGATACTGATGGGTGCTTTGTTATCACAGTAGAGTTTGATAGGAAATTTCATCGTGATCTGTACTTCTTCCTAAAGTTTCCGTAACCACAGTCCTTCACATATCCCTTGTGCAACTGCCCTAAACTCAGCTTCAACACAACTTCGAGCCACTACATTTTGTTTTTTACTCCTCCAAGTCACTAAATACGAAGGTGCAATATCCGGTGGTAGACCTTCTATCTTCCATTGATCCTGCCCAATCAGCATCTGTGAAAACTTCTACTTCCTTGCTTTCATACTTCTTGAAGAAGAGTCCTTTTTCAAAGAACCCTTGAGATACCTGAGAATCTTGTACACAACCTTTAGGTGAGTCTCCTTTGGTGAATGCATGTGTTGGCTTACTACACTTACAGCAAATGCAATGTCGGGTCTGGTATGTGATAGATAGATTAGTTTACCAACCAATCTTTGATACCTCTCCTTTTCAACCAATATTCCACAGTCTTCAACTCTCTTTACTGCTTTAATGGGGGTTCCACTAGGTTTTCATCCAAGCATGTCAGTTTCGGTTAGGAGATCAAGGATATACTTTCGCTGAGAGACACTGATACCCTTTTTTGATCTAGCAACTTCCATTCCCAAGAAGTACTGCATTTGTCGCAAGTCTTTAACTTCAAACTCAACAACTAGGACTTTCTTCAATCTTTTCATCTCCACTGTATCATCTCCAGTTAGGATTATATCATCAACATACACAATTAGAATTGTTTTCTTCCCACTTTCAGACTATTTGAAAAACATAGTGTGATCTGATTGCCCTTGTCAATATCCTTGGTTCTTTATCACCTTCGCAAATCTGTGGAAACATGCTCTAGGAGATTGCTTGAGTTCCATACAGGGACTTCTTGAGTTTACATACTCTGTTTTCTTCACTTTTCTTATTGAAACTTGGTGGTATCGTCATGTAGACTTCTTCTAACTCGCCATTTAGAAATGCATTCTTAATGTCGAGTTGCTGAAGTGGCCAATCCAAGTTGGCTGCCAGGGACAGGAGAACCCGAACTGTATTCAATTTTGCTAGTGGTGCAAACGTCTCCGTGTAGTCAATGCCACAAGTTTGTGTAAACCCTTTTGCAACAAGATGGGCTTTATATTGTTCAACTGTCCCATTAACTCTATATTTCACCGTGAAGACCCATTTGCAGCCTATTGGCTTCTTACCTCTCGGCAAATTCATAACATCCCAAGTTCCATTCTTTTCTAGGGCCTGCACTTCCTCCATGACGGCTTACCTCCATTCAGGAATCTCCAAGGCTCCCTGGATATTCTTTGGAATTTTTATCCTATCAAGGTTAGAGGTAAAAGCACGATACCTTGTAGACAGAGTTTTATAAGACATGAATTTTGAAATGGGATGGAGAGTACATGACCTAGTTTGTTTCTTGAGAGCAATGGGTAAATTGATGTCATCAGGTGCAGACTTATCAGAAGGAAGCTCATGGCCATTTGAATCTATTACCTAATCGGGATTGCGCGTGGACTCATGGTTGCTCGGAGCTATCACTTGTTCCAACTCTCTTGGTGCCTCAAGTATGAGATTATCCGTATTCTTTGATTTTGGCTTCCTTGAGTAAACAAGTATCGCCTTGTTATTTTGTTTTTCTGCATCTCCCCCTGAGTTTAAGTGGTTTTTTGTACATGATAGATTAGGAAATGGTGTAATGACAGTGGTGTTGATAGACTCAATGTATGACACATATTCATCAATAGAGAAATCAAAGGACCGATTTTCACTCTAATTCTCCCCCTGAAGAGAGGGCTTTTGGAAGTAAGGAGTGGTTTCAAAGAACGTGACATCAAGGCTAGCAAACAATTTTTTTGTGACAAGATCATAACATTTGTAGCCTTTCTGAGTAGGAGAGTAACCAATAAAAACACACTTAATGGCGCGAGGTTCCAATTTATCCTTATTGTGAGCATGAACATGTAAAATGCAGTACACCCAAACATTTTTAGGGAGAGATTAGAGCTGAGCTGAGATTTGGGAAAACATTCTTGGAATTTTTAGAGAGAAGTGGCAAAAGAAAGAACACGACTAGGCATTCTATTAATGAGATATGTAGCTGTTAAAATGGCATTGCCCCAAAAATATTTTTTCATATTTGTAGTGAACACCAGTGTCCGAGCTACTTCAAGAATATGCCTATTTTTGCGTTCGGAAACCCCATTTTGTTGAGGGGTATCAACACCGGAACTTTGATGGATGATTCCATTTTCTTGAAGATAATTTCCCAAGATATTATTGAAACATTTTGTACCATTATCAGTACACAAGATTTGAATGTGAGTTTGAAATTGTGTTTGAATCATTGAGTGGAAATTGATAAAAATAGAATGGACTTCAGTTTTATTTTTTAATAAGTCAATCCAACAAATACGAGTGTGATCATCAAGAAAAGTAACACACCATTGAGAGTGTGAGGGCCCCCCATAAATCACTGTGAATCATAGTGAAAGATCTGGATGGTTTGTATGTGGATTTTGGAAAGGAATTATATTGGTGTTTTGCAAGTTCACAAATCTCACACTGAAAATCAGAAGACGTCTTATTTGAACAAATGGAAGGAAATAAATGTCTAAAGTATTGAAAATTTGGATGACCCATCATAGAATGCCATAACAAAATTTCACTATCCATAGAAACAAATGCAGAATCAAAAATTGCAGTTTGACATTGTTCACTCATATTCGCCTCCTCAAAGTAGTAGAGTCCCTCGCACTCCTTAGCACTGCCAATCGTCTTCCCCGATGATAGGTCATGGAAAACACAGTGAGAGAAAACGAATTTAGCAGAACAATTGGAATCTTTTGTCAACTGGCTAATGGATAACAAATTGCAAGATAGCTTAGGGACATGTAGGAAAGATTCTAGAGTTATAGAGTCAGAGATTCGAATACTCCCTTTGCCTGCAACAAATGAGAATGATCCATCTACAATTTTAACTTTCAAATTTCTAGCACAAGGTGAATAGGATGAGAACAGATGATAGGAATCGGTCATATGATCAGAGGCACCATAATCAATTATCCATGGTGATTTGTAATGAGAGATGGTATTTAAGGCTGTCAAAAAATTACCTCGGTGGGCTAAAGAACCAGAAGGAATACTTGTGGAAGACTGACTCAATGCTTGAATGGTAGAGACCATTTTATAGAGTTGCTCCAATTGTTCTGGATTGAATGTGCCACTTGAAGTGGAATTATTATTTTTCTCACCTTGTGGTTTCTCGGCTTGGTTATCAATAGCAGCTTGGTAGCCACGGTTTTTGGGATTCTGTCACGGCTTTCAATCTGCAGGCTTCCCATGTATTTCCCAGCAATTATCTTTTGAGTGGCCCGACTTGTGGCAGTGCTCACACCAGGGTCTTCCTTTCTGCGTTTTTTGGTTTGTCCCAGCAAGAGTTCCTCTTGAAATGAGGGCATACATTTCGGGCCCATTGTTTCTGATAAGAATTGGCTCCTTCAACATCACTTTGCGCCGGTTCTCCTCTCGCCTCACCTCTGAGAAAACTTCCCAAGTTGAAGGCAGAGGACATCGACCGAGAATCCTCCCTCGCACCTCGTCCAAGTCTCGGTTGTGTCAGGCCAAAATTTCATGGAGTTCACCAGCCACACAGTCACCATGGAGTTCTCTGACTTCCACTTCTGCAGAGCTGCAGCTTTGGTTGAGGCGGGCTTCTTCTTCTCCCCGGTAAGGTAGCCTAACTTTCCTTTTCCGTCAATCACGAGTTTGATTGACTTAGCCCATTGAGGGAAATTCTTTCCGTTTAGTCTCTCCACTGAGAGTGGGAAGGACGAGCTGTCTAGCCCATTCGAATTCAAGGTGGAGGTGGCTTCAGTCTCACGTTGAGAGCTTTAGAGGTGCTCGACCCTCTGCTATTGACGGCTCCTTCTGCCATCGTTAATTAGGATTATAGAAACCCTAGCTCTAATACCATGAAATCATAATAGGTTTTCTGTATTTCTTGAATGAATAATTTGTACAAGTCGATACATTATACTTATAATACAATTGGGTATGCTAAAGATGGAAACAATATCCTAAAATAATCTCTCTCAATAATAGACAATTCTCTACATAAATATCCCCTAAATCACTCCAAGACGCTCGAGATTTCTACACTTACCTAGGTAAGTTTGTTCTCATATTTTTTGATGATATCCTGATATATAGCTCATCTTTTGATGATCATTCAGGTTATTTGCGAACTGTACTCACCACTCCTCGTGAGCATAGTTTATTTGTGAAGAAATATGAATGTAGCTTTACTTAATTGCATGTAGAATACCTTGGGCATATTGTTTCCCAAGGAGGTGTTTTAGTTTACCCTTTTAAAATACAAATGATGACAGACTGGTCTATTCCATAGACAATCAAAATGTTGCTAAGATTTTTGGGGTTGATTGGTTACTATCGCAAGTTTGTCAAAGATTATGGAAGTATTAGTGCTCCATAGACTGGGTATTGAAAAACGATGCATTCAAATGAAGTGAGGAAGTTGAGAAGCCTTTGCCAAGCATAAGCACACAATGTTCACCACACTAGTTCTTGCCTAGCTAGATTTCAACAAGGTGTTTATCATTGAGTTTGATGCATCAAGATCAGTTTTTCTAACTCTTCTCAAGGATTAAGGAATGAGATAACGTTACTTGTTGCTTCAAGTGAGAATCAAAAATGTCCATTGTAAACTAACACATTTATAGACGTCTATCATCTAAATCACAATATCCTACTAAAGCATAGAAGTAGAATTCCAAGGATTGTGACACATGGAGTACTTGCCCACCTGGTTTGGCAACTGCTGAGAACATGCCTACAAAGCCATAAAGATGTTCTAAATAATTCACGCGCTATTGTGTATTCTAAAGTTGTGAAACTTCACACATGCAGATCTTTTTAATGCGTTAAGTAATTGCCAGACCATGTAAGCCCATTAATTTTGGGATCAGGTGAGGAATGGTGCAGCTGGGAGAATCCCTAAGGGCAATGTACTAGCAAAAGGTTTCTTATGTCTACAAGAAGATGCCTTAGGAAATAGGCAAAGTGGTTAAGAATTTGGAAATTGAGTAACAGTGGCCAAGAGGCAGTGAGGTGTTGGGGAATAAAATTCGGCCATTGAACAGGAATCATATAGAAAGATCTCCCATTTGTCATTCCCTTATTCCCTCCATCACTATGGTTGTCCTTTTTGTCGTAATTCTCGCGGATATTAAGGGAGACCCCAACAACTTGTCTCTAAAGATCTCCAGTATAAGATTCTTCTCAATTATCTGGGATATCCTACATTAATACGCTCTTAGTTTCTATTTGAAGTCTCTTCTTGGAAAGATTATCAATTTAGTCCCAATCTCCCTCTCCAAGACAATTTAGCCTTAAGAGGATATAAACATTTTTCCAGGGTGAACCCAATTTCACCGTGTGCTATTATCAATGTATGAGTGAAATGCTTTAACAATTGATGATGTTTTTCCACATTTTTGTTACACCACAAAGAAGACATAAAAAGCACTTTCTCCTAGACCAACAAATATGGATAACACCCTAGCTTGTATCAATCTCTCCTCACAATTGGGATTTTGAGTGACAGTGCACCTAATTTTTTAAACCAATATATGTAGTTCCTAGCACATCAAATTTAGTGGTGGAGAGCTGAAGCTCCTTGTTGGCCCTTGCCATATTGGCCTGTATCCCTTATTCTTCTTTGCCTCTATCCAAAGAGAATCATTCAAGATTGTATGATCTTGCCAAGTTTCATTCTTTGGAATAGTGAGAAAACAATCATATTTATGGATCAATAGTTGTCTTATGTTGCCGTTTTCTTTACATTGAAACTTCTATATATGGAAAACCTCATGCTAAGGTGGTCATCTCTGTAGGCTTAGATCTCTTTTCTAGGTCTCTTTTATTATTTTTCTTTTTTTTTTGGGTGATAACAAAAGAAATTCATTAATAAGAAGAGAATTTGCAAGGGGGAGAAAAGGCATCTCCCAAAAAGTCTCAAACAAACCAGAGAAAAACTAAAACATCAAAAAACAGAAATCAAACCGACAACAATTCCTCTAATCCATATTTAAATCTTGAAAGCTAGCTTCTCTAAAAATTCCAAACCCGATACACCATAAAGAAGTCAATAACTGAATATTTTCCCACACCAAATACGAATTCAACTTCTCGGGAAAGAAATCCGCGCATTTCATTACCAAAGACCCCATAAGACTTCATACTCATTACACTTCCATAGAGCTGCCCTTTCCTTTTTTCCAACGCTTGCAAAAGAAGTGATTAACAAATCTTCCCCTGAATAAAGACAAACCAAACTCTCTTCCATAACACCAAAATATTTATTCCAAATCCTTCACGCAAAATCACAATGCAAAAAGAGGTGAGAGGCTGTTTTGGAATTCCTATAATTGAGCATACAAACATTTGGAGAGAGCCTTCAGTGGTCTCGTAATTTGCAGCAAGTTATTGGTATTAATTTTGTTAAGCACAACCAACCAAGTAAACAATTTAATTTTTAGTGGAGCTTTAACCTTCCAAATAACGGAATAAATAGGAAAGGGTTAATTTGAACAGGTAAAAAATTCAAAGAATTATTTTCAAGAAATAACTCCCAAATGATCTAGACACCAAGAATGAACATTCCTATTTGAGGATAATTTGCAATTGTTCAATAAAGACAACAAAGAAGACAACTCCACCATCTCCGTATCATTCAAATGTCTCCTGAAATGAAGATTCCAAGAGAATGAAAGCCCCTCCCATTATCCACAAAGAAAGAAATATTTCTATTTGGCTTAGAGAATCTTAAAAGATATAGAAAAGAAATGGAAAAAGAATCATTCCCAAGCCATGTATATTTCCAAAAACGAATTTGGGATCCCTCCCACCACAAATTTAGGGGCCATTTGGTATCACTGTCAAAAATTATAGAAACGAAAACTAAAAATTAGAAACTAACAACTTGTTTGGTTAATATTTATAAAACTAATACAAATTGAAAACTTAACTGAAAAATGCACATTTTTTTCTTCAAATTGAACAATATTATAAAAAATATGATTAAAATAATTACAAATAATGCAAATTAAAAAATACGATACTAAAAATGAAAATTATTATAACTATTTTACTTGATTAATATACTTTAAAAATTTACTTTACAATAAAAATTTTATTGCACATGACAATTGAAAAATAGTAAAAATATTTTTTTTGATTGGCTTTATTATTAATTTTTTGAAATTTACACATATTTTTATTTTAATTATGTTTAAACTCATATCATCACTTTATTTTAATTTTAATTTAAAAGTGTATAAAATAAACAATTTAATCGAAAATAGCTATTTTTGAATATTAAAATTTCTGGCAATAGGTTGCTAAAAAAACTTAAAACCATAAAAGTTGGTATTTAGTTTTTTTGCAAGCAATCGAAAATCGACAATACAAATAGAGAACTAGCAACATAAACAAAGGCGTTTTTATAATCTATTTCTTCATTATTCATTCCCCATACTAAATTCCTAGGGTCGAGGTAGTAATATCCTGTTTTGCAAAGATCCTCGGTTGGGGAATGTAGTTTTTTCCACCTCTTTTCCATGCCTTTTTCGCCTAAGCTCGGGGCAGGATGAGTCTATTTTTTCTTTTGTTCTTGATTTAGGTGGTCCTTTGCCTTTTTGGGATTTCCACTTTTGTAGATCGTTAAATGATTGGGAGATGGGAGAGCTATTCTCTTTGCTAGCTTTTTTAAATAACTGCCATTTTTCTTTAGAGAAGGATATACGGTCTTGGTCTCTGGATCCTTTAGGGGGTTATTCATGTAAATCTTTTTGTGATTTTCTGAATAGGTCAAATTTTTATTTTTTGCTTTATAGTTCCATTTGGAAGGCCAGAGTCCCCTTCAAAATTAAGGCTTTTTATCTAGTTGGTTGTGCTTGATAGAATTAATACCAATAACTTGCTACAGGTTAGGAGACCTTTGAAAGCTTTATCTCTAGACATATGTGTGCTCTGCTTTAATTGTTCAGAGTCATCATCGCATTTGTTCATTCATTGTGATTATGCTTAAAGTGTTTGGAATAAGCTATTTGGAGGCAAATGTTGGTTGAGTTCTAAGATAGTCGAGGATTTCTTGGCAGTGACTTTTGCTGGATTTGGTAGGAAAAAGGAAGGGGCAGCACTTTGGAAATGTGTTTTTTTTTTTTTTTGTTGCTATTTTTGGGGGATTGTGGATGGAGTGTAATTATGGACCCAGCGGGTGACCCATGACCTGCCCATTTAAGTCGGGTTTGGATTTAGTAGAAGGTAACCCATTTATAGATGGGTTAAAACCGAACCCGACCTGTTTAATAATGGGGAGTCAAACCTGCAAGAGTGGAGTCCTTGTGTGGACAAGACCCACGAGAATTGAGGGAGTTGACCCTCTGCAAAAGCAGTGCTCGCATGGACAAGTCAAATTGAGGGAATTAAACCCCTGAAAGAGCAAAGTTCTTGCACAAACAAGCTAGTGAGAATTAAGGAAGTTGACCGCTTGCAAAAGTAGAGGCCTTTGCGTGGACAAGCCCATTAGGCGGTGATCTCTTTCAAGGAGTGGAGTCTCTGCGAGGCAAATCTTTCAAGGAGTAGATCCCCTGCAAAGGTGGACAATGATTCCCTGTGTGCACAATCCCCATTGGAGTTCACTGCCGCAGGAGTGGAGTTTAGGGCAAAGTATATTTCAAATATCCTACAAATTTCTTGTTAGAAGCCATAGAGATTAAAAATATTCAATCTTAGTTAAGTTTTCTAAAGTAAAATGGGAATGACAATTCCTTTTTGGAAAAACTTTTTCCATAAAATCAATGTGTCTAACCCTAGAAAAAATTCTCTAAAAATAAATATTTTTTAAAAGATAATGCATTATTATTTAAGAAATCACATTAAATGCTATATTCATGGTTTCAAAAAAAAAAAAAAAAATCCACATAAATAATATTTGACTATTGTGCGATCTTATTAATTGGTTAATAACTCTTTTTCATTCAAAAGCAGTTCCTTGCACCACGCAGACAAGCATTGCAGCAATGGATTCCCCATGCAAATAGGGCTTATGGGAGTCAATCCTCACGACAATGCTGAGTCCCTACAAGAACCATCTCCTTATGAAATTCCGACTCCAGCACGGACAAGTCTCACTTGGAGTTGGTCCCTACAGACAAGCCTCATGGGAATGAGTCCCCGCATGAACAAGGCTTGTGGGAGACAACTCCGAGTGCTGACTCCCCACAAGAACCATATCTATGGGAGTCGACCTTGTAGGAGCGGATCACTGCGAGGGCCAGCGCCGTGAGAGTTGACCCCCCAAAAGAGCAAATTTCTCAAGGGCAAAGCCTCTTGGAAGTCAACTCATGCAGGAACGAATCCTTGCAAAGATTAACCCTGCTTTTACTAAAAATTTCTCTACTTTGCACTATTAAAAAATATTGCATTTAACAAATTTGATACATGGGAATTTTTGTGGAGCATCTATAGGTCTTCTTGTATAGAGGGTTAAATGTAAATGTGTAAAAGTATCGGTATGCTTTAAGTTGTGAAATTGATGACCAACATCAACTTTGCATGTGCTCAATTTTAAATTAATTACTAATTATGTAAGGGATTGGTGACAGAGACTTGTGGTTGCGTCTCTATCAGTCCTGGTATTGGGATGCTCTAGAGAGTCTTGATTTGGTGGGCTCTAACCAGGGTATACTAAATGGAGTCTTGACCCTTTAGCCTTTTCTTAAGCTGCTAAAGAATTTCCCACATGTCGTTTTCGTGAGGCATGTTTCCCTTTATTTTATCTCATCTTAACTATGTTCATAATTGAATTTGCTTAATAATTTGTTATTTTTTCATCAATTGAGTTGTGTCATGTCATTCTTTTATTGGAGGACCACATCTTACACCATTTTGTGTTTTCTTTATAAATACCCTATCATTCTTCAATGGGGATTTGTTTGACACTTAAATAATTAAGCTCTCTCTCTCTCTCTCTCTCTCTCTAGATACCCACTAGTTCAGTGAATCCCTTTAGCCATCATAATACCTTCACTTATTAAAATCCACACTTGAGTTTTTTGGGAATTGCCTGATTGTCCTTTGTAGCCCTCTCCAGAGCATCCATTACTTTGTGCAACAAAGCTCTCCTCCATTGCTAGAAACCCCTCCATAGGGTGCTAAAGCAAGCCATGTCAGGATGCTAATTATTCCATATATATTGTATTTTTATCAATCTTCTTGGCATGGAGAACATTGTCTTATTGACAATGTTAAGCCACCACTTCACCTAAAAGCTTAAACAATTACAACATAGGCCAACAATGTATATATTGTGCAACTGAATGGGCAGCGGAAACAAACGATCTCATAATGCAGTAACCAATAGTGAAATATACAGAAAAACACAAGCACGCAGATTATATGAAAGTAATAAATCAATGACACGAAAAATTACATGGTTCGGCAATGCCTACATCCACGAGAGAAAACGACTGTGATTTTTCACTTTCTTTTTTCAAAAGACATGGATTACAACATACAACATGTATATATAACCATCCCAGAGGTTTTCCCCCCAAAACCCAACCTATACAACTTCCTAATTCAAAATTCGAAAACCAGCGCTTAGTAATTGAGCAAAACCATCGACATTTGATGTCGAGACCAAATAGTCAATATAATACTCCATAACACTTTGTTATTTGCCAAACATAATGCCATAGTCTAAAGTACCCACACTGATAGTTTGTGCCAGACTTGGTCTTGTACTAACCATAGCATACATTAAACACCCCACTGCACTAGTATAGGGGACCTTTGACATATCACGAATGTTATCATCGTCCTTGAGTACTGAGCGGTAGACAATTTAAAATGATTCGCCAACGGTGTACACACTGGTTTGGCATTAAGCATGCCAAAGCTATCCAACATCTTCTCCACAAAACCACCCTGAGATAACCACAATCTCCCTGTAGCTCTGTCCCTGCGGATCTCCAACCTAAGAATCTTCTTGGTCGGACCCAAAACCTTTATATCAACTTCTTTTCTCAACAGAGTTTCCAATTGATTAACCTCATTCAAAATCTTCCTAGCAATTAACATGTCATTCACATAAAACAACAAAAAAATCACCCATTTGCATCCTATTGCTCTTTTTCCCTTCTGGAAGCTTTACCAACTCTCACATCTGAATCTTATGCAGTAACTCCATATTCTCCACCATAGCACTCATCCATCTACTACATAGCCTCTTGAAAAATAGTTGGAACCTTGCTGGTAGTAATGAATGCATAAGACACCAGATCATCAAATTCATACCTGAGTGGTAGCCTCATAGTGCATCTGGGCCCATTGTGATCTAGTTGGTCTCCCAGACTAGAACTCCATGCATTGTGAACAATGTCATCTCTGCCTCGAGTCTGTAACTCCACCTACATCACAATCTCATTTCTGCTGCAGTTTATACTGTGATACTGCTGATCTCCCGAGCTAGAACTCCCTGCATTATGAACAACGTCATCTTTGCCCTGAGTTTCCAACTCCACCTGCATCACATGCTCATTGTTGCTGCAATTTTCTGGCACCTGTTTCTCTTCATTAACTTGAGTACGCCACACCATGGATTTCTCATAAAAAACCATGTTTCCACTGATCATCACTTTGTTTGCCATTGGATCCCACAGCTTGAACCCACCTTTCTAATACTTCAGAAAGATGTACCATCTAGAATTTGTAGCAAGTTTAGTTCTCACCTCACTAGAAACGTGCACGATTGGACATCCAAACAATCTCAAACCAGAGTAGTTTATTGCATTACCTGTCCACACCTCCCCTGCTACTTTCCAATCTAGTGATCCCTTGGCGACCGGTTAATAGAGAAACATGCCATATTCATTGACGTTACCAAGAAGTTTTTTTCAAGCCTTGCATACAACTTGAGACACCGAGCCACACCATTCTGTTGTGGTGTCCTTCGTATTGTGAAGTGTCTCCCTATGCCATGCTGCTCACAAAATTCCTTGAACACCAGCGTACTCAGTTCTATTGTCTGACCTGAGGATCTTTCTCTCGGTCTAGTTTTCCACCTCAGCGACAAGTTAAACTTGGCAAACATTTTTGACTTGCGCAGCATGATGTACACCAAGACCTTTCGTGAGTAATCATCGATAAAACTCACGAAGTACATGTCCACCTTGTGATGCTACTCCCATCGGCTCCCAAGCATCTGCATGAATGTAGTCAAGAATACCCTCTGACTTGTGTGTGGCTGTCTTGAACTGCATCCTGTTCTGTTTCCCAAGAACACAATACCTGCTCTAACCGCATATGCCTCAAGACAGCATTATCTGACTTAGAATCTACAGCTGCAGCTCCATCTACAACTATGGTACCCAGCAGTGCATAGATATTTCCCGCTAACATCTGTCTCTTCATCACTGTTAAGACGCCTTTACTCACCTTTATTACCCCTAAACCCGTTACAATCTAAAGTACCCAGTGAAATCACATTCTTCCGTAAATTCGGTACATGCCTTACATCACATAATGTTCTCATAACAGCATCATACATTTTAATTCTGATATTTCCTATTCCAACAATTTTGCTTGAAGCATCATTTCTCATTAGAATCGAACTAGAATTAACTGACTTGCAGGTGCTGAACCAATTTTTATTTGGTGTCATGTGATAAGAACAGTTTGAATCTAGGATCCAAGAATTTGTGAGGCGATCTGAACCCGATAAAACAGAAACCATATCACCATGATTGTTCCCTGAGTCTCCTTCCACTGCATTCGCAGATTTTGACAAAACATCTTGATTTTTTGCAGTCCCCTTTTTCCACTCCGGATAATCCGATTTTATGTGCCCGATTTTCCCACATTTAAAACACCGTATGTCCTTCCCGATCTGCGACCGATATTTATTATTACTTGATCCAATTTGGAACTTGCTTCTCCTATGCTCCTGGTTACCTTTCACCACAAGCCCTTCACCTTGTGAAATATCATCATAGGTTTTCTTCCTCTGATGAAAACCCAACGGAGCGCTTGTTACCTCTTCCAAATTCAAAATTTCTTTTCCTCATGTCAGAGTAGTAACCAAATTTTCATACGTTTGAGACGCAGGTAGGGAATTCAATAGCATCAACGCCTTGTCTTCTTCCTTGAGCTTTACATCAACCCGCATTAATTCACTTATAATCTGATTGAATACATTGATCTATTGGTTCAAATCTAAACCCTCTGCCATCTTAAGCTAATACAATTTCTGCTTAAGATACAACTTGTTCGTTAAAGACTTGGACATATATTGGCTTTCTAGTTTCTGCCAAACAACCACCGGAGATTCTTCATCCATGACGTGATACAACATGTTATCAACTAGACAAAGCCTGATAGTTGCCACAACCTTCGCTCCCAACTCCTTCCAACTTGTTCGTCCATGCATTTTGGCTGACTTCCATATAATGCCTTCACCATACCTTGTTGCACTAACATATCCTTAACCCTTCTCTGCCATAGTCCAAAGTTTCCTGTTCCATTGAACTTAATAACATTGAACTTTGTAGAAGAAATTCTAGAAACCATTATAACCTAATGCTTTGATACCAATTTATCGTGCAAATGAATGTGCAGCGGAAACAAATGATTTTATAATGCAGTAACCAACAATGAAATATACAGAAAAACATAATCACGCAGATTATATGAAAGCAATAAAACAATGACGCGAAGAATTACGTGGTTCGACAATGCCTACATCCAAGGGAGCAAATGACAGTGATTTTTCACTATCTTTTGTCAAAAAGGTATATGGATTACAACATACAACATATATATATAACCCTCTCGGAGGTTTTCTCTCTGAAACTCAATCTAGACAACTTCCTAATTCAAAATTTGAAAACCAACGCTGAGTAACCGAGCAAAACCGTCAACGGTTTCAGACATACTGCCAATGGTTTGATGTCGAGACCAAACGGTCGATATAACACTACATAACAGTTGACTGTTTCTTCTAAACTTGACAAAACTGTCGACGGTTTCAGGCAAGCCGTCGATGGTTTAATCCTGCAGACCAGCTTCTCTATTTTTCACCATGTTTTCTTTCGTACATGTGTTCCACTCAAAATATGAGCCACATATTACAGCAGTATATAAGTTGTCAAATGCTCCCTCCTCACATGCAACCCCATCTTGCATTTGAAGAGGAAAACATATTGAAATTGAACAGACATATAAACACAACCAAAATAAAATGTACCATAAACAAACATAACATGGAATAAAAAATTTACAATACTTGAACCCATGACCTCCTGGAGCAAGGGCCCTCATACAGTGTTTGATCTCCACTTCAGCTAAAAGCTTAGCCTGTTGTAATGAAGCCAAGACTGCACATCAAGTTGTGTAATAGACAAAGCTGTGGATAAGAATTTATATGCAAGTAGGAATTCAAAGGAATCATTTGAGAATGAATTCAAATTAGAGAAGAAAGCATTGCTTGCTGTAGAAAAAGAGACATAGTTTGTTTCCTGGAATTATTACGTGGGAACTGAAAACTTGAGTAATTATTTCTTTTTAGGGAGTATGTCCTCATGAAAGCAAATAAAAACATTGATGTACTTGTGCTAAATTTATTTATTTATTTTGCAAATTGATGGTGTGGCATTTTCTCTCAAAATTGAAATTATAGAAATTGAGTAGCTTGATGCCTTGAGGGGTTTCTCATTTATTTATTCTTTGGATGAATTAAATTCATTTCTCATAAAATGATGTGATTATGTAATCCTGATTGCTTGCTTGTAGTAGTGTCTATTGTTCTTGTCTTCTTTTTTCAGTTGTGCAGTGAGTGCTAAAGTTGACGTTATGGATCACTCACTATATAAATCCATGCCCATCCCTTCCAAAACTAACTTGGAACTCTCTCTGCAGTAAAATCTGCTTCTGTTTCCCATTTTCTCATTTTTAAGTCAGGTCATTGTTTGTATGAAAATAAATTTTCATTAGTATTCACACAAATATCCTCTACAATCTTGTGTATGATGCCGTGCTGTCTTATGGAGTTTGGCATGTAAAGACATTGATAACATGGGTTCTTGATAGGGACGATCTTGCAGTCACAAAAGAGGGTTTTCGCGACCGGCATGGCGCTTGGCATTATCAGGTTATTTCTGGTTGCTTTAGAGGCAGGAATTTTATTAAATCATCCAACTCCTGAGTTTTATTGTTGTAGTGTTGTTGCTGTTATGCTTTGATATCATCAGAGCAATTCCTAATTGGTTTTATTATGCAGGGACTTTGCCTTGTTGATTGGGGGAAGGGAATAGATCTGAATCTCTTTCCTCACAATGTAGAGTTCAAGGCAGATTGTAGGACTTCTGGCTTTCGATGTGTAGAGATGCAAGAGAATAAGCCATGGAAATTTCAGGCAAGTCTCTGCTTTAAATATTTAGTATTATATGGCGTGCTACTTTTATATGACTGCTTATGCGTTGTCACTTATGCATGACTGGACACCAGGTAGACACTTATGGGCTCTGTGTTGTCATCCATATGATGCTGCACAATTCATATTTGAAGATTGAAAGGAAAGCGTCTTCTGATGGTGGTTATATGTATCAGCCCAAATCAACTTATAAACGGTATTTTGAATTCTGTCTGTAGTTTGTGAATGAAATTGATCATGTTGAGCATTTTTCCTAGCATGAGAGGATCCAATTTTTTCCCTGATATGTTTTTTCTAGAGTTTATATCATACTCCAACTTGAAATTCTAGGGCTTATGTGTTGAAATGTTTAGCTGTCTTTTATTTCTGTGTTCCTTCAACTAGTGGAGTTTACCAGTTCTGCTTGTGCAACTGATATAGATATTGGAATGTTGATCTGTGGAAGAATCTTTTCACAAAGATGCTAAATGTTAATCCTAATGAAGACCACATGAAATTGCTTCAAAATGTAAGGGAGCCCTTCCAGGATTTCATGTGCTCAAAGCCTGAGCTGATTAAGAAACTAAAGCAGTTATTGCTGAAGCAGAAGGCTTCCTTGTGTTCTTCCTAGACATTGTTCATTTCCTGAAGGTTCGTCTGGTTATCTTTCAATCTTTGATTTGTTTACTGAGCAACCCTAGACAATTATACAAGGTACGAACATTTCAATCATAGCTCTGCTCTCTTTTTTTCCCCCTTTTTTGTTTTGTTTTGTATTTTGTATTTTGTTTTTGTTTTTTTTCAACTTAGTGAAGTGTGTCCAGTCTACTGGAAGGGCTGTCACAGAAAACTTGCAGGTGTAGAACTCAAGTCTTCTGAAGAAGCATTATGTGTATATATTATTACCTTGTTGTAAGTTGTCAGTCTGCCACTTTAAAGAGGTTGAAGGTATGTAAAATATAAATATATAGATTTGTATGATTTGTTATCAACATAGTTTGGATATGGATAGTGAGATTTTTTATAATTTTACAAATTATTCATGCTCTTATCATTGCCCAACTTGATATTGGAATGTTGCACTGGGTGCTGTGCTATTAATTTTTTGAGATAATTGTTGTTTGGAGATCTAAAATTGTGTTTGGAAGCAGGGATGCCAGACTTTCAATTTGAATTTGTGTGAAATTGGTCAAAATTCAGTATAATTTTGTATGGCATTTTTCAAATCTATAAATTCAAATTTCAGACTCCAAACTCCCAAATATGAGAGGAGCAATCAGGCCACCTTATTTGGTGAGGCCATAATCGCCAACTTATTGATAAATAAGAATGTACCAAATCAGCAATCTAGTTACTAATATATATGATTAATTTTCTCATTAGTATAATGTCTTGGTTTATTTTCACCTACTTTTAAGAATGGTCATATATAGTTATCCAATTATTTTTTATTTTACTTTCAGTTGGTATTAGTATTATTCACTCTCCTTTTTGGGCGGGCAATCTTGCCTGTAACTGCCTGAACCTCTTTGCTGTGTATTTTGAAGCTTATGATAATGCAAAGTGGATTATATAGTAAATGTAAGAGAAGTAATTTAATTCAATTATGAAATCCGACAATTTTTTTTTTTTTTTAAATGTAAGGAATAATTTAAATATCTTCACATATTCAACTTTCATATTTTATTTGAGAAAAATACACTTTTACCCCCCTAAACTATTTTATTTACTACAAATGTCCCCTTGAAGTTCTAAAAAAGTGACATTTGTATTCTCTAAACTATTTTTATGGTTATAAAATTCTCCTTTTCTTAGCAAAAGATAATTAAATTTGATGGATATTATAATTCATACGATATATGAATGGTTAATAATTTTTTAAGATATGATTTGCCTTATAAGGCTAAAGAGTATTATTAATAAATTTTACATAATGAGTGGTGAGCTGGGTATTTTAAAATTAAATTAAGTTCTTCAAGTTTTAATTTTGAAAGCTATTAATTGCAAACTTGTTAGTTACTTACAACTAACTTAATGTTTTTCAATTAATCAATCTAATGAGTGATTTTATTAATCAACTTGATTTACCAAATTACTTTGAAGATCTACAATCTATTTAAAATGTTTGGAATATTTACACAAATAAGATTATGCGGAAATTAAATAGAGGTAAGGGTAAAAGAGATGCAAGCTTGATTTTACGAGATTTGGCCTATTCTAGTTTACGTTTTCGTTTTGAGCAACCCACTCAAAGATTCTACTAAAAATCCGCTCCTTTAATTCGGATAGAGCTTCCATTACAATTTGTTGCTTACAAGAAGCGTAGCTTCCTCCTCAAGCTCGGTTTATAGCTTGAACCGTGAATACAATATAAAGATTACAATTTCTGCAAAACTCAAAATGCTTCTAACCAAACTAGTGAGTACAATGAAATTCCTAGTACATAATCATATGATAAAACATGAAGCTCAGTGAGTGTGTAAGATGATTTCAATGATATTTGTGTATCAACAAATATATGATCTTTGTATATAGAGATATATATATGATAAAATATCTTCAAAGATCTGATCACAAGTCAGTATTTTTCAACAAGATTTCTCAAGACGATGTATTTTAAAATCCTTAGGATTTGCTTATCAAAAGTTCTTGCAATAATATCATAATATGAAATCTTTGTGTAAAATATAACCTTGAATATTTGCAAAGATTCTGACTTTAGTAAAAACCTTTCTCAAATAAACTTTTCAAATAGTAAAATAAAGATTTTTCTTCTCAATAAAAATATTAGATATAAGAGTTTGAGAGATGAAAAACCTTTGATATATATATTGAATCCACAAATAAATCACTTATTGATCAAACCTCAATCACCACGAATTGCTTGCAAGATGTATATATGAATGCTCTTTTAAAGAAAAAATTGAGATGATTTGCCCAAAGAATGTGAATGCAATAGAGTGTTGACAAAGTCTTTGGAATGGAGGCTCACTTAGCATAAGATAACAAGATTAGTGTCTCTAAAGTGTTTCTTCTTGTGTCTCTAGGGTTTAGGGTATGTTTAAATAGTGTACTTGCTATCAGATTAAGTTATGGCCGTTCGATCATGAAGATTAAACCTTAATCTATTTGTATTTGTGCTAGAACGTCGTTCTGCATCGAGACCTTCATCGACGAATGGGTACGTTCGTCGAAGAGTGTATATGGCTAGCCATTTGTCGATGAGGCCATGTGTTCGTCGACGAGAGCACTGTTTGAACTTTTTGGGCTCTTGGTATTTTTTTCGTCGACGAGAGAAAAACTGTTCATCGCCAAGTGGCCTTCATGCGTTTGTCGAAGAGGCCTCTAAAATTTGCCTCTAAAAATTCATTCAACCTAGAACTAATGTAGATGTATCTTTCATGAAATACATGAGTCTTAAGGTCAGTTTAGGGAATATTTGAGCTTCAAATTATATCATATGACGTATGTAAATACATTTAACTCTAAATACCTATTTCCATTGAAGATTTTAAACTTGAAGCTTGCTTCTTCATCCTTTTATTCTTCTAATTCCATGGATTGAACCAAGTGATATATATTGTAGGTTCCTCGTGGCTTTCGTATCAAGCTTACCATTCATGCATTCTAAATCATAATCCTATTCACAAACTCAATTGTACAGGTCAATACCAAGTGATTTGTCATTATCAAAACAAGATTGGAATTAGAGAGTCAACAATCTCCTCCTTTTTAATGATGATAAACACAGGAGCAAAAATGGGTTACACCTAACAAGGCTCCCCCTAAGATAATGTATAATTTATCGTTCGGCAATATAGCAATATAGTTTACATACAATGAAGTTCATACACATTGTAGAAAATGAAAATTTTTTTCTAGTATATACTTCTCCCCATTTATTTCAAAATAAAAAGAAACATTTTTGCTTATTGGCTTTTCCCCCTTTTTGACATAAACAAAAAGGTATATAAAAAAATTGTTCTGATATAAATATATCTTATCTTTGCAATCAAAATACTATTCAACCTTTATGTTTCAAAATTGTACTGCGGAATATATCTCTCTGTGTTACTCAATTTGCTTCTCCGCCTTTCTAATGTATGTATGTGTTGTTGAATCAAATTTCAATGTGAACATACATAGTATTTCAATTTACATAGACATGGATAAGCAAATTAGTCCATTAAAGTCCAAAAGTTTTTATTCATAAAAGTCCATTAAAGTCCAAATGTTTATGGGAGTATCAACATGTGTCATGTATCCATAAAAAATTTAACATGCAGTAACCATTCTTTAAGTTTAATACGAGATGAAAAAAAAATTGCCAAATGTGAAAATTTTAACCAAATGTTAATTTTAATGTAAGTTGCTCCCCCTTAATTTTGTAGTCTAATGTAATTCTTGGCAACTTCTTGACTATGTATAAGACCTAATTCATATCTAATTTGGATAACCCTATCCTTTGGAAGTGGTTTCGTGAATATGTCTGCCCATTGTTTATCTGTGCATACAAACTCAAGTGTCACATCTCCTTGTTGCACATGATCACGAAGAAAATGATGTCTAATTTCTATGTGTTTAGTTTGTGAATGTGATATATGATTCTTTGAGATGTTTATTGCACTCATATTGTCACATTTTATAGGAACTGTGTCATAGTGTAATCCAAAATCCATAAGTTGTTGTTTCATGTAAAGCATTTGAGTATAACAACTTCCACCCGCTATATATTCAGCCTCGACTTTGGAAAGAGTAACTGAATTTTGCTTCTTTGAAAACCAATATACTAAAGAATGTCTTAAGAAATGACATGTGCCACTCGTACTTTTTCTATCCATTTTGCTATTGGAAAAATCATCATCTGAATAACTAATAATCTCAAAGAAGGTATATTTATGATACCATAATCCAAGTTCAATGGTTCCAATCAAGTATCTAAGTATTCTTTTGAAAGCTAATAAATGGGATTCTTTAGATGCATCTTGAAATCTTGCGTATAAACATACGCTAAACATTATGTCAGGCCTGCTGGCCGTCAGATATAGTAAGTTGCCAATCATCCCACGATAGTGCTTAACATCTACTAGTATACCTTGTTTGTCTTTGTCTAATTTTAAAGAAGAGCTTATAGGTGTTCCTAGAATTTTACTGTCTTCCATATTAAACCTTTTGAGCAAGTTTCTAATATACTTTGATTGATTTATAAAGATTCCATGTTTTGCTTGTTTGATCTAAAGTCCTAGGAAGAAGTTAAGTTCTCCCATCATGCTCATCTCAAATTCGTTTTGCATACACCTTGCAAACTCATTGTACAACTCTTCAACTGTTGCTCCAAAGATGATATCATCTACGTATACTTGTACTAGGAGCAAATTTTCATTTTTAGCTTTTATGAAGAGTTGTGTCAATCTTTCCTCTAGTAAATCCATTTCCAGTAGAAAACTGCTTAATCTTTCATGCCAAGTTCTAGGAGTTTGTTTCAAACCATACAAGACTTTAGTTAGTCTATAAACGTGATTTGGATGCTTATGGTTTTCAAAACCTGGGGGTTGTTCCACATATACTTCTTCACTTATGTAGCCATTTAAAAATGCCCTTTTGACATCCATTAGATACAATTTGAAATCTTTAAAAGTAGCATAAGCTAATAGCATTCAAATGACTTCCATTCTACCTACAGGTGCGAAGGTTTCTTCAAAATCTATTCCTTCTTCTTGGTTATATCCCTGAGTTACTAGTCTTGCCTTATTCCTAATAACTATTCCATGTCCATCTTTCTTGTTTTTATATATTTATTTTGTTCCTATAACTGTCTTATCCTCGGGTCTAAGAACTAATGTCCAGACTTTATTTCTCTCAAACTGGTTTAATTCTTTTTGCATAGATATTACCCATGATTCATTCTCAATTGCTTCACTCACATTCTTAAGTTCTTCTTATGATAAGAAAGTAAAATGACTAATCATATTTCTAAGTGAGGATTGTGTACTTATTCCACGTGATGGTTCTCCTATAATTTGATCTATAGGATGATTCTTTATATACTTCCATTCTCTAGGTAGTTCATTAACCTCTTTTTCCACTTGATTATCTTCATAAGATGTTTCCTTAATTTCATTTTTCTTATCTGAATTATCTTCAATAGATAATTTTTCAAATTCCTTATTAATCTCAATTTCATCCTCATCAGTCTTTTGAGCAAATGGATTGAACTCATCGAATACTACGTGAATGGATTCTACAACGGATAATGTTTGTTTATTATATACTCTGTAGGCTTTACTATCTAAGGCATATCTTAGAAATATACCTTCATCATATTTCATATCAAACTTTCCTAAATGTTCATTGTCTTTAAGTACAAAGCATTTGCAGCCAAATACATGGAAATATGAGATGATTGGTCTATGACCATTCCATAATTTATAAAGATTCTTATTTAGAGATGGTCTAATCAGGACTCTATTTAGAACGTAACAAGTGATGTTCACTGCCTCAGCCCAGAAGTACTTAGGTAGTTTATGTTCATTAAACATAGTTCTGACCATTTCTTGTATAGACCAATTCTTTCGTTCAACTATACCATTCTATTGTAGTGTTCTAGGAGCTAAAAAGTTATGAAATATTCCTAATGAATCACAGTATTCTTCCATATCTTGATTTTAAAATTCTTTACCCTATCACTTTGGTTTTTAGTGATAGTATATCCTTTTTCATTTTGAATTTTCTTGCATAGTTTAATAAATTGTTCACACACTTCATCTTTGTGACCTAAAAATAGTACCCATGTAAATCTAAAATAATCATCAATGATAACAAATACGTATGATTTTTCTCCTAAATTCTGAATTTGGTTTGGACCAAATAAATCTAAGTGTAGCCTTTGAAGTGGCCTACTAGTAGAGATTACTTTCTTCTTCTTAAAACTAGATCTTGCTTGTTTTCCTAATTGACATGCATCACTTATTTTATCTTTTACGAATTCTGTTTTAGGCAATCCCTTAACTAAGTCATCCTTGACTAGTTTAGATATTAAGTCCATGTTTGCGTGTCCTAGTCTCTTATGCCAAATCTAACTAATTTAATTCATAGTAGAGAAACATGTCACACGTTGAGAAGTTAAGTTATCAAAGCTGGTGGTATATACAAATTCATGACGCTTAGCAGTGAATAGAATTTTTATTAGTTTTATATTCAACAATGCACTTGTCATGTTCAAAAGATAATTTATAACCTTTATCACACAGTTGACTTATACTTAATAAATCATGTTTTAAAACCTCAACTAGTAAAACATCATCTATGACAAGTGATGGATCGTTACCAACTTTTCCTACTCCAATGATCTTCCCTTTTGCATTGTCCCCAAAAGTGACAAATCCTCATTCCTTTGGTGTGATGGATGCAAATTTAGCTTTATCCCCAGTCATATGACGTGAACATCCGCTGTCTATATACCATCTATCTTTTGAGAAGGATGATTTTAAGCACACCTGCAATAGACATTTAAGTAACTGTTTTTGGTACCCATTTTTTCTTGTGTCCATAGGGGTGAGTGATTGAATCTCCTTTAACTCTCCATACCTTTTTCATTTTAACATCTTTGTTCTTTAAAGGACAATCAAATTTTATATGACTTATCCTTTTACATTTAAAGCATGTAGTATATTTATAAGAGTCTTTTGATGGAGCATAAGCTTTTGATTCTCTTACAAAATAACCCATGTAAAGATTTTTTGTTTCAAAATTTCCTTTCCATTAAAACCAAGTCTTTCTTTATCTAGGGAGTTCCTTTGTATCCCAAGAAGTCTTTCAAGGTTACTCTGGCCCTTTGTGAATTTATGAATAATTTTAGAATTACCTTTCAAATTTCTTTCCAATTCCTCAATTTCTAAATCCTTTTCTTTTATCACAGATGCATGAGACTCATTCTGCTTTTCAATAAGTTTTGAGAGTTCTTTTACTTTACATTTCAAATTAGAAGTTTTCTTAGTTTTCTTCTCAAGCATTTTAAGAGTGTACAAATATTCTTGTTGCAATTCATTATAAGAAGACATGCAATTTTCATTTTCAGAATTACTGGAATAATAAGAAGATGTTGAGAAGGATGATTGTACCTCAAGGTCATCATGTGCCATTAGGCACAAATTGGCCACTAGATCATCATTGGACTCGGTGTCTGAACTGCTTGTGCTGTGTGTGTCCTAACCGACTTTTAGAGCCTTCTTCTTTTTCTTCGAGGCTTTCATTCGTTTAGGACATTCAGGCTTGATGTGTCCAAACTCTCTGAAATTGTAGCAAGTTGGCGGATCTTCCTTCTATTTCCTCTTACTTGACTCTCTTCTTTCTAATTTCGAGTTTCGAAATTTTCTGTTAAACTTCTTATTCTTCTTCAGGAACTTTCCGAACTTCTTTTTTAGTAAGGCCATGTCATCTTCTGATTCTAAGTCACTTCCTTCACTAGAGCTGCTAAACGATGCCATAAGAGCTGTAACTCTCTTTACTTTATTTTGCTCATTTTTCCTTTTGTTTATTGTTAGCTTATATGTGATGAGTGAACCAATCAGTTCATCAACCGACATCTCTTTCAGATTCTTTCCTTTGGCTATAGTAGTAACTTTAGCTTTCCAAACTGGCGGTAGTCCCCTAAGGATTTTCCTGATCAACTCATAAGTAGGGTAAGATTTACCAAGAGCATTTAATGAATTCGTGATGTGTGTGAATCTGGTGTACATGGATTGAATAAACTCATCAATAATCATTTTAAATGCCTTATATTCATTAGTAACCATATCTATCCTACTATCTTTTACTTCCTTAGTGCCTTCATATGTTACTTCTAATTTTTCCTGTATCTCTTTAACAGTTTTACAGGCCATTACCCTATTAAACTTATTAATGTCTAGTGCACAGTATAGAAGGTTTATTGTAGTAGCATTTATTTGGACATATTTCCTATCATCATCATTATACTCACGTTCAGTCTTAAGTACATTTATTTTATCAACTACTTTCATAGGAACATGTTTTCCTTTAGAAACTATTCTCCACACTTTCCAATCAACACTTAAAAAGATATATACTCATCCTTCGTTTCCAGTAGGTGTAATTTACACCGCGAAAAATTGGTGGTCTAGTGGACGAGTGTCCCTCATCAAATGGAATTACACCGATGTGTGCCATTGTGTTCTTTTACAAAAATAACGGTTAAGTCTATGTAACCTGGCGCTTTGATACCAAATGTGAATTTCGGTGTTATCCCAAGAGGGGGGGGGGGATGAATTGGGTATTTTAAAATTAAATTAAGTTCTTCAAGTTCTAATCTTGAAAACTATCATTTATAAACTTGCAAGCTACTTACAATTACCTCAATGTTTTTCAATTAATCAACCTAATTTACCCAATTACTTTGAAGACCTACTATCTATTTAAAATGTTTACAATATTCAAAAAAATAAGATTACGCAGAAATTAAATAGAGGTAAGGGTAAGAGAGATGTAAACTTGATTTTACGAGGTTTGGCCTACCCTAGCCTACATCCTCGCCTTGAGCAACCGACTCAAGGATTCCACTAAAAATCCGCTCCTTTCACTGGGACAGAGCTTCCTTTACAATCTGCTGCTTACAAGAGGCGTAACTTCCTCCTCAACCCCGATTCACAGCCCAAATCGTGAATAGAGTATACAGATTACAATTTCTGCAAAACTCAAAATGCTTCTAACCAAGCTAGTGAGTACAACAGAATTCCTAGTACATAATCATATGATGAAGCTCAATGAGTGTGTAAGATGTTTTCAATGATATTTGTGTATCAACAAATATATAATCTTTGTATATATATATATATATATATATATATATATGATAAAATATCTTCAAAGATCTGATCACAAGTCAGTATTTTTCAACAAGATTTCTCAAGACGATGTATTTTAAAATCCTTAGGATTTGCTTATCAAAAGTTCTTGCAATAATATCATTAGATGAAATCTTTGTGTAAAATATAACCTTGAATATTTGCAAAGATTCTGACTTTAGCAAAAACCTTTCTCAAATAAACTTTTCAAGTAGTAAAATAAAGATTTTTCTTCTCAATAAAAATATTAGATATAAGAATTTGAGAGATGAAAAACCTTTGATATATATATTGAATCCATAAATAAATCACTTATTGATCAAACCTCAATCACCACGAATTGCTTGCAAGATGTGTAAATGAATGCTCTTTAAAGAAAAATTGAGATGATTTGCCCAAAGAATATGAATGCAGTAGAGTGTTGGCAAAGTCTTTGGAATGGAGGCTCACTTAGCACAAGATAACAAGATTAGTCTCTCTAAAATGTTTCTTCTTGTGTCTCTAGGGTTTAGGGTATGTTTAAATAGTGTTCTTGCTATCAAATTAAGTTATGGCCATTGGATCATGAAGATTAAACATTAATCTATCCGTATTTGCGCTGGAATGTCGTTCTGCACCGCGATCTTCATCGACGAATGGGTACGTTTGTCGACGAGTGTACGTGGCCAGCCATGCGTCGATGAAGCCATGTGTTCGTCGATGAGAGCACTGTTTGAACTTTTTGGGCTCTCGGTATTTTTTTCATCTACGAGAGAAAAACTGTTCATCACCAAGTGGCCTTCATGCGTTTGTCGAAGAGGCCATGAGGTTCGTCGACGAGGCCTCGAAAATTTGCCTCTAAAAATTCATTCAACCTAGAACTAATGTAGATGTATCTTTCATGAAATGCATGAGTCCTAAGGTCAGTCTAGGGAATATTTGAGCTTCGAATTATATCATATGACGTATGTAAATACATTTAATTCTAAACACCTATCCCCATTGAAGATTTTAAACTTGAAGCTTGCTTCTTCATCCTTTTATTCTTCTAATTCCATGGATTGAACCAAGTGATATGTACTGTAGATTCCTCGTGACTTCCATATCAAGCTTACCATTCATGCATTCTAAATCATAATCTTGTTCACAAACTCAATTGCCAGGTCAAATATCAAGTGATTAGTCATTATCAAAACATGATTGGACTTATATAGTCAACTAAAGGGTTAGGCACTAAAGTCTAAATACAATCCCACTTTGTATGAGAAGTAAAGGTCTCCCTATGAAGGATTTCTTCCCAAACACCCTCTCAATTAATAAGAAGGATTGAAGTTACCTTCTCTTTTTCTCCAAACATATCCCTTCTTTTGAATCCTTCTTTTCACAAAAATCCTTACCTTGCCTATGCTTGGATGTGCCCTAAATTCTCCCACAAGGGGTTCTTTTATAGGCCTCTTGGGAGTGAGGAGAAAACCCTTTTTAAATTTGAATTTCAAAATTCATATGCAAAAATAACTAGAAATAACTACAATTTATCAATTGGCATGGTCGACAATTGACAAGTGACTTCAAAAGGGCACGTAGCAAGCCCAAAACTTCGAGTCAATTGCATGAGAACAACTCAAAAATTCAATTTTCAAGTAGGCCAGTTGACCACCTTGAGGGGCTAGTTGATTGCTAGTAAGATGGCACCAACAACTACTTAGAGGGAAGACCAGTCAACTACCCAAAGGGGTTGATCGATTGCCTCTAGTTTATTTGCCTCTTCTCTTTTCATTTGCTTCCACTTTTCAAATACTCAAAAGGACCTTTGTTTTGAGAGGTGAAAAATGACTATAATTAATATCAATATTCGTTGTCAATGACATAAACAGACATCACGTCTAATCCTTTTTTTTTGACCATCAATTATTAGTAGCACCCATCTTTAGAAAATTAAAACTGGGATAGTTTCTTGTTTAAAAATGGAAGTAGTAGTGTTGATATTTGTCAAGGCATCCACTTGCCCATTTTCCAGTCTTGGAATATGTTATACTATTATGTAATTGATTTTCTCTAGAAGTTGTTCAACATATGTACAATAAGGAATCAAATTTTCCTTCTTGACATCATATTGTGACAAAATTTGATGGATTATCAGTTTAAATTTGCCATTGACTTTTATGCATGAAATTTCCATCTTAGTTGCCACTAATAATCTAATAACTAGGGCCTAATACTTAGCAACATTATTTGAAAAAAGCTCACTAGACGCAAAAGATGTAATATTTGTCGTTGTGGAGTGACAAACATAACACTAGCTCAAGCTACATCTGTTTTTATGAGCTACCTAGTTGAAAAACATCTTCTAAAAGAGGCAATACTTCCACGTAAAACACTTCTTCATCTGGGAGCGTAACTGAAAACTTCTAATCTAACATGTTTGGATGATTTGTCAGGAAATCTGTCAATGTTTGTCCTTTGATAGCTTTTTGTAGGACATACACAATGTTATATTGTTGTAAAATGACTTCCCACTTCGCCAAATGTCCTAACAAGATAGGTTTTGATAGAACATATTTAACAAAAATCAACTTTAGTAACCAAATGAATTGTTTGTGCTTCCACTTAATGCCTTAACTTATTGATTGCAAAGGAGAGAGCTAAACATGTTTTCTTAAAGGAAAAATAATTTAGTTCAGCTCCCATGAGAGCTTTACTTAAATAGTACAAGGATCCTTCTTTTCCTTCTTCGTTTTCTTTTGCAAGCAATGCTCCCAAAGACTTCTCTTGGGCAGAAATATATAATAGCAATGACTTCTCTTAAGCAAATATTTCTTTGTACTTTCAAAGGAATTTTCACATGTTTTATCCCATTCAAATGGTATTCTTCATCAAGCGATTAAAAGGTTGGCATTGACCGACCAAATTTGAAATGAAACGACGAATATAAGTGAGCCCCCCCTCATAGAATGTTCAACTCACAAAAATTTCTTCACCAATGCATCTTTTAGATAGCATTAATCTTTAACTGATATATTTCAATACCTTGATGGAAAATAATGAATCCCAAAAACTTTCTTGACGTGACTCCAAAGGTGCACTTTAAAAGGCTTATCTTAAGTTGATATTTCCTAAGATGATCAAATGTTGTCCTCAAATCTTGTAGATGATCTCTTTTGGTCTTGGTTTTTACTACCAAGTCATTAACATAACATTCAACATTCTTATGTTTCATCAAATAATTTTTTTTCGTGACACATTGAGGAGTGGCACCTACATTATTTAATCCAAAAGGCATTACCTTGTAACAATAGATTCCTTTTAGAGTTCTAAAGGCAAATAAATCTTCATATTTTGGTGCCATCCTTATTTGGTTGTAACCAGAGGAACCATTCATAAATAAGAGTGCCTTGTGTCCTGTTGTTGCATCCCCTTTAATTTTGGTGATTGGTAATGGGAAATCATCCTTTGGATGAGAATAATTCAGATCACAAAAGTTAACATAAACACAAATTTGTCCATTATTTTTCCTCAGTGAGACAATATTGGTGATCTATGATGGACATTTTACCTCTCATATAAAACTAGCTTCAATGAGCTTATTAACTTAAATTTTTGTTTATGGGATAAGCTTTGGATAAAACCTTCTTTGTGCTTGCTTGATAGTTCAAACACCTTGTTTCACTAATAAGTGATACCGAAATTTTTGGGTCAAGACCAGGCATATCTTTATATGTCCATGTAACCACATCTTTGTATTCAAACAGAAATTTAAAACATTGCTCCTCCTCGTATAAAGTGGGTGATGTGCTGATAAAGGTTGTTCATTCTGTTATGCCAAGGTTAATTTCTTTTAGCTCATCAACTATGGATTAACCACCATCTTCTAATGTTGGTGGAGCATCCTTTACTTCTTCATTAGAAGTATTTGAGCTTTCTTCTTCTTCTACTATAATATGATGGCGAGGGAAAGCGGTCTCAATGTCATTCTGCTCCTATGAACTTTGTTGAGGCTCCCTAGTATGCACAATAGTATGTTTCCTCACTCTACGTGATGCATTTGTGTTAACCTCCAACAAAGAAGAATGCCTTATACAATATGGAATAAGGCTACACGCCTTTTAATCATCCTTTTCCACTATCTTTGATGCTTTCACCTTTGATTTGCTTTTAGTAATCCTTGATGCATTCCTTTTAAGCCCCAAGCATTTTAAGGCAGATTTTTTAGCCTTAGAAGTACTTTCTTTATTTGAGACAATAATATTGAGTCTTACAAATATGGAAGACCTTACCGAGTTTGATTCACTATGATCAAACGCCAAAGTGCGAGGAATTTAACTAAGTACATTCTTGCTTAGGCTTATCCATGATCTCAACTGTCATATGTTGTGAATTTGCCACCTTAGCTTCCCTCTAATTGATATCTTAACTAGTGCTTTTAGATTATAACCATAATTTCTTTTGTGTTTTACTAAGACCATGGATCTTCTCCCAAATGAGCTTAGATTCAACTTTCCTATTGAAAATTTTGACTTTTAAAGTTAAATCCTAATTTTTCCATACTTCTATGGGATTTTGGGTCAAAACCTTCTTTGTTCTTTGATTCGAAAGGTTATCACATTCTAAAAAAGTTTAAGATTGAGGAATAAACCCCTGCAAAGGTTTACTGACAATAGAGCTAAACAACTTTGACATATCCTTCTTTATTTTTTTAACGTCCTTTGACTTTAGCAGTTAAGAAAAAATTTCCATGCTTGCTACAGAATTAGAACACTCATAAAATAGGGATTTAATTTTCTTATATTGAGACAATGGAATGTAGTGCAGAATTGGAATAAAACTAGAAGACTATAATTCACCTTTCAATGAATAAGTAGGTAGTTTGGTAGTGTCCATTGTTAGCGAGACACTCTTAATCATATTACGATTTGGTTTAAAGGACTCAATGTGTTTTCTCCCCTACTTCACACTACTTATAGAAGGAATATTTGAAGGAAATGCTTCTTTTATTGCCTTGCATTCTTGATAAAACTTGGCATTGGCAAAATAAGCCATTACCTTTGAGAAGGGTTTGATGTCAGCTTATACTTTTCTTATCCATCCTTGGATTTATTTAAAGCATTGATCAAGATTCAAAGGTACAATGCCATTTTCATGAACCATGGTCTCTTTATCAACAAATCGTAAGTATTTTTTGGCATCAATGGCATGGATTATGACATTTGTCTGCAAGTCACTTGTAATAAGTTTTAGGAGAAACATACCCATTGCATGTTGACCACCTTGATTAAATATTTGAATTATTAAATGACTTTGGGATAACTCATATGTAAAGAATCCAAGGTCCTTTATTGTTACTTTTGGCATGATGTTAATTGCTAATCTGCCATCAATTATAATTTGGTTAACCTTATGTTCCTGAAAATAAGCGAAAATAAAAAGTGGTTGATTATGTGGTTTTTGAAACTAATAAAAGATCCTTATTTGTAAAGGAGATTGTGGACCAATATTTGGGACAAAGAGCATCATTTTTCCGCTCTTGAAGGTTTGAAGGCGTTCAAGGGTCAATGTCCTCCACACTTTTAAGGACATGTACAAGATTTACTCATATAACTTTAGGAAGTTTAAAAGGAACACCAACATTGACGTGAGATGGCAAACTTATAAGCTGTTAAGAGTTTGAGACTCATTAATAGACTTTGTAGCATCATCTTGTCCATTTGAGTAGTCTCCATTATGGACCTCATAGCACCATATTTATTGTTGCTACATTATCCTAGAAGAAACCTCGTAGAAAATACTCTCTAAATGTAACACGCTGTTGAGGTTTTTGTTGCAAAACATCATCATTGTTGACTATGACTTTCTTAGTTATTTATTTCTTTCCTCTTTTTCTCTTTGAATGAGAATGTGGATCTCTTTTCTTCTTTTGTCTTTTTGGTGGAGTAGGATGTGGTTTCCTTGCCTAGGGTCAAGTCACTAGAGTCCTTCCCTTTTCATCCTTTATTGACAATCTAGTGTCATTGTCCAATTTAATCTTTAGATTTTTAGTGGGCATTCAATTATAACAAGTTCAAGAATATCAAAGTGGATGAGCTTGAGCTCTACTATTAATATAACTTTTGTATGATTTCAATAATTAAAGCACATGAATGTGTTGTTTTTGTTGCCCCCACAACAATGGTGGCATGATTGGATTAAGCTTTATCATCAAGTTTAGTATCAATTTTTTTTTTGTCCCTATCAAGCTTCATAGATATTTGAAGACAAAGCATTTTTGAAGAGGATGACCAAGAATCTAATGGTACTTATAGTATTTGTCTTCCATATTTCCTCAAGTATTTTACGCTCTGAAAACTCAATCAATCTATTTTTTAGGAGCTAGCCAAACATTTCTAGAACATTTGAATTAGGTAACAAATATTGTTCCCCCACTTGCTTCATTAAACTAGGACGCCTCCTCACCATTTTGGTTAATAATTAGTTTCCCTTTCTTGCTTTTTATTTTTTTTAATGATCTTGATAGGGGTGGTGTCCATGACCATTGAGTTTTTGGTTAGACTTTTTAAATGCTTAGTATCTTTATTTACTTCTTCTTTTCCTTCCTATGATCAACCACATGAAGGTTTTGGTTACTGTGACTTGCAATACTTATCTCCATGTCATGTGCACATGTAGTTAATTCTTCAAATGTGTACAATTTGATTCCTATGAAGATGTATAGTAATCCCCAGTGCATGCATTCGATGCACATCTTTATTGCAGAAATTTTTGAAATTCACTCATTAGAATTGAGGCATAAGGCATGGCATCTATTAATATAATCAATGACAACCTCATCTTTCCATTACTTGGTGTTTGTTAACTCTATCACATTAACATTATGATGAATATGGTAGATGCAATAACCCCAAAAATATATACATAGGAGTTGAGAATATAAACTAATGTGCATATACGTATGTGGGAATAGATAGCAAAATAATTTACAGGTAAATAATATGTATTATTATATATCATAATATATATATATAATATTTAATTTTATATATATAAATGGGGGGGGGGGGGTGCCAAAACACCCCCCTTTGCAATTCATTTCCCCCCTCCCCCCTAGTTACGTATTCTCCCAAGCATTAAACCCCCCCATTGACCCCCCAGGCTGTGTTCATCCCCCTTCCCTTTCCTTCTCCTGCACGTTTCTTCCTCCTTCTCCTCTACGTCTTTCTCTCTTATCCCCTTAATTAATTCTGGAGGTGGAGAAATTCAAGTTCTCTTCCTCCTCCTGTAAAATTATAGTGTTACCCCCTCAAGCTGTTTATAAATAGTAGAGTTTTCAACTCATTTTTTCATAGGAAATTTCAAAGAAGAGTTGAAGTAAAGGTGAGAGAAGAATTTTGTGGTGAAAGGAGAATTTTTATCTACTTAAAATTCTTACTCTTCTACTCTTTCCAATCTCATTTTCTAAAAATAGAATTCATATTTAATCAGTTAAAAGGGAAGATCAATGTAAGTAAATTTGGTTATGTTAGGTTTTTATTAAATTATAACCAAGTTTATTTATACGTATATTTGATTATATCATTTTTTTTTTATAAATATACCTACATTTATTTTGGGATTAGGAAATGTTTTAATTCCCTCGGGTAATTTACAGTATTATTATTTTTTACTCAAAATAAATATTTTGAACAAGGAAATAGTGTGACATGAGCTTATTTTTATGTTATGGTACAAATGATATTTTTATGATGTTTATATTACATCAATTATAATGGTATGTTTTAAAAACCCTTATGGGCTAAGAGATCACGAAATTACAGATGTTCTGTACTGTAGCTTATAGTTTATAATTTATAGAGTGCATCCACACTGTTTATAGACTGATTTTACATAGCAGTGGATTTCTCCTGAGTGCACACTTGGTTCCAGAGCATGACTTAATAGGAAAAATCTCACTTACAATTATACTTTGATTGAGTTGGTCGGCTAGCTAGTTAAATCCAGTCTTCAGACTATACAATCCAGTCATGGGGGTAAACATGACTTATAGTTAATAGGCCTAAGGGATGTTTTTACAGAGTAAAATAAATATATACTTATATTTATGTGAATAGGGTCACTTCTAGAAGGCCTAAATGATGGTTTACAAGAAATGCATGAAGGAAAGTATGTATATATATACGTGTTTTACATTTTTCAAATGCATGTTGAAGTCATAGTATTGAAAGTTTATTGGTGTGAGCTTATGATGCATTAAAACTCATTTTAGCCACATAGTAATATAATCTTATTTACTTACTGAGCGTTGTCTCACCCAATTATTTTTCACCCTACAGATAGCTGTGAGGAGCATGTTGAAACTTAGGCTAAGAGAGCTAATAGGTAGGATTAAAAAAAGAAAGAGTTTTTTTAATGAATATTAGCATAGTACCAGTTAGAGATGTAATTGGGTGTCATGTTTTGGAAGTTTTAAAGTTTGTTAATTCTGATGTTTTAAGAAACTCCTGTAAATACAGTTATTTAGTAATCAAGTATAAAAGTAGTTGAGGTTTTATTACTTTCGTTGCTAATATTTATAGAAAGTCACACACTAGACCCTATCGGGTTTGGGGCATCACAACTAGGGGTGGCAAAATGGGTTTATGGGTCAGGTTTGGGTGGTTGAAAATGAGTCGAGTCGTAAATGGGTTGATGTTAAACGAGTCACAACCATAAAAATCCTAACTCGCCCATTTAATAAATGGGAGGGTCACGGGTTACCCATTTAAAATATAATTATATATTCTAATTTTTAAAATTTATTTCCAAAAGAAAATTACTTATTTTATTTCTTGAATCTTAAAAAAAAGGTGAAATGTAAAAAGAAAATGCTGATTGTAGATCCACGCCCGAGTTTGAGAGAGCCGAGAGAGGGCCATTGACGCTGCTCTCTCAGAAGGCCATTGACACCGGAGTGAGAGTGAGAGTGAAAAGGAGATCGTCAGCCGAGTGGGAGTTAGGGAGATTGAGATTTCCTTCTTGCCTTCATATGGCCTTTCTAAGTGCCTACAAGAGCACAACTACACCTTCCAAGTTCCAACCCATAAGGGTTACCTGGTAGGCTGGCACACACTTTTCTTTGCAACATGTTTTCTGTCCCCAGGAATTTAAATGCTCCAAGTCTAAGAGTGAGAGCCGAGAAGGAGGTGGACGGGCCGGATGACATGCGACGATGTGAGTGAGAGCCAGAGAGGGAGAGTCGAGATCGTGAGCCAAGACAAACTTAGGGATACTGAGAGTGAGAGGGAGGGGGACAAGCTAGACAGCGTGTGGCGATGGTGACGATGATGGCGTGCTGGGCTGCCCAGGATGTGGCGTGCGGGTGGCGTGCAGAGGGCAGCCGCAGTGGTTTGTGGGTAAGAAGACATATTAGGGTTTGTTGTTAAATGGGTATTAGGGTATATATAAATAAATAAACGGGTCACCCGCCCCAAACCTTGGTTGACCCATTTATAAAATGGGTTGACTTTTGAAAACCTGAACCTGTCTTAATTAGGCAGGTCACGGGTGACCCATCGGGTCATGACCCATTTTTCCAGGTCTAGTTACAACTTGGTATCGAAGCCAAGGTTATAAGTTATGTAGACTTTAGGGAATAATGTTTACCAGAGTACATGTATGAATCATGATGAGGGTAAGAATGGATAGGCTAGAATATTTTTAAACCTATTATTTTGTTACTCTATTGAAAAGGGAAGGTGTACTCCCAATAAGGGTGTGAATTGGGATTTTAAAATTTCTTTATACCCTCTTTAATTAATTCTTTCTCAACTTATTTTGATTTCTGCAATCACATATGCAAAGTTGATTTATAATCACAAGTTCAGCGGAAAATTAATTTAGTTATAAACCTTTATGAATGAGTATATGAATTTTCAAAAGTTCTTTCAGCAATTTAATTTAACCAACCAAGATAACCAAGACAAGATTCACAATATAGAATAATTCCAGTAATGCTTCCAAGATTTAGCAATTGAGTAAGTCAATGTTGAGTTTAAGTATGTAGTTAATCAATGCCCTGTACTAATAGACTTGTTTCTCAATATGAAGACAATAGAAATTTTTAATCACTCATCCAAAACTCATAATTTAAACAAACCACTTTCAATTAATTAATGAGTCTTGGGTGTTAATCAATCAAAGTAATCCCTTACGGTTTCTACAATAAGTATTGATCAACCAACGTACTCCATTTCGGTTTCTACAATCCCAATATTAATTTTCAGCTGATTTAACATCCAATCCACGTAGTTTATATGAGGAGAAAATTAAATATCGAACCACGCAGCTTATATGAGCAAAAAATTATATGAGAGTAGGGAAGAGAGTGGCATTGCGAGTTTTACGAGGTTCGACTATCTCCGCCTACGTCCTCGCCTTAGGCAACACACCCAAGGATTCACTATTCCACTCCTTTACGGGTAGAAGATACCTTTTACAATCCCTCCTTTAATAGGATAGAGTTCACCTCTCCAAGCGACCAACGATTCAAAAACCTGAACCATCTACAAAAACAAAAATCAATTCGGTGTACAAAGACACTCTCTACAAGAGTTTATTAGTATAACAATAAAGCACAACTATATACTTCAATTCAAAATAACAATAAAGAGAATTTGAAGCTTTAAAAGTATATCATCGTGACTTTCTTTTTTGATGGAAAGAATTCAGTATATGGTCAGAGATTTGTGAGAATTTCACAGTAAAACTCAGTAGAGAACTTCAGCAAGTTTGTGAGCAAGAGAGCTTTGAAAGTATTATAAGCTGGAAAGCTTTGATTGCTATGTATTGCTTGGAATATTCAAAAACTTTGTCTTAAGGGGTATTTATAGATGTAAAAAGGTTAATTTCGTGTTCCCCAAGTGACTAGGAGTGTTTCCCAAATTTTCATAACGAATACTTTTCAAAAACTCAATTTTGGAAACTTCCCGTTAGTTTTAAAATTTGAATTTTCAAAGAGTCCGTCAACTGGATCATGAAGGGTCAGTCACCTGGGTCATTAAAAACACTGAAAATTCAAAGGTAGTAAGGTGTCAGTTGATTGGGTTGACAAGAGTCAGTCGTCTGGGATCTCTTGGGTTTTTCCAAATTCCCTCTGTCTACATGTCAGTCGCCTGGGCGAACACAGTGAGGCGTCTGGATAGACAAAATTGCTGATTTTCATTTTGTTTCCAAAATCTTTTTGCTCTTTTATATTCCTCAAAGTAATTTAAGACTTTTGAAAAAATTTTCGGGGTTTTTCAAAATATGGCCTCTAAGTCAATGATTTTTCCAATAAGTTTTAAATCCAACCATATCATCATTTGAATGAAGTATTTACATAGAGACTCTCTTAAGACTTTAAACATATTCTTAGGTTGGAGTCTTCATGCTTGTCATTTTCTGAGTCCATCTTGTCTTTAAGCTTCAATTCTATAAGCTTTCATCAAGTCATCTCTGGAATTCATGCTTTCATGTCCTTTAAGCTTTCATTTCCTCTTCATGTAGTCTTGTAATGAACTTCATGATTACTTGAACTTGAGTTTAAAAACCTGATTCTTGAAGTATCAACACTTCCACTAAAACATATTAATTACCTTTGATTTGTTATCATCAAAATAAGATTAGTAAGCCATGTTAGGCCAACAATCTCCCCCTTTTTGATGATGACAAATAAGGAGCAAAAGTGAGTGAACCTTGATAAGGCTCCCCCTTACAATAAGCATATTTTTAACAATGTTTTGAAAGTACAATAATCATTCATATGATAGTTTTTCAAATAGTATCAACTTCACTTTCAGATTGCATAAAAGTTCATATTGCAAGATCTCATTTGTCAATAATATATCAGATTTGTTTCATATATTAGCATTTCAACATATATCAGCATATCATCATATATCAGCATATTATATATCATTCTCAATTTTGCAACTTTCTCAATTTTGCTCTGCAACTTTACTCTCAATTTTGCTAAATCCTTCTCCCCCTTTTGACATCAATCAAAAAGAGAAAAGAAATAACAAGGCAAAGTCCAAAGTAGACACAAATTCATACACAAAAAGATATCCATATAGATCCATAGGTGTACATAGTGTCATAAGCAATCTTCAGATACATACAAAAAAAAAAAAAAAACTGAGATACAACCCGAAACATATATATATATATAGCAATGAGATGCACAACAAAAACTGATATATCACTGAAATACACATCATATATATAAAAAAAAAACATCAAGCATTAGTTGCATCATCATCTCCATAACTTTCATCATTTCCTTCATCTTTCTCTTCCTCAAATTCCTCATCAAATGCATCATCACTAGGATAACGTAAGGAACAAGCTTGATACTATTCCAAATGGCTAAGTCTTTTATCAATTAAGGAAATACTAGACTAAAATGAGGTATTAATTTCCTTAAGAGACTGAAGTCCTAAGCGTACGTCACTACTAGAATTAGTAAACTGATGATGAAGGGGAATGAATCATGAAGGAGCATCAATCTGAGGTTCTGGCTTCTAATCAGGAGGTGGACCTTGCTCAGGTGCTTGCCTAGGTGGTCTTCTTCCTCTCAGAAACCAACCCTACTCATGTTTCTCATATCCCATCTGTTTCAGAGTTGAAAAGATCATATCGAGTTCTCTTTATGAACAACTCATTTGGATTGATAATACTAAGATGAGAAAACAAGATATTAAGGATGCCGCCATGTGGGAGAGTAACCCGTCGTGCTTCCAATCTTGTCCACATCCATTTCAGAATCAAATTGGACAAGTTAAGTTTTTTCCCTTTCAAAAGGCACCACATGATAAAGCAGTGTACGTATGACATGTAATCGTGAGATTTCTCTTGAGGTACAATATTGTATGTTATGATTTTCTGGTGTATCTGTGCTTAAAGGTTCAACTATGTATACTTAGGAGGATTCCTAAATTGATTTGGTGCTTCGACCATAATTAACAGTAAAAATTTCTCGAGGGTGAATACTTGGTCCATGATCCAAGTACGTGAGAATGCAGGATACTTAAAATCACCTTGGTCAATACGAAGAATGGGGGCCAAGGTTTGTGGTTTTAACGATATTCTTTGTCCTCTCACTTCGGTAGTGAGTACTGATTAACCTTGAACCATATTTGCATAAAAGATCTTAACGAGATTTGGGTATAGGCCCTTTGCTTGATAAACCACAAGATTTTTCCAACCTATCACCCTAAACATTGGTAGAATATTCAGAAAATTTGCTGCAAAGAAAGTTGTGTCGATGATCTTACCAAGTATTGGATCGGTTGCTCGAAGATGATTCCTATATCTCTATTTGGCGTGAGGAGCAACAAGCCATTAGTCAATGTTGTCTTCTTCTTGTCCATAGGTAGGCCTCGAATCGCTACGCGTTTCGTTTGTGGAATTTTGATGAACAAACACAATAGAAAACTCTAGAAATCCATATGGGGAAGTTGTGGGAGGATGATTTCCACTCTTTTAATGGAAGATTTTGGGTTTAGAAGCATGGGGGATGGAAGAGAATGAGCTTGGGTGAGTTGAGGAGCCAAGTCCAGTTGACTGGAATGAAAGAAATTAGGGTTTTGCACTCAAAATATATAAAGCCCCAATGATCCAGTCGACAAGGATCTCAGAAGTCAGTCGCCTGACTGACAGAGAAACTAAATTTCTGCAAGTCAGTGGCCTGTCAGTCGACTGGGGTCACTGAGCTCAGTCGCCCGACTTCCCAAAAATTTTAATTTTTCTTATTATCTCTTCTTGTATTCTTTCTAAACAACTTCCCTATTGTGTAATAGGCCAAGTTCTCTTCTTATTGTTATAAACCTGTCTTTTGGAAGAGGTTTGGTAAAAATATCCGCCCATTGATCACTTTTATTTACAAATTCTAGAATGATATCTTCTTTTTGCACATGATCTCTTAGAAAATGATGTCTAATCTTTATATGCTTCGTTCTTGAATGTGATATTGGATTTTTAGAAATGTTTATAGCACTCGTATTATCACACTTAATAGGTATAATAGAATATTCTAGATTAAAGTCCTTTAATTGTTGCTTCATGTAGAGTGTTTGTGCACAACAACTTCCTGCTGTCACATACTTAGCTTCAACAGTAGATGAGGCTATGAAGTTTTATTTATTAGAGAACCAAGATACTAGAGATCGTCCTAGAAAATGACACATACCACTTGTACTTTTTCTATCAATTTCACATCCTGCGTAATTGGCATCTTAATAACTAATCATTTCGAATCCAGTATCTTTAGGATACCAAAGTCCTAAGTTAATAGTACCTATCAAGTATCTTAAAATCCTTTTCACAGCTATTTGATGAGATTCTTTAGGATCTGATTGAAATCGTGTGCACATGCATACGCTAAACATTATATCTGGTCTATTAGCTGTCAAGTATAATAAACTTCCTATCATACCTCGATAGTATTTCATATCTATTGATTTTCCTTTTTCATCTTTATCAAGACTTCTGGAAGTACTCATTGGAGTTCCTATAGGCTTGCTACTTTCCATGTCAAATTTCTTAAGCATGTCTTTTATATATTTGGATTGATTTATAAAAGTTCCATTCTTGGCTTGCTTAATTTGTAGTCCTAGGAAGTAGTTCAATTCTACCATCATGCTCATTTCAAATTCCTCTTGTATACATTTAGCAAACTCCTTACATAAATCATCATTTGTTACACCAAATATGATATCATCCACATAGATTTGGATAATGAGCATGTCTTCCTTCTTAGTTTTGATAAATAATATGCTATCTACCTTTCCTCTAGAAAATCCCTTTTCTAGTAAGAATCCACTTAACCTTTCATACCAAGCCCTAGGGGCTTGTTCCAATCCATACAAGGCCTTTGTTAACTTAAACACATGATTAGAATTTTGAATATCCTCAAAGGCCAGAGGTTGTGCTACATATAGTTCTTAATTTATAAAACCATTTAGGAATGCACTCTTCACATCCATTTGATAAAGTTTGAATTCTTTGTGAGATGCATATGCTAATAGCATTCTTATGGCTTCAATTCTAGCTACGTGAGCAAAGGTCTCATCATAGTCTGTTCCTTCTTCTTGGTTATATATCCTTGAGCCACAAGTCTAGTTTTATTTCTTACCACAATTCCATTTTTATCCTTTTTATTCCTAAATACCCACTTTGTTCCAATAATTGAATGGTCATCTAGTCTAGGAACTAATTTCCATACTTTATTTCTTTCAAATTGATTTAATTCTTCTTACATAGCCACTATCCATGAATCATCACTTAGAGCTTCTTCAACATTCTTAGGTTTATCTTGAGATAAGAATGCATAATGATTACATAGATTTTTCAATGAAGATCTAGTAGATACACTTCATGATGCTTCTCTTATGATTTGATCTCTAGGATGATTTCTTACAAATTTCTCTTCTTTGGGTAACTCAAAATAATCTGTAGCATCATCATTTGAAGTTAATTCATTTTTCTCTTCTTTCACTTCTATAATTTCTAAGTCTTCTGGTTTTTGAGTGGTTTGAACTTCTTCAACATTTGTTGTTTTATTAAATGGATTTTCCTCATCAAAGGTTACATGTATTGATTCTACTATTGTGAGAGTTCTTTTATTATAGATTCTAAATGCTTTACTCTTTAATGCATATCCAAAGAATATTCCTTCATCAGCTTTGCATCAAATTTACCTAAATCATCTTTATCATTTAATACAAAACATTTGCATCCAAATACATGAAAGTAAGATATGTTAGGCCTTCTACCTTTCCATTGTTTATAGGGAGTCATGTTTAGGCTTGATCTTATGGATACTCTGTTTATTACATAGCATGCAGCATTTTGAAGTCTCTTACACAAATTTATTAACATATTACATGCTTCATCATTGGAGGCTAAAAAGAGTACTCAGGTAAACTTGGAGTAGTCATTAACTATGACAAATGCATATTGCTTTCCCCTTATACTTTGTGTTCTAGTAGGATCAAACAAATCTGAATGAATAAGTTCTAAAGGTTTGCTAGCAGAGATATATTCTTCTTTTTAAAACTTGTTTTAATTTGCTTCCCAAGTTGGTAAGCATCACAAATTTTGTCTTTTATGAATTTTGTGTTTGGTAAACCTTTGACTAACTTCTTTCTAGATAAGTTTGATAATAATTCCATGCTTGCATGTCCTAATTTTCTATGTCAAAGCCAACTGGCTTCATTTATGACAACTAAGCAAGTAACTTCTTGAGAAATTAGATTTTCAAAGTTTATGCAATATACATTATTGACTCTATAAGCTGTAAATAGAACTTCATGTTTTCTTGGATTTTTCAACTATACATTTATCTTGTTTAAAGATTACGTCAAACCCTTTATCAATTAATTGGATTATGCTTAAAATATTATGTTTTAACTCATCCACTAGTACAACATTATCTATTGTAAATGAAGATTCATTACCTATTTTTTCGATTCTGATGATTTTGCCTTTAGCATTGTCGCCAAAAGTGACATACCCTCCATCTTTTTGAACTAGGGTGGTGAACTTTGTTCTTTCCCTGCTCATGTGTCTTGAACACCCTCTATCCAAGTACCATTTTTCCTTTGATGGAGTGGTCCTAAAGCACACCTACAAGGAAGGATTCAAGGTGTTACTTTTGGAACCCAAACCTTCTTAATTCTTTTTAAGTCCTATCTATTTTTAGTGTTTACTTTCCATTCATTTTTGATTTTGACATATTTCGTTTTGAGTGAACAATTAAACTTTATGTGTCCCTTATTTCTACATAAGAAGCAAGTAGTGTGTTCATAAATATTTGTAGAAAATGTACTAACATACTATTTTGCTTCTTTTACGAAATATCCTATAAATAGGTTCTTCTTCTTTTTGCTTTCAATTCCATTGTATCCAATTCCTTCTTTATCACTAATCATTCTGTGTTGTCCAACCATCTTTTCAAAATTCTCTTTTCCTCTAGTAAAATTGTAAATGATTTTGTCTTTATCTTCAATTTTACTTTTAAGATTACTTATTTCTAAGTCTTTCTTGCTTGTACCATTTACTTGTAGTTTTACCAAATCTTGAGACATGTTGTTTATTTTCTTCATAAAATCATCAATATGAGAGTCCTATTCTTTTTCAGCTGATTTAGAAGTTTCTAACTGAATTTTCATATTTTCATTTTGTTCTTTTAAAGCTATATTCCTTTTAGTTACTTTTATGAACCTATTGTGTAAGGCAAATAATTTACCCTGAATTTCTTTGTATGAAGACATATTATCACATGATCATTACATGACTCTTTGCTAGACTCTTTTGATGAACTATAGTAGGAGTTTACCTCAGCATTGTGAGCCATGAAGTATATTGTTGACTTTTTGAGTCCGATCTCTGTTTTGATGTTGACAAAGCACTTGTATCTTATGTGTGCATTTAGTGTGTAAACAAGTTTTCATTTCAGCATGAACATAAGATACCAGAAAATGGAAGCCAAGACGGGAATTAAAGCGTACACACTGCTTGGCGTATCCCATGAAGAAAGAACAAAAAACGAACACATTTGTTTGTAATTGTATTGCATTTAATTTTTTTTATCTTTGGTTTGTAATAATGCATGCATTTGCATGATATGGATGAATGCTCAGATTGACCATAGATTGATCCTAGGGACCAGCACATTTCACCAAAAATCTTTTTCTAAAAAGACTAAAATCATACAAAGTTTTTGGAATAACTTTAGGATCAAGATTGGGGTAAAAACAAAGCCTTCAGTCGACTGACGCCAGATTTTTTGGGTAAAATATTCATTGTTAATGCCCTCGGTCGACCGAACCATTGTTTGCCCAGAAGTCAGAAGTTTGACCTGTGACGGTCGATCAAACCTGTGGAGTTATAATTGCAATGGTCGATCGAATAGTTCAAAATTCAACTTTTTGACTTTGGACGGTTGGCTGTTCTAAAATGAATGTATCATTCACAGTCAACCAAACTGAAGCGTGTCTGACACCCAACTACTTGGTTGACCAAACCTTGTAGTTCAAATTGGCTACGGTCGACCGAATCTATAGGAATGGTCAACCGACCTTGTCTTGGTTGACTGAATCCACGAAGGGGTTCAAAATCACCCTGAGACGGTTGACCGAACTTGTATTTCAAAAGTTCCATGGTCGACCGAACTTGTTAATATGGTCGACTGAACCCTCTATATGGTTGACCGAACCTCGCGGGTTAGAAATTTTTTAAAGGGCTAAAACATCATTAACTTTTAATTAAACTTTTCCAAAATACCGAACGCATCCACAACGGTCATATTTTCTTGAAAATCTATAAATACCCCCTCATTTACTTTGATTAGTAACTTTGATTAGCCTAAATTTTCTCTTAAACCCATTGTTAATCAAAGTTCCCCCAAACCATTTTTATTGCAAAAATCTCTTCTTTTGGACAAATTTTTTTAAACAAAATTCTCTAACTCTCTTTCCATTCATTTATTTCAAAATCACTTTGGAAGAGAGTATATTTATTTTGGGCAATTATTTTCATATCCACATGCACATACTCTCACTTATTATTTATTTTTGAAAATCATTTTCTTGAGAGTATAACTTTGGTTTCTCCTGATGATTTCTTTTGATAAATATTTTTGGAAGAAGTTATTTATTGCACAGAGTTTCTTGAACTTAACCTCTAGATTCTCCAAATATTTTTCATTAGCAAAAATCTTTGTTGGAGAACATATTTCTCATTTATATACATTCATATATTTTATTTGTACAAAAATTAGTTGAAAAGCAAACCCTAGGTTCTCCTACTTAGTACTGGAAATATTTTTTGAAGAAGTATTTTATTAGGGTTCAAATCTTTGATGCATTTAATCATATATGTCTTTCATCAAAGATTGAAATATTTTTTTTACACCCTTTCTCTACTGAGCATAAATCTTATCATATTAGAGTGTGTATTTTATGAGCTTAAACGTGTACATCTTTGCTTGTATTTTCAGAAGCATTATTATATACAAAAATATTTTTTTATGTATCGGTTGGGTTCAGCCCGGAATTGAACTAGGGAGTCTCAAGGCCGTAAGTGAGACCGGTTGGGTTGAACCCAAAAATTGAACTGGGGAGTCTCAACCCCGTAAGTGAGACAAGTTGGGTTCAACCTTGTAATTGAGTTGGGATTTACCTCACCCCGTAAGGAGAGGTTGTAACGGCTTCTGTTCCACCCGTTCAAGTGAGCAAGTTTAGTGGAATCCTTGGGGGGTATGCCCAAGGCGAGGATGTAGGCTGGTTTGGCCGAACCTCGATAACAAATATCATGTGTCACTCTCTCCTTATCTCATTTAATTTATGCCCTTAAAATTCACCATGTGTATGCTTGTTTATTTATGGTTATAATTATTTGCATGCGCATTTTTATTTAAATGAGATATGTTGCACGTGTATGTTCACACTTATAGTTTAATCAATTTTCATACACATTATTATATTGAATGAGATATGATATGTGGTGAATCGGCATAAATGTTTAATTTAACCAAAATATTTTAAAAACCCAATTCACCCCCCTCTTGGGATCACACCAATTCCAACACATATGTTGGCAACTTTTTGTTCACTTGATTTGTTCTCCGATTCGTTTGAGCTTGTATCATCTCATGTAGCTTTCATTGCCTTATTTTTCTTCTTCTTGCCTTTCTTCAGCTATGGAAAATCAAGTTTAATATGTCCAACCTTTTTGCAGTTATAACACGTAGGAGGTTCACTCTTAGTTTCCTTTTTGTTTGTTTCTACTTTGTTAGTTTTTTATCCTTTAAACTTCCGAGGGAACTTCCTATTCTTTCTAAAAAATTTTCCAAGTCTTTTAGTAATGAAGGCTAGTTCTTCATCATCTAATTCATTTTCTTCATCTTCATCACTAGAGCTTTCTTTGGCAACCTTAAAGGCTATTGATTTCTAATTTTTTATTATTATTCTTAAAATTTATTTCATTTATAGCCATCTCATATGTGACAAGGGATCCAATTTACTCATAAAAAGAAGTATTTTTTAGGTTTCTTTTTTTCGTGATTGCTGTGGCATAGGTTCCCATATCAGGGGAAGTCCTCTAAGGATTTTTCTAATCATTTCTTATGTTGAGTAATTTTTCCCTTAAGCATTTAAGGAGTTCATTATGTGAGTAAACCTAGCATACATGCTAGTGATAGTTTCATTAGGGTTCATCCTAAAGGCCTCATGCTCACTTGTGAGCGTGTCGATCCTACTATCTTTAACATCAACCGTTCCTTCATAGGTTACCTCTAACTTATCCCAAATTTCTTTGGTTGACTTACATGCCATGACCCTATTAAACTCATTTACATTCAAGGTACAATATAGTGCATTCATGGCACTTGAATTAACTTGCAGCATCATAAAATCATTATTGGTCATGTCTTTTTCCTCTTTGGGTACTTCTTTTCCACCAACTAATTTAGTGGGGATGTGGTCACCATGTGTGACAACTTTCCATGCCTTCCAATCCATGGTTTGGAGATAAATTCTCATTCTTGTTTCCAAAAAGTGTAGTTTACACCACAGAAGATAGGAGGTCTAGTTGAGGATTGACCCTCAGCAAAAAAGGATACACCTTGGTGTGGCATTTAAATCTTTATGTAGCTTCTAGATTAAGATTTGCTACAACCTTGATCTGATACCAATTGAAAAGAGAAGGTGTACTCTTAAGAGGAGGGGGGGTGAATTGGGATTTTAAAATTTCTTTATACCCACTTTTTAATTAATTCTTTCTCAACTTATTTTGATTTTAGCAATCACATATGCAAAGTTAATTTACAATCACAAGTTCAGCGGAAAATTAATTTAGTTATAGACCTTTATGAATGTGTATATGAATTTTCAAAAATTCTTTCAACAATTTAATTTAACCAACCAAGATAACCAAGACAAGATTCACAATGTAGAATAATTCCAGTAATGCTTCCAAGATTCAGCAATTGAGTAAGTCATTGTTGAGTTTAAGTATGTAGTTGATCAATGCCTTGTACTAATAGACTTGTTTCTCAATATGAAGACAATAGAAATTTCTAATCACTCTTCCAAAACTCATAATTTAAAAAAACCACTTTCAATTAATTAATGAGTCTTGGGTGTTAATCAATCAATGTACTCCCTTACGATTTCCACAATAAGTATTGATCAACCAACGTACTCCTTTTCGGTTTCTGCAATTCCAATATTAATTTTCAGCTTATTTAATATCCAATCCACGTAGTTTATATGAGCAAAAAATTAAATATCCAACCACGCAATTTATATGAGTAGAAAATTAAATGAGAGTAAAGAAGAGAGTGACATCGCGAGTTTTACGAGGTTCGGCTATCCCCGCCTACGTCCTCGCCTTAGGCAACACACCCAAGGATTCACTATTCCACTCTTTTACGGGTAGGAGCAACCTTTTACATTCTCTCCTTCAATAGGATAGAGTTTTCCTATCCAAGCGATACCCCATGCTTGGTCCAATATCGATTGAAAAACCTGAACCGTCTACAAAAACAAAAACCAATTTGGTGTACAAAGACCCTCTCTACAAGAGCTGATTAGTACAATAATAAAGCACTACTATGTACTTCAATTCAAAATAACAATAAAGAGAATTTAAAGTTTCAGAAGTATATCTATAATGACCTGAAAAATTTTAATGATAAAATAATTAGGAAAAATAATAGATTAAAAAGATAAAAAAGAAATAAAGGAAAAGGAAGGGAAAAGAAATTGAAAAAGGATACAAATAGGTGCTCGTCGATGAGCAGGATTTTCTCGTCGATGAGCAGAATTTTCTCATCGATGAGAGATTTTTAGAAATTCATTGCCGAGTATGTATGTCTCGTTGATGAGGATTAATCGAGAGGGTTTTGATTGTTTTGAAACTCGTCGACGAGCTCATGGCCTTGTCGACGAGTATTCTTCAGTGGTTCATCGACAAGTCCTATCTTCTTGTCGACGAGTCCACGTCAAAAATTTGAGTGTAAGAAGGTTTGGGGAAGCTTTCTTATGAAGGAAACTTATTTTTTTCATCTCTTTCTCTCTCTAAACGCGTCCCTCTCCTTTCTCTCTAAGAATCCGACCCGGATTCAGCCCAAATCGCTAAACGGAAGTTGCTACGGTGTTCTAGGGAAGATTCTCTACACATCTAGCGGATCGGTTTTATAAACTGGGCATTTCGGGAAACGATCCTAAGTTGAGGTAAGGGTTTGAGTTCTTATTTTTGGGTTTTTATAAGTTTATTTAGGGTTTATAAGTAGAAAATGTAGAAATAGTAGTTTATTTGGAGTTTATTTAATTAAACTAGAGTTTTTGAACCAGGGTCCAAGTGAGCATCACAGGCATCAGATTGGGATACCTGTTTGTGTAGTTCGAGGATTCAGGTAAGGGGGAAATTTATATATTAAATCAGGTTTTCATATATTAATTGAAAATGGATTATGTTATATATGTATATATGTTTCATGTGGGTATAAAATGCCAATCGTGTAAATAATGTTTTTCTCAACTTAGGATTTGCCTATTTAGCTACGTATATGTGAAAATGAATTGATGAAAGTGAATAATATTTTCAGGATAATTATGTAAGAAATGAAGGTGTATTTTAAGTATATAAGCATTAAATGTTGGTTGACTTATTTTACAGGCAATGTATGTACTTTTCTACTAAAATGTGTGGCATGAGTAGATAGTAATGCTGTTTGAACATATGTTATATGTATGAGATGCAGACTATGTAAGAAATGCACTGTTAATGAAATGTTATAAGGATTATGGTTTTTGTGTATGATAATGCAACCATGTATGTAATGACAGCTAAAAGGAGCTGTAGACTAATTGATGACAATTAAAAGGAGCTGTGTTAGTAGATTCTAGTACATTTCTATGTGGACTAACTGATATACAACTAAAAGGAGTTGTAGTACTAATGAATGTAATGAAAATGAATGAAATGGAAATGTGAATGAAATGTGAACGATGTAAAAGGTGAAATGTTACGTAAAGTGAAATGTTATGAAATGCTAAAGTTATGAATATTAGAAGTTATGGATGGTTGAATAACGACAGAAAGAATAATGTATTATGGTATCATCAGGTATTTATGCTAGTAAAACATGTTAAGCTAGGGTGGGGCAAACTCTTCGCCTGAGGGCTTGCTGACAAAGGCGAGTGCACTAGTAGTATCAGATATAGCAGTAGGCTGTAGAACGCACTAGGGCAGAGGGAAACTATTTGTATGGGCAGGTAGATTTCCTTATTCTTGGGGGTCTTCGCTGGTAAACCTTTGAACGAACTATGTGAGAACGAGATTAATCTATCACTTGAGGGCTTATTGAGTAAAGTGAGTGCTCTGTTATGCTTCAGTGGTGACCTTTGGGTTCCCTATTGTATCAGAGCAGAGGGGTGCTACTTGTATGGGCGGGTAATCACCCCTATCCTTGGGTTGTCTCGTGGGTGAATGTTTTACATGTGTTTGATAGGGTTCAGAAAATGATTTCGGAATATATGATAATAGATTTGCAAATGATATTAAAATGTTGATTATATTCTCATGTTGACCACATGTTGTTTTAATATACATTCTTTCTTTCTCTTACTGAGATGTGTCTCACCTGATTACAAATTTAACTTTTCAAGACCACCACGTAAACGAGCTTAGAGAAGCTTGAGGTTGATTGCATTTTGGGTTCTTGATAAATAAAAGGTTATAAATATTTTTGATGATATTTGGGATGTAAATAAGTTATGTTTTATGTTTTACGTTTTAAAGTTTTTTGAGGTGTGGATGGTTGTGGAACATACTGGTGTTTGCGAATATTGTATATTTTTGGAGATATGTGGATATATGGAAATACAGGTGATGAATGACTATTATGGAATATAGATAGAATTAGTAAACTATGGTATTTATTTTTATGATTGAGGATCATACTTATATTTTCTTCTGCGTATGTATGATTTAATTATGGATTATCAGAATTTAATTAGGCATAATGCACCAGACTGGGTTTAAGGGTTCGGGGTGTTACAATATTACCGTGAGCTTTTTTCTTGAAGGAAATAATTCAGTATGTGTTCAGAGATTTGTGAGAATTTCACAGCAAAACTCAGTAGAGAACTTCAACAAGTATGTAAGCATACGAGCTTTGAAAGTATTGTAAGCAAGAAAACTCTGATTGTTGTGTATTGCTTGTTATATTCAAAAATTTTGTCTTAGGGGTATTTATAGATGTAAAAAGGTTAATTTCGTGCTCCTCAAGTGACTTTGAGTGTTTCCCAAGTTTTCATAATGAATACTTTTCAAAAACTCAAATTTGAAAACTTCCCGTTATTTTTAAAATTTGAATTTTCAAAGAGTCAATCAATTGGATCACGAAGGGTCAGTTGCTTGGGTCATTAAAAACACTGAAAATTCAAAGGCAATAAGGTGTCAGTCGACTGGGTTGACAAGAGTCAGTCACCTGGGTCATCTCGAGTTTTCCCAAATTCCTTCTGTATGTCAGTCACCTGGGCCAACACAGTGAGGCATCTGGACAGACAAAATTGCTGATTTTCAATTTATTTCCAAAATATTTTTGCTCTTTTATATTCCCTAAAGTAATTTAAGACTTGAAAAATATTTTCGTAGGTTTTTCAAAATATGGTCTCTAAGTCAATGATTTTTCTAATAAGCTTCAAATCCAACCATATCATCATTTGGATGAAGTACTTACATAGAGACTCTCTTAAGACTTTAAACATATTCTAAGGTTGGAGTCTTCATGCTTGTCATTTGCTGAGTCCATCTTATCTTTAAGCTTCAATTCTTTATGCTTTCATCAAGTCATCTTTGGAATTCATGCTTTCATGTCCTTTAAGTTTTCATTTCCTTTTCATGTAGTCTTGTAATGAGCTTCATGATTACTTGAATTTGAGTTTAAAAACCTGATTCTTGAAGTATCAACACTTTCACTAAAACATGTTAAATTACCTTTGATTTGTTATCATCAAAATAAGATTAGTAAGTCATATTAGGCCAACATGTATAACAATGGATTTATGGTTCTAAAATAATTTTTGTCATTTCTTTTAGAATGGATCCCATAGATAACAACGTAAATACTGAAGGGAACGAGAATAATATGGAGACTTTCCATGAAGAAGGCATCAACACTATGTTTGTGCTATGAGAAGTAGCACAACAGGTCATGGTAGAAATTTTGCAAAACTCCAGGGGATAAAATTGTCCACCCACTGATGAGGGTTGTACAATTGAGCAGTTCAACCGCATGGACCCCTCAACCTTTGAAGGAAATGTTGATCCAATCACTGCAGAAAATTGGATTCAAGAAATGGAGGAGTTACTACAAGTCCTTCGCTACATGGACGAGTAGAAGGTGTTATATTCCACCTTTGAAATGACGGGTGAAGCCAAATGTTCGTGGAACGCAAGGAAACTTCTCCTGGAACAAAATCTAGGTTTGGCAAAACTTACGTGGGAGTGCTTCAAGGAAATTTTCTTTGAACGATATTTCCCCACATCCATTAGAGATGCAAAAAATCGAGAGTTTACAAATTTAACCCAAGGAAATATGATCATTCAACAATATGCAACCAAGTTTGTCGAGTTAGCCTAATTTGTCTTATACTTAATCCCTGATGAATCAAAGAAAGCTCAAAAGTTTAAAGAAGGCTTAAATCCAAGGATATATGAATGGATCGTGATATTCTAAGTTAAAGACTTCTCCGAGTTAGTAGACAAATCAACTGTTATGGAGAAAATTCTACAAAGGAGTGCGGAGATATACGACCAGAGAAAGAGGCCCATGCCTAAAGGGTTTCACTCTGGTAGAAGTCAAGGCCCTTAGAAAAAAATAATAATAATTTAGGCCAAAGGAAAGCAATGGGAAATATGAACAATCCACAAGTCACCTCTTGTCAAAAATGCAATAAAATGCATTGGGATGAGTGTCGTATCGGATTAAGTGTCTGCTATTGATGTGGTAAGACTGGCCACTATGCACGAGAGTGTCGTGCACCACAGAATAAGGCTCCTAAATCTAATCAAAATAAAGGAAGTAGCTAGGTGCCTACAAGCAACATTCAATAGAACACCGCCCAAGCGCGTGTCTATGCCTTTACTCCAAGAGATGTAGAAAATGCTAATGATGTGGTGACAGGTAATATTTCCATATTCTCTAAGAAAGTAGTAGCATTATTCGATTATGAAGCCACGCATTCCGTTAGATTTATGGATTATGTTAAAATATGTGGGGTAGGGACCCAACCAATAAATACAAAATTGATTATGGTTACACCAATAGGGACCTCGGTGGTATGTAAAAAGGTACTTAAGGGTTACCTAATTTATATTAAAGAAAGAATACTCCCAGCCAATTTGTTAGTATTCAATATGCATGGGTTTGATGTAATCCTAGGGATGGACTCACTAGCCAGCTACACTAGTATAGATTGTTACAAAAATGAATGGTATTCAGACCTCCTGGAGAGCAAGAGTTCAAGTTTGTGGGATCCCATGTGCGCTCTCCGCCACTAATTTTGTCTACAATTCAGGTAGAAAGGCTAGTCTTGGGAAGATGTCAGGGGTATCTAGGATATGTAATGGAGGAACCAAAGGAAGAATTCAAGCTTGAGGATATCCCAATAGTAAAGTAATTCTCGGATGTGTTTCATGAGGACTTGCCTGGATTTCCCCCCGAATCGAATTCACTATCAACCTACTTCCAAGAGCGGCACTAATTTCCAAAGCTTCCTAAAGAATGACACCAATAAAATTGAAAGAACTGAAGGAGCAATTACAGGAGTTGCTAGACAAAGGGTTTATTAGACCCAGTGTGTCACCATATGGAGCACCAATCGTATTTGTCAAAAAGAAGGACGGGTCAATGAGGATATGTATTGATTATCGGGAGATAAACAAGGTGACTATCAACAACAAGTACCCACTACCTCACATAGACGACTTGTTTGATTAGCTCCAAGGAACACAAATCATTTCTAAGATTGATCTTCGGTTAGGGTATCATTAATTGAAAATCAAGTCAGTATATATTCCAAAGATCGCATTCAGAACTAGATATGGTCATTATGAATTCTTAGTCATGCAATTAGGATTGAATAATGTCCCTGTTGTATTTATGGACCTTATAAATCGGGTCTTCCATGAATATCTAGATCAATTTGTTGTGGTTTTTATTGATGATATTTTGGTTTATTCAAAGAATCCAGAGGAACATGAGAACTATTCGAGGCAAGTATAAGTTTTAAGAGAAAAGAAACTGTATGCCAAATTTAAGAAATGTGAGTTATGGCTGAAGAGAGTTGCATTCTTTGGACACATGGTATCTAGAGATGGAATTTTTGTGAATTTAAGTAAGGTAGAGGCGATAGTTGATAGGGCACAACCAAAGAATCTTCATGAGATCCAAAATTTCTTAGGTCTTGCTGGGTATCATCACTGATTTATAGAAGGATTCTCCAAAATATCGTTCCCACTTATGATGTTGACAAGGAAGAACGTTAAGTCCAAATGGACTGACGAATGTGAGAAAATATTTCCAGAATTAAAATAACGACTTATCACCGCGTCGGTGCTGACAATTCCTTTTGGAGGAGGTGGTTTTGTAATCTACAGTGACATATCACGGAAAGGACTCAGGTGCATGCTAATGCAACATGGAATGGTCGTTGTATATGTATCCCAATAACTCAAGGAGTACGAGGAGATTTATCCTACCCAGGATTTGAAACTAGCAGCTATGGTGTTTGCACTTAAAATTTGGAGACACTATCGGTACAACAAAAAGTACGAGATTTTTACAGACCATCAAAGTCTCAAGTATTTCTTCACACAAAAAGATTTAACCAAGAGATAGAGGAGATGGTTAGAACTTATCAAATATTACAATTGTACCATCAACTATTACCATGGAAAAGCCAACATGGTAGGTGATGCATTAAGTCGGAAGTCATTAAACGCCTCAAATTCAGCTATGGTGACCTAACATCAAATTAGGATGGATCTTGAAAGATTTAGTGTTGAAATAGTGGAAAGAAACCATCAGGTTCTTATTTCTAATCTAGTAATCCAACCAACCTTGTTGGAAGGGTTAAAGCTACAAGGATGAAAGATGTAGAGTTGGTAAAGATTATAGGTAAGGTACAGAGTGGACTGAAAGCAGATTTTAACCACTCCGATGATGGAGTTTTGAGATTCCAAACCAGATTATGTGTACCCAATGATGGAGATATTAAAAGAACAATTTTGGAAGAAACTCATCGCTATCTCTATATGGTGCATCTAGGAAGCACAAAGATGTATCGAGATTTGTGAGAATCTTTTTTATGGTGTCACAACGTCCCCATGAATGCAAGGTGCCCCAGGGTGGATGAAATAAAAAGTAGTTTTAATTTTCGTGAAAAATGGAGGGTGGAGTCGTCACTAACCTTTTGGAGTGTGATTAGAACACATGATTACTACCCAATTAAGGGTATAATCGGTCTATGTATACAAAAGTAGGATTCCGGAGTTCGGTTATGTGAGGGGAATGTATTGACACCCCCTACACACCCGTTCATATGAATGGTGCCTAATTAATTAATAACTATCCCAAATTAAATTCCAACAATCTTTTAATTTACTCCTTTAATGAACAAATTGCCGAGGTTTACAGTTGAATAAGCAAACATGACAATGAATCAAACCCTAGAAGTTAAGTGTGCTATAAACAAACATGGAAATAAATACGAAACAAATTATGGACACGAAATAACATAATAACAATACGAAAACCAATCCAATCCTTGGATCAATATGAATATGAAAGATTAAATAGTGTGATCAGATCCTAAATGAATAAACAACAAAATATATAACAATAATGAACATTAATATACATACTCAAATAATACAACCATAAAACCTAAATAAATAAATAATAAAATATATAACAATGGTGAATATGAATATACAAAATTAAATAATACAACAATAAAGGGTCTAAATGAAAAAGTAACAACCATTACGAAAAAAATTAAATATCATGATAACATTATTGAATATTGTAACAATAATCAATAAACATGAGCATACAACAAAAATATTAAATATAGCTTAGAATTATGTCGGATGCCAACGACGAAACATCCAATCGACACCAGATCATCCATAAGCACAAATATAAGCAAGAAAGAAAAATGATATATCGGAGCAAATAAAAAATGTGAGAAGCTCGAGAGGCAAATTCGTCAATGGATATCACAAAATCTCGCGACAATCAGACAATCAATTTCTCTATATTTATTTAGCTACAACCGCTTTGGGAAGCCGAGATCAAGGGCATCGATCGCCCTAATCTCGGCACATGTAGCTGTATATGGTCGTGTGAGTTCAAGTGTGTGTTTAGTGTGTGTAAATATGTGTAAATGTGTGTGCAATTGTGCGAGTTAGTGTGTGTGCAAGTGTGAGTTAGTATATGAGTTAGTGAGCGAGTTAGTAAGTGAGTTAGTATTCGAGTTAATGAGTGAGTTAGTATGAGTTAGTGAGTGAGTTAATATATGAGTTAGTGAGTGAACTAGAATGTGAGTTAGGGTGTGTGCAGGTGCGTGAGTTAGTAGTGTGAGTTAGTGTGTGTGCAGTGCATGGGTTAGTAGTGCGTGAGTTAGAGTGAGAGTTAGTGATGTGTGAGTTAGTTGAAGGTAATGAACTAAAAATATCAAGGGCAACAGAAGGGGGATTGACATTCACAAGAAGACGAAGTGAATTCCACTGCTCCCAAGAATCACTTTGTCCATTCAAATGATCCAAATCCTCACCCACATCATCATCGTCATACTTCTCCAATGGAATCCTAAACCACAACTGCAACCTGTTATGAGAGATGAGCTGCCCAAGCTATTTCTTACTTCAGAGTAATTTCAGAATCCTTGTGAAGTACATCATCCTTGGAATCCAGGTCAATCCAAGAGCTAGCTTTTCCAACAACATAATTGCCCCATTGAGAAGGATTCAAAATTAAATTAGAACCAGCAAATGGCAAAAAACCAGATCTACTAGTTTCATTTTCTGTTAAGCTAGGCTTGATTCAACAGCAGTTTGTTTCCCATTTACCTTCTGTCCATAGAATCTAGTTTCTAAAACTGTTCCACACAAAACATCGTTTGTGAGTTGCTCTCACAAATTCCAATGCTAAGATCATTGAACTTTAGTCTCCAATCCAATCGACAATAACACCAGAGAAGAAGACAAGGAGATTAAGGCATTGGTTACTACTATGAACTTAGCCGGAGACGCCACATTGACGGCACCGCAAATAGATTTGGGAAAGTTTCAGGAAAGCATGATGGTAGATCGCGATTGGCGTGAGAGAAAAAAAGGATGGAGTGAGATGGAACAGAGTGGGGGAAGTGGCCGTGATCATGAAGCGTATCAGCGGTGTCTCTGTCGTCATCGTCGCCGCCGAAGAAATCGCAAACGACGCTGTGGGGAGGGGAAGAGCAGAGAGAGAGAGCTATCGAGAGAGGGGGTGGATGGAGAAGTGTTGTGGGTTGTGGATTTGGTGCGGTGGTGGTGTGCGGTGATGGCTGTGACGGGCGAGGGTGATTGCAGGTGAGGCCGTGAGGTTTGTGCAGGTGGTGGTTGTAAACAGAGAGAGCCGAAGGGAGAGTGGAGGCTGCCGAAGTTGATGCTGGGGTCGGGTTTGCAAACAGAGATGTGAGGGTGAGTGGAGAGGGCTGGTAAGGCAGCAGGGAGGATGGGAGCGTGCGTGAGTGAGGATGGATGAGTGATTGAGAGAGATGGGAGGTCTAGGCGGCTGCGGTGAGCAATGGGGAGGGTCGGTAAGCCGTAGGTGCTGCCTGCGCTGTGCTAATGGTGGCCGTGGAATAGCGTCAGTCGTGGCTGGATGAGGTTGTAAGGGTGGTGATGATGGAGGTACAACCAGCGATTGAAACAAACAAGGACTAGATCAATGCATATGTAACAATTCAAATAGGCAAAATCCACACCACGATCTCAAAAATCTTTGAGGCTGCAGAAAATGAAGGTTCCAGGTTCGAACAGTAGTTCTCTCTCTCTCTCTCTCTCTCTCTCTCTCTCTCTCTCTCTCTCTCTCTCTCTCTCTCTCTCTCTTATGGCTGTGAGTTTCTCTGTCTAAAGTGTTAATGGCGGACCGAATCTGAGATGGGCGGAGGTGGTGGAGGACGAAGATGAATGGGATTGAGAATGAAGAGAGCAGAGAGTGGAGAAAGTAGAGAGATAGGGAACCGTGAGAGAGAGAGAGCCCGACGCGAGAGATAGAGAATAGTGAGGGAAAGCGTGAGCGAGAGAGATACTTCTCCAGCGGCGTGAAGGCTCCCCCCTCTCCATGCTGCTGTAGCGATCCTTTCATGCATTGTACAAAGCAGCTTGCCTTAGCCTCCTTCCGTTGGTTGGCATGGGATGCACGACCCCTTGCTGCATTTGGCCCGCTACTACCCCAATTTTACCCTTAGGTGTAAAAGAAAGGCTCGGTAAAAAGAGTCAACTTAACTTCCAAACATAAAGAGGACCCAAATATAACTCAAAAAAATAAAGACTCCACTTTTAAAAACAATATGGGATTCAATTTCAAAAGAATTCAAATTTTAAAATTAAAAGAACTCAAATTTTAAAATTTAAAGGATTCAATTTTACAATCAAGGGACCTCGATTTCAAAATTAGAAGGACTTGATTTTAAAATAGTCGAGCTTCAATTTTAAAAATAACTGGGACTTAATTTTGAAAATAATGGGAACTCAATTTCGAAATAACCGAGACTCAATTTTGAAAATAACCGGGACTCGAATCATTGAGACACAAATTTTGAAATAAAAGGACTCAATTTTGAAATATATGGGACTCCAAAATGGGACTCCAATTTAAAATAAAACGGGATTCAATTTGAAATAAAATGGGACTCAATCGGATCTTCCTCTTACTAGGATACAAAGTCAATTTCAATTACGCCAGGCCTTCCCAAAACGGTCTGGTTAAAATTGGGGTGTCTACTGCTGCCTCATTTTATGGGATTTGTTGCTTCAAGGTAAAAGTAGGAACTCTCTTACGTTATCTGTAGTAACAAGCCTACAAAGATAAAAGACACCTATTTTAGCCAGGCCACATAATTGCCTAAGGCTTTCAGATCAATTAGATGTTGTTTGCTTCTACCAATCAGGGATGAGAAAAAAGTAACTAGGACAATATAGGAATAATTAGCACAATTTTTTATGGAAGGATGACTACTTGAATGGATGAGATAATCCAATTGTCATTTTTTATTGGGACCACAAAGGGTCAGTTAGAGTGGGACAGTGAAAGGGTTAATAAGAGTGGGACCGCGAAGGGTCAATAAGAATGGGACCGCGAAAAGTCAATAAGAGTGGGATCGCGAAGGGGTCAATAAGAGTGGGACCACAAAGGGTCAATAAGAGTGGGACTGTGAAGGGGTTAATAGGAATTGAAGATGATGACTTGCATTGGGTGTAGGAACCTGATTGCCAAAGTATACAAGGGTGATTTGCATAAGTTTTGAGAACCCGAGTACTAAAGTACATGAAGATGACTTGCACCGCGTTTGAGAACCCAAGTGCCAAAGCATATATGGATGACTTGCATTGGGTTTGAGATCCCGAGTGCCAAAGCACATGAAGGTGACTTGCACTGGGTTTGAGAACCTGAGTGCCAAAGCACATGAGGATGACTTGCATTGGGTTTGAGAACCTGAGTGCCAAGGCACATGAGGATGACTTGCATCGGGTTTGAGAACATGAGTGCCAAATCACATGAGGATGACTTGCATTGAGTTTGAGAACCCGAGTGCCAAAGCACATGAGGATGACTTGCATAGGGTTTGAGAACCCGAGTGCCAAAGCACATGAAGATGACTTGCACCAGGTTTGAGAACCTGAGTGCCAAAGCATATAAGGATGACTTGCACTGAGTTTGAGAACCCGAGTGCCAAAGCACTTAAGGATGACTTGCATTGGGTTTGAGAACCCGAGTGCCAAAGCACATAAAGATGACTTGCACCGGGTTTGAGAACCCGAGTGCCAAAGCAAATATGGGTCACTTGCACCAAATGTAAGAGTTTGGGTCAAAGTACACAAGGATGACTTGTACCGAATGTAAAAATCTGGGCCAAAGTGCACAATGGTGACTTGCACTGAATGTAAGAATTAGGGCCAAGTACACAAGGATGACTTGCACCGAATGCAAGAATCCGGACCAAAGTACATAAGGATGACTTGCATTGACTGTAAGAATCCAGGCCAAAGTACACGAGGGTGACTTGCATCGGATATAAGAATTTGAGCCAAAGTACACGAGCATGACTTGTGTTGGATATAAGAATTCGAGCCAAAGTACACGAGGTTGACTTGCCCCAAATGAAATAATTTGGGCCAAAGTACATAAGGATGACTTGTACCGAATGTAAGAATCTGGGCCAAAGTACATGAGGGTGACTTGCATCAAATCTAAGAATTCAAGCCAAAGTACACGAGCGTGACTTGTGTTGGATATAAGAATTCGAGCCAAAGTACACGAGGTTGACTTGCCCCAAATGAAAGAATTTGGGCCAAAGTACATAAGGATGACTTGTACCGAATGTAAGAATCTAGGCCAAAGTACACAAGGGTGACTTGCACCGAATGTAAGAATCCAGGTCAAAGTACACAAGGATGACTTGCACCGAATGTAAGAATGTGGGCCAAAGTACACAAGGATGACTTGCACCAAATGTAAGAATACGAGCCAAAGTACACGAGGGTGACTTGCATTGAATGTAAGAATCTGGGCCAAAGTACACAGAGGTGACTTGCACCGGATGTAAGAATCTGGCTCAAAGTACATAGGGATGACTTGCGTCGGATGTAAGAATCCGAGCCAAAGTACATAAGGGTGACTTGCAGCAGATGTAAGAATCCGAGCCAAAGTTCACAAGGGTGACTTGCACCAAATGTAAGAATCTGAACCAAAGTTCACAAGGGTGACTTGTATCGGATGTAAGAATCTGAGCCAAAGTACATAAGGGTTACTTGCACCGGATGTAAGAATCTAGGCCAAAGTATATAGGGATGACTTGCATCGGATGTAAGAATTCGAGCCAAAGTACATAAGGGTGACTTGCATTGGATGTAAGAATCCGAGCCAAAGTTCACAAGGGTGACTTGCAGCGAATGTAAGAATTCGGGCCAAAGTACAGACTTTCACCGAATGTAAGAATCCAGACCAAAGTATGCAAAGATGACTTGCAAGAAATGTAAGAATTCGGTCCAAAGTACACTAAGGTGACTTGCATTGGATATAAGAATCCGAGCCAAAGTACACAAGGGTGACTTGTACCGAATGTAAGAATTCGGGCCAAAGTTCACAAGGGTGACTTGCATCGAATGTAAGAATCCAAGCCAAAGTACATAAGGGTGACTTGCACTAGATGCAAGAATCAAGGCCAAAGTACATAGGGATGACTTGCATTGGATGTAAAAATTCGAGCCAAAGTATATAAGGGTGACTTGCATCGGATGTAAGAATCTAAGCCAAAGTTCACAAGGGTGACTTGCACCGAATGTAAGAATTGGGCCAAAGTACATAAGGGTGACTTGCACCAAATGTAAGAATCTAGGCCAAAGTACACAAGGATGACTTGCACCGAATGTAAGAATCTGGGTCCAAGTACACGAGGGTTACTTGCATCAGATATAAGAATTTGAGCCAAAGTACAAAAGGGTGACTTGCACTGAATGTAAGAATCCGAGCCAAAGTACACAAGGATGACTTCTACCGAATGTAAGAATCCAGGCAAAAGTATACAAAGATGACTACTCAAATAATTTGAGGTAGTCAAGATGACTTGGAATGACTTTAGAAAGATTATCTGAATGTTGGAGAACTATTTTTAGATTTAAAGACCCGTGCCCTGTTTCTAGGGTAGACGAAACAATCTTGGGAAAGAATTGCTTGGTTTTGATAACCATTGCCCCAATTTCAAAGTGCACACTAAAACTTGGACCAGGGCTAGTGCTTTGGGTCAACTACCCCAGTTTCAGAGTAGACGACTTGACTAAGACCTCGGCCAGTTGCCCAAGTCTTAGGTTAGATGACTTAACTAAAACCTGGGCCAATTGCCCTAGTCTCGGTGTAGATGAGTCGACTTGGAGCGGGGTCAGCTAGCCTAGTTTCAGAGTACATGGATCAATTGGTCCCTAGGTTAGTTGCCCCAACTTTAGAATAGATGAATCAAATTGAGACTGGGTCAGTTGCCCCAGTATTGAAACATTAGCAAAATAGGGATTGTTTATACCAAGATGGAAATGGATGTGCAAAAATTTGTACAACAAGATGAATATGACTAGATGCTATGTGATGTATGTCACTACTTCTGATGCAAGTATGCGAGGATAAGTATGCATTTTGCATGATGTGATGTGTATGCATTTTATTTTCTTTTCTATGTGGCGTATGAAATGCATAATGATGCATGAATTTTATTTTTCTAATGCGCTTGTAATCAACAACCCAATCTTTGATCTCGACTATGTTTTCAAATTCCAAATCCGATATGAATGTCCCTAAATTGGTTCCCATGAAACTCATCATGAAATCTGCCCCAGTTAAATTCATCTGTGCCTGATCCTGGCCATCTTGCATTTTCTCAATAAAGACTTTCTTTGGAGTGCCTCAATGTTTTGAAATCAATTTGAAATTTAAATAAATAAATATGCAATCAGATAACTCAATATCATTAGGGATATGAATGAAATGCTCAAATTTGCTTGTTTTTGCTTGATTTTCTATGCTGTTTAACAGGAGACAATTTTACCAGTACTTTTACACTAATGTAACTTTACTACTAGCTTAGAGAATCACATCAATGGACAACCCTCCTCTTTTCCTCTTATTTCTTTTTTCCTTTTTTTTTTTTTCTCTTTTTTCTCTTTTATCGGCGTCCTAACCATAACTCCTCTGCTATATCACCACTCAGAGATTCTTTCTTGCTTCGTATTCCATGACTTATTTCAAGCTTCCTATCTTGAGTTATAATTGGTGTCATATTAAGTAGTTTGATCAATATTCTAATCTCAGGGTGAACTTTAAGACACGCAACGAAATGTAGGCTTAGGATTTAGGCTTCAACAAGAACAAGGAAACTAAGGCTTAAAAACCCCTTCCCTGAATGATATCTTATAGCCTAGTATGTGGCGGAGCATTTGCAAAAGTATTGACCGAACTTGTCATTTGAACAAGTTGCGTACGTACCTTTTCAGGATCAGGTTATTATATAGTTCAGACCAACATTGAGTCTAATAAACCATTTAAGATAATAATGTGTCTACCAATCTGGTAAGGACTTTCATTTGTACTGTAATGTAGGTTAGGGAGTATAAATTAAAGAAGAAAAGGGTTAAATAAGGCTCAAAAGTTTCGATCTTATTAAGGGTAATCATTGGTCAAAAATCACATATAAAGTATGTCCCTTATTTATTTATTTCTTTTTCTTCTTTTTCCTTTTTTTTTTTTCCAGCATTTTCTTCTTAACTACACGTTTTCCTTTTCCTTTCCTGAAGGATCTTAGCTTCACTTTCATTTTAACTCCATTTGGGACTAATCTTTTTAAAACTTCCCCCAGTGTGAGGTGTGATCCTTTAACAGGTTAATCGAGATTTGAATTTTTCAGGCTCAAAAGAGCTAGCAAGGGACTTATCTTTCTTTTGAATTTCTTTTGGGTAGTAGCCAGCCATCCTTTTGGTAGTGATCATTGCCTCAAATGACTTGTCGAACACTAGGAGACCCAAACCCAGGTTAAGTTTCTGATGAACTGAATTTTGAGAAGAAGTTGGCTTAATATTCAGGCTCAACTTAGTTAACGAAGGGTAAATCAATGTTTGGTTCTTTTTAGGAGTACTGGTCGACCAAAAATGGCCACCCCTCATTTGATAAGAATATAATCATTATACTCTTAAGACACCAAAAGATAGGAGACTTTGTTCATTGATTTCATCGAGCAAATGTAAATTTTGATAAGTTGTTTCTGTCTACTCCCCTTCAAATCTTCATCATTTTGAAATCCACATCCAACAAGAATCCTTGACAGCATCTTGAAGTGGGGTCCTTAGTAAATTCCAGCTTGGAAGCTTTTTCCTTCATTTTTTTTTTTGAATAGATTCCTTTGTACTAGAAAAATTATTCCCTATATTACCTTCGTGGACCAAAAAAGAGAAACAAATAAAATTTGACAAAAAAGTGATGATCCGAGAAAGATGTGATGAGATAAGACTGAAATGCTTTTCTATTTCATTCAAATTCAAAACAATTAAAATAAAAAGGACTCATGGAAGCATCCCTCTTAGGACATGATCCAATTTTCGCCACTATTTTGATTCTGAAATTGATTATCAGTCAGTCTTCTGATCCAATGGCATTAGCTGCGCCCTCGCTGTGATTAGGCAACAGATTCCCATGTATATTGGGCTCTTTGTCATCAAATACCAACCATCCAGTCTCTCAATGATTGTACTTTGTGTTTAAATGCCCAGCAATGGTCAATGGTGTGGCCAGGGGAATTAATATGATTCGCACACCGAGCATCTGGGTCATACCATTGCGGTTGGGGATGGTTGAGATGAACTTTCTTTCGAGTAATTGGGGGAACAATTATAAATAGGACATAGGAATTGGCTCTATTTTTTTAAAGCCTCTTTCCCGTGTCCCATGGGAAAAAAATTGGGGTCGTGCCTTATTTGCCCATCTTTCTTTCTGATGTGGGTGACTTTGAACTATTCGGGCCTTATCTTCTTTCTTTCTCCTGGCCCATTTTGAAAAGCTTTGTGCCAACCCTGTATACTTCACATTTCTTATTTTGACTACTTTTTCAACCTGCTTTCCGATGATTCCCAAATAAAAATTGTGAGGAGCACCTCCAACAAGGTGGTCAACACATGGATCTTCGAAAAAGTTGTCAAATGGATAAATTTCTTTTCCATTTTCAATCGGAAGAACTCTATAGTGTCATATTTTTTCCTTGATAATAGTATTCGCTCGTATTCTTCTCTAGATTCTATGAAGTTGGAGCTATATCACGACTATATTCAGTAACAAAAACACAAGCTAAATCCCTTAATGTGTGAATCTTCAATCGTCTATACCATCTTAGAGCTTCCCCAGTCAAACTATAAGGGAAAAAGTCAACGACCATATTATCATTGTCAGAATGTGTAGCCATCTTTTGGAAAAACATCACTAAATGAGCTAATGGGCATTCAAGGGTAAAATTAGATTTGGCAATAAACATGAAGAGACCCGAAAATATAATAAATGAAAATGATAAAAGAAAAAGGGAAAAGGAAAGGAAAGAGAAAAAAATTTAAAAGGGGAATCACCAGGGACTCGTCGACGAACCTATTGTCTTCGTCTACGAAAGTCCTTCTTGGTTTCGTCGACGAGTACACACATCTCATTGATGAGAAGATACGGAGAGTAGAGAATTTTAGGCCTTTAAGGGTTCGTTGACGAACTCATTATCTTCGTCAATGAATGACCTTCTGTGACTCGTCTGCGAATCCATTCTTCGTCGATGAATGCCCTTCTGTGACTCGTCTACGAATCCATTCTTCATTGAGGAACGCCCTTCGTTGGCTCGTTGATGAGTACATATGTCTCGTTAACAAAGATACGTGGAAAACCAACTATATAAAGGTTCAACTCAGATTTTCAATGAAGGTTTCATTTTTTATTCTCTCTCTCTCTCTCTCTCTCTCTCTCTCTCTCTCTCTCTCTCTCTCTCTCTCTCTCTCTCTCTCTAACTTTCAGTTTCCACTCCCTTCTCTCTTCAATTTTTGCCTGATTCTCGCCCAAATTGACGATAAGAAGTTACCACGATGATATAGGGATGATTCCTTGCAAGATAACTGGAGAGGATTGTTGATTTGGGGTCCTTGGGCACTATACTAAAATTAGGGTAAATAAACTATTTTAGGGTTTAAATGATTATATGGAATATGTGAACCCAGGAAATGTATCAGATGATAAATATTTACGGGTTGAGTTGATTAAACTGAGGTTGATGTGATTTCAGGGTTTGAAGTTCTGAACACCGAGGGCGTGGTTTAGGGTTTTAGCAGGCTTCTCAAGAAACAAGTAAGGGGATAGATTAAGTTAGGTAATTTCAGAAAATTAATTATTGAATATACATCATTTGATTTAGAAATTTAGATTTGGTTTAGTATAGTTTTTAGGAATACTGATGTTGAACTGAGGAAACCTTGAAAATAGATTTAATATTATTTTGTCAGTAAAATATGTTTTCTCAGCCAAATAGTATATCATAGTGTAGTACTCACTTATGTGTGGCATGAGTATAAATTTTATTGTAAATAATGATATGTCAGAATATTTATGATTTCATAGAACAAACATGATTCGACAAGATTTTTTTTTTTAGAAAAACTGTAAATAGAACAGAAATTATATTTTCAGTATATTATGATATTCAATCGGTGCAGATATAGTGATATTCAGCCGGCGCAGATGCCGTGATGTTTCAGCAAGCCCAGATGCTATGACTAGATATGTTATAACAGTTATTCAGGAAATATTATCATTACAGTTATGATACAAGATTATGAAACAATTATATAATAGTATTGCAAAATATATTATATGATAGTAAAGCCTGGATAGATTAGTTTAGATTCAGAGCACGGTACCATAGCTATCAGTTCAGGTAGTGCTACCACACATCTCAGATAGAGTATGAGAGTTGGATAGTCGATTAACCATCAGGGAAGAGTAGTGTGCCTCCCTGATAGTCCGGACTAGGTTGGGCAGGCCAATCGTACTTACAGACTTATCAGTTTTGGCTTAGCGTGGTAGGCCAACCATTGCTAGGTCCCACCTACGGGCCGCACAACCCAGTCATGTGGGGTTAATACATGACATCAACTACCTATCCATCCAAGGTATGATTTCTGTATTATACAGTTATAGTGGATGATTTATATGTATACAGAAGTCTAGTATGACACAATATGTTATATGGAAATATGATTTATTCAGATTTATACAGAATAGTTTACTTGATTTATTTAATGCAGTTAAATTATACACAGATTTTCCTTACTTATCAGATACAGTTTAACATGTACGATATATGTTATAATACAATAATACTCATGTTGCCACACACTGATATTAGTCTATCTCCCTTACTGAAAGGTGTCTCACCCTAGAAATACAAACATTTCAGGAAACTTAGATGGACAAGCGGACTGAGCTCTGAGATAGGGGAGGCTAATAGTGCTACCTTGGCTGAAGGGTAAGTAGTCGAGTCGAGCTCAAGAGGGATTTTGTGTACTCCTTAGGTTATTATGGTTTTTTTTTTTTTTTTGGGATGTATATATGTATACATGTCCATGGTAGAACTTTGGTATTGTATATAAGGTCGAATAAATCATGATTTCCGCTGCATAGTTGTTATGTATGCATGGTCAGGTATATCCTCGGTTTGCTTTGGTGTCCGGATTGATTTGGTTTATGTTTTATGGTATCAGAGTTATTATTATTATTATTATTATTATTATTATTATTATTATTATTATTATTATTATTATTATTATTATTATTATTATTATTATTATTATTATTATTATTATATGGAATATATATATATATATATAGAGCAAAATTTTGAGGTCGTTACAGTTTGGTATCAAAGCCTAGGTTGTTAGGTTCTGTAGACTTTAGTGTACAACATAAACAATACCAGAGTATAGGAATAGATTTTGAAGAGGATAGGGAATGGGTAGATCAGGATTTTAGTGAGTCAATATTGAAAGATGGGATGTGAATTTAAGGTTTTGTTTCGCAGTCTGGAAGTAGGATTTCCGTAGTGGTTTATGTGTCTTTCTTGGGGTGACGATTTCAGGAAAGCCTTAGTAAACTATTGTTGGATTGTGTTTTTAAATTGCAGGGCTGAATCTTAAATTGAAAATAAGGACGTCAGGTTAATTGATGATATGAGATTTTAGTTAGATAAATGTATTAGTCATGTTATGAAGACAGGGTCCTCATATTATGTTTATTTTCTTTTCAGGATGGACCCTGGGGGTAGCAGTGCTCACACCAGTGGTAATGATGATGCAGTGCCCTCTAGTATGGGTGGCGATGATTCAGATGTAGTTCTGCACAGTGTAGCTCAATAAGTTATGACTAAGATTGCACGAAGCTCTAGGGAGTAGGGAGACCCATCAAAAAACCAAGGCTGCACTATAGAACAATTCACCAAAATGAAGCCTCCGACTTTTTCAGGGGGTGTGGACCCGATTGCAGCGGAGAACTGGGTGCAGGAAATGGAAAAGATACAGACTATACTGCACTGCACCGATGAGCAAAGAGTATATGCCACCTTCATACTGACATGGGAGGTTGAGGGTTGGTGGTTGGCTATGAGACTTCTAAAGGAGTAGAGACTGATACCTGTAGCTTTAACTTGGAGTCAGTTTAAGGAGATGTTCTTTGACCGATATTTCCTTGCCACCACTAGAGAAGCAAAAGTGGAGAAGTTCTTGAACTTGACCCAGGGACATTTGACAGTCCAGTAGTATGCGGCGAAATTTATTAAAATGTCCCATTTTACCCCGTACATCATTCCTAATAAGGCAAGAAAGGTAAGAAAATTTGAGAGAGGCTTGAGGCAAGAAATCTGTGAATAGGTGGCAGTTTTAAAGGTGCAGGATATCATTGAGCTAGTGGATAGAGCTGCTGTGGCAGAGGCGAGTAGGCAGAGGGGTGCCGAGGTGCAGGGCCAGAGAAAGAGACCCACACCTCCTAGATTTCAGGCGGGTTCTAGCCGGAGCCTATGGAGGAGAGGTGGATATAGCAGGGGACAAAGGTAGGAGACTGGGAGCTGTGATTTTACATATCTAGTTTGTCCTACATGTGGTAAGAGACACATGGGAGAGTACTGAGTGGGGAGAAATGTTTGTTATTGGTGTGTTAGACTGGGTCATTTAGCACGAGACTATCATGTGCAACATAACACTACTCTCGCTCCCAAACCATTTAAGGGAAACATCTAGGCACCCCGAGGAGTCCAGCAAAAAAATACCACGTAGGCGCGGGTCTACGCACTGACACTAGGAGATGTTGAGGTAGTTGGTGATGTGGTGACAGGTTCTATTAATATGCTTTCAATTAAAGCTATTGTTTTATTTGATTCAAGGGCCAAACATTCTTTTGTGTCTGTGGGATAAACCAAGTTATGCGGGATAGAAACACAGATGTTAGACACCAAATTAGTAGAAAGGTAATCAAAGGCTATCTAGTAGATATTCAGGGGAGAGTTTTACCAGCTGACCTAGTAGTGTTAGACATGCATGGATTTGATATGATCTTGGGAATAGACTATTAGCTACTAATTATTCTAGCATTAACTGTCATTAGAAAGAGGTGATATTCAGACCCCCTGGAGAGTAAGAGTTCAGATTTGTGGGGTCGCGCATGCATTCATCACCACAGTTGGTGTCAGCTATTCAAACAAGGAGGCTACTTCTGGATGGATGTCAGGGGTATATAGCCTGTGTAAGGGAAGTGCAAGAGAAAGAATTGAAGCTTACCGATATTCCAATGGTGAGAGAATTTTCTGATGTTTTTCCAGAGAAACTACCCGGATTGCCTCCCAACTGTGTGATTGACTTTTCCATTGAGTTACTTCCAAGGATGACACCAATTTCTAAAGCTCCCTATAGAATGGCTGCAGCAGAGCTGAGAGAGTTAAAAGATCAGTTGCAGTACTTGTTAGATAAGAGATTTATCAAACTTAATGTATCACCCTAGGGAGCACCAGCTTTATTCGTAAAGAAGAAAGATGAGACTATGAGGATGTGTATAAACTACAGAGAAATAAATAAAGTAATAGTTAAGAATAAGTATCCTCTTCCCTGCATAAATGACTTGTTCAATCAACATGACTTGTTCAATCAGCTGTAAGGTACATAGGTTTATTCAAAGATTGATCTACGTTCTAGGTATCATCAAGTGAAGGTCAAGGCAGATGATATCTCCAAGACAGCGTTCTGAACCCGATATGGCCACTATGAGTTTTTGGTCATGTCATTCAAATTGATGAATGCTCCTACTGTATTTATGGATCTAATGAACAGAATCTTCCATCAGTACTTGGACTAGTTTGTAGTAGTTTTAATTGATAATATACTGGTCTATTCGAGGAGTTTTGAGGAGCATGAGATGCACTTGAGGCTGGTACTTCAGATACTTAGAGAAAGAAATTGTATGCCAAATTTAGGGAGTGTGAATTCTGGTCAGAGAAAGTTGCATTCCTTGGGCATGTGATATCTGGGGATGGAATTTCTGTAGATCTCAATAAGATAGAGGTGGTAGTGAACTAGGTGAGACCGAGGAATATTCAGGAGATCAGGAGTCTCTTGGGACTGGTGAGATATTATTGCCGGTTCATGAAGGTATTTTGTAGACTATCAGGGCCTCTGATATGCCTAACCAGGAAGAATGCTAAGTTTTAATGGAATGATGATTATGACCAGAGCTTCAAGGAATTGAAGCAACGGCTCGTCACTGCACCAGTATTGAATATTCCATCAAGAAATAATGAATATGTAATCTACAGTAATGTGTCTCTAAAGGGGCTCAAATGTGTTTTGATGCAGCAGGGGAGAGTTGTAGCATATGCCTCCCGATAGTTGAAAGAATGTGAAAATAATTATCCTACGCACGATTTAGAGTTGACTGTAGTGGTGTATGCATTGAAGATCTGAAGGCATTATTTGTATGGTGGGAGGTGTGAAATATTTTCAGATAATAAAAGTTTAAAGTACTTCTTCACACAGAAGGAGTTGAATGTGAGACCGAGGAGGTGGCTTGAGCTGATTAAAGACTATGATTGTACCATCAGTTACCACCTAAGGAAGGCTAATGTGGTAGTTGATGCGTTGAGTAGTAAATTAAGGAGCGCATCCGTATCAGCGATAGTAATTGCACATCAGATCAGAATGGATTTGGAAAGACTTAAGGTAGAGCTTGTAAAGGGTAATCATCAAGCGTTCATTGCTAATCTGGTGGTGCAGCCCACATTGCTGGAAAGGGTTAAAGCTGCTCATGTGAAAGATGTGGAGTTAATGAAGATTATGGATAAGGTGCAGAGCGGTCAAGGGGCAGAGTTAAGTATTTCAGATGACGAAGCTTTGAGGTTCCATACTAGACTTTGTATGCCTGTAGATGCTGAGATTAAACAAATCATTCTGGAAGAGGCGCATCGTTCCTTATATACAGTACATCCAGAGAGTACGAAAATGTACAGGGATTTGAGGTTATCCTTTTGGTGGAGCAATATGAAAAGAGAGATTGCTGAATATGTAGGCCATTGTTTGACATGCTAGCAGGTGAAGGCTGAGCATCAGAGACCGCCAGGGCCATTGCAACTGCTTCATATTCTCGAATGGAAGTGGGAACATATTGCTTGGACTTCGTATCGGGGTTACCACCATCACAGTATGGACAGGATGACATCTGGGTAGTCGTTGATAGAATAAAGAAGACCGCCCATTTTCTTCGCATTAGAGTAAATGACTCCATAGGTAGATTGGCAGAGCTATATGTATAGGAAATCATTAGACTGCATGGAGTGCCTGTGTCTATTGTTTCTGACCGGGATCCACGTTTCACATCTCAGTTTTGGAAAAGCTTACAAAGAGCTTTGGGGTCCCAATTGGCTTTTAGCATGGCTTTTCATTATCAAACCGATGGGCAGACTGAGAGGACTATTAAGATATTGGAAGATATGATGCGTGCTTGTGTGCTAAATTTTGGAGGCAGCTGGATTCAATACCTGCCATTAGCGGAGTTCGCTTACAACAACAGTTACCAGACCAGTATTGGGATGGCCCCGTACGAGGCATTGTATGGATGGAGGTGTCGATCTTCATTATATTGGGATGAAATTGGAGAGAAGCAAATATTGGGGTTAGAGATGGTACAACAGGCTTTTTGAGAAAATCAAGCTTATCCAAGAGAGAATTAAGACAACTCAGAATCGACAGAAAAGTTATGCAGATACCCATCAATGAGCGCTAGAATTTGATGAGGGTGATAAAGTGTTCTTAAAAATTTCACGATAAAATGGAAAATGAGATTCGGGAAAAAGGGTAAGTTTAGCCCTATGTATATTGCGTCGTTTGAGATATTGGAAAGAGTTGGCCCAATTGCCTACAGGTTAGCGTTACCCCCAGTGCTATCCAGAATCCACGATGTGTTTCATGTGTTCATGTTGAAGAAATACATCCTAGGTCCATCTCACATAATAAGTTATGAAACACTGGAGATTGGTGAGACCTTATCTTATGAAGAAATACCAATTTAGGTCTTAGATTATAAAGAATAGGAATTACGTACCAAGAAAATTCCATTAGTGAAACTACTCTGGAGGAACCTTGCAGTGGAATAAGGCTCATGGGAATTGGAAGAGGAGATGTTTCAAAGGTACCCACACCTATTCAGTTGGGTTCAGCAGTAGTCAGAAAGGAAAGGTAATGATTAGGTAAGAAATCATGTAAATAGGTAGGGTTTTATGCAGGTTAATCAAGTGTATGTAATAATTTTCTGTTTTGATTGGGTTTGAGAGAGAGTTTTTTTGGTTATTGTAATCTCCTAGGACTGTAAGTATAACCATTGTTTTCCTCTGCCATAAGTGAGGGTAATTAATAAAATTACAATGAGTTTTTCCTCAGAAAGTGATACATATGAGAGAAAATAAATTTCAAGGATGAAATTTTTATAAGGAGGGGAGGATGTAGAGACCTGAAAATATAATAAATGAAAATGATAAAGGGAGAAGGGAAAAGGAAAGGAAAAAGAAAGAAATTTAAAAGGGCATTAGCAGGGACTCGTCGACGAACCCATTGTCTTCATTGACAAATGTCCTTATTCGTTTTGTCAACAAGTACACGTGTCTCGTCGACGAGAAGATACCGAGAATAGAGAATTTCAGGCCATTAAGGGTTCATCGATGAACCCATTATCTTCATCAATGAACGACCTTCTGTGACTCGTCTACGAACCCATTCTTCGTTGACGAATGCCCTTCTTTGGCTTGTCGACAAGTACATTTGTATAGCCGTCTATATAAGGTTCAAATTAGATTTTCACCGAGGGTTTCATTCTTTATTCTCTCTCTCTCTCTCTCTCTCTCTCTCTAACTTTCAGTTTTCTCTCCCTTCTCTCTTCAATTCTGGCCCGATTCTTGCCCAAATCGACGATCAGAAGTTACCATGATGTTCTAGGGATGATTCTTTGCAAGATAATCGGAGCGGATTGTTGATTTGAGGTCCTTGGGCACCATCCCAAAATCAAGGTAAGTAAGTTATTTTAGGGTTTAAATGATTATTTGGAATATGTGAACCCAGGAAATGTATCAGATGATAAATATCTGGGGGTTAAGTTGATTAAACTAAGGTTGATGTGACTTCAGAGTTTGAAGTTCTAAACCCTGCAGGCGTGGTTTAGGGTTTTAGCAGGCTTCGTAGGAAACAGGTAAGGGGATGGATTAAGTCAGGTATTTTTCAGAAATTTAACTATTGAATATACAACATTTGATTCAGAAATTTATATATGTTTTAGTACAGTTTTTGGGAATACTGATGTTGAACTGAGGAAACCTTGAAAATAGATTTAATATTATTTTGTCAATAAAATATGTTTTCTCAGCTAGATAATATATTACAGTGTAGTAATCACTTATGTGTCGCATAAGTATAAATTTTACTATAAATAATGATATGTCAGAATATTTATGATTTCACAGAACAAACATGATTCGACGACAGTTTTTTTTAGAAAAACTATAAACATAATAGAAATTATATTTTTATTATATTGTGATATTCAGTCGGCGCAGATGCAGTGATATTTAGCCAACACAAATGCCGTGATATTCATTCGGCGCAGATGTCGTGATATTCAGCCGGCGAAGATGCCGTGATGTTTCAACCAACTTAGATGTCGTGACTAGATATGTTATAACAGTTATTTAGGAAATATTATCATTATAGATGTGATACAGGATTATGAAACAATTATATAAAAGTATTACGAAATAAATTATATGATAGCAAAACCTAGATGACTTAGTTTAGATTCAGAGCACGGTACCGTAGTTATCAGTTCAGGTTGTGCTACCACACATCTCAGATAAAGTGTGAGAGTTGGATAGTCAATTGAGCATCTAGGAAGAGTAGTGTGCCCCACTGGCAGTCCGGTCCAAACTGGGCAGGCCAATCGTACTTACAAACTTATCAGTTTTGGCTTAGTGTGGTAGGCCAACCATTGCTTGGTCTCACCTATGGGCCACACAACCCAGTCATATGGGATTAATACATGACATCAGCTAACAATCCATCTAAGGTATGATTTCAGTATTATACAATTATAGCGGATGATTTATATGTATACAAAAGTCTAGTATAACACAGTATGTTATATGGAAATATGATTTATTCATATTTATACAGAATAGTTTTACTAGATTAATTAAATGCAGCTAAATTATGTATAAATTTTCCTTACTTATCAGATACAGTTTAACATGTATGATATATGTTACAATACAATAATACTTATGTTGCCACACACTGATATTAGTCTATCTCTTTTACCAAGAGGTGTCTCACCCCAGAAATACAAACATTTCAAGAAACTAAGATAGACGAGTGGACCGGGCTCCGAGGTACAGGAGGCTGATAGTGTTACCTTGGCTGAAGGGAAAGTAGTCAAGTCGAGCTCATGATGGATTTTGTGTAATCCTTAGGTTATTATGCTTCCTTTTTTTTTTGGATGTATATATGTATATATGACCATGGTAGAACTCTAGTATTGTATATAAGGTTGAATAAATCAGGGTTTCCACTGCATAGTTGTCATGTATGTATAGGCAGGTATATCCCTAGTTTCCTTTGGGGTCCGGGTTGATTTAGTTTATGTTTTATGGTATCAGAGTTATTATTATATGGAAAAAATATATATTACAGAATTTTGGGGTCGTTACAAAACAAGGATTAAAAGCATCTACTAAATCAAACATGTTTGCTTCCTCTATAGCTTGCAGTTGTTCTTCCCCTATTTCATTTTTATGGTTCATTTCCGAACTAGGGATTTGTTCCTTATTTGTTTCTTCAGCTATTTCCCCTTCTAGGATATCAAGATTGATGACTGGTGATGCTTGGAAATTTCTCTTTAATTGGAATTTCGAGTCCTGAGTCATTAGGATAAATGTGTGCAAGCTTGGGCCCAAGCTAGCTAACAACTTCACCAGTGATGATGGATGCTCACTAACAAGTGGGAACAGAGGCTTGCTATCAAATGCCTGTTTTGGAGATTGCGTAATTTTGCTCACAGAGGTGGCTATGTCCAGTAACTTATTCATTTGATCCTTAATCCCGAACATCTTGGTGGATATTCTCATGACTTTGCTCAAGATCTCTTATGTGATTTTCTAATTAGTTCCACATGATTCTAACCTTTCGTTTGAATATAAAAGGATGTAGAGAGATCGTCCTTGCTCTAGACAATGTTGGAATCTTGGATCTTGATTCTACCACCTTGGTGCACTGATTACAAAAGGTTGGGATATGATTAATGACTCGTTGGAGAAGAAACTCTCATGCATGGCTATGCGTGAAATTATGCATGAAATGCATGAATGCAATGCAACCTAAGTAACCACTTTGCCAGAATTTTGGGAAAAACCTTTTCAACTAATGAAAGACTTCAAAATTAAACCAACCCTTGTTGGGCATTTATTTTCCTTTGATGACCCTTGAAAAGTTGACCTTATCTACCGAGTATTCAATTCTTTCCTTAATTATTCACTTCCCTGGTGATGGCCCACGTACCTAGGTTTATTTAAAAGGAGTTGGGCTTGGTTTTTGTCTAAAAAGAATTGTGTTTGGGTTGTTCAAAAAAGGTTCAGGCCCAGGTTTGTTTAAAAAAGAGTTGGGCTTAGGTTGTTTTAAGAATATGGGCCTAGGCTTTTAGGTAATAGGGCCGAAGCCCACTTTCTGAAATTTGGGTTTGACTTTTGAAAATTAGGCTTGGGCTGGGTTGTTTTTTTTTTTTTTTTTTTTTAAAAGTTAGGCCTGGGTTTGTTTTAAAAAGAGTTAGGCCTGAGTTATTTAAAATAGGGTTGGGCTCGACCTTATTTTTAAAATAGTAGGCCACGGTTTATTTAAAAAGGATTGGACCGACCTTTTTTTAGAAAAAAAAATGCTTAGGACAAATACTTTATTTTTTGAAAGAATGGGTTGTGGTTTTACTGTCGGGCTTGGGGGTCCATGGTTTGGGCTATTAGGCTCAAGTATTTTGGGGGGACCCTATGAGCATACACCAAGGAGTCCTTCTATCATAGATTAGGGTTAGGTCTCATTGAATTTAGGTAGTGTCCAAACTTTCCATTTCATTGTTTCCTTTCAGGTAAGTCCTAATTGTGCTTTCCTTCCTGCAACAATATTTCGAAAATCCCTCAATTAATTGACTAGTTTTTTTTTCAAATTTTGTTCCCTTGTGTAGGATTGATCTGTTTTCCATTATTGGGTGCAAGGTATCTAGGGAGATAAAATTTGAATCTTCCACGCATGAATCGGGTTTTTCTAAAATTTTGGCTGAGTAATATGGATGCCTAATATGGATGCAACATGTGATACACAATACCACACATGTAAGAACCCGCACCGTGATAAATAGGTTTAAATGTATAAGAGAGGGGCAAATTGGGAATTTGGCAGATTTTGTCGACGAAGCCTTTGTTCTTCTCGTTGACGAAATTCAGAGACTCGTCAACGAGAAGAAGTCGAGGAGTTTCAAAAATCGAGAATATCAGGATTCGTCGACGAGGCCATTGATTCGTCGACGAAGTTAGTGAAAGATTCGTCGACGAGAACACCATTTCGTCGACGAAGTTGCTCAGGTCAAAGGGCTATAAATATGATTTTCCTTTACTTCCTCACTAAGAAACTTCAAACATATTTCTCTCTCTCTCTCTCTCTCTCTCTCTCTCTCTCTCTCTCTCTTTAAAACTCTCCCTACTCTCTCTCTCTCTCTCTAGATTTCTTCACCGATCATTGATAAAATCGAAAATCTGAAGTTACCACGAGGATCGTGGAAGGATTCTCTACAATTTCTACAGATCGGAATCTCGTTTTGGAGATTTTCAGGTTTTGGCAAAAAATCGAGGTAAGGCTCGGTTTTCATTTCTGATCCAGTAGTTTTGTAGGTAACTGCTTGTGAGCATATTCTGTACTGTGATTTGTAGGTTTTGGAACTCGGTTCGCTGGTTAGGGACCTTGGAGTTCGGGATTTGCTATTCGGGGAAAAGGTAAGGGCAACTATGTTTATATTGGTTATTTTTGAAATCGAATTCGGTGGAATTATGGTCCACGGTCCTGTGTGTGTTTTGGCTACTTATTTGGGGGGATCTAATAGGGAAAACTATGGGTTTTTCATTATTACAATTTTGGGAAAAAAGGGGGCGACAGGCTGCATCCCTAGTTTTGTTGAAAATCGTGGGTATATGTTGATTTATACTGTGATATTGGGATGACCATGCCTTGACTTGTTTAAACTATATTTTTTTGAAAAACCATGATTTATATTACCAAATGGGTGTGGTTTGTTTGGTTATATGAGCATGCATGTGTGTGTGATATGTTGAAATGCTAGTAGAAACGGGGTTTCGAAATTATTCCAAGTACTGAGAGTGTCCGACTCTATATCCGAGGGCATGTGTTTATCACCTGCCACATAGGCAAGAGTGTCCGGCTCTATATTCGAGGGTGTGAGCCTATTCCGGCAGATCAGGTCGAAGGGTGTGGATCCACCAGTTTAGCGCCGGTACGATACCATGGGAGTCGAGGACTAGCCATGTGCCGGTGGCGCCGTGCTTCGCGGGTTGGCTACGGGCCAACGCCGGATTGTCATGGACCGGCTTCGGGCCGAAGGGTGTGACGACACTAGGATTTCTGATCATGTGTATGTGTGCGTGTATGCATTGTGTAAAATAAGTACTGGACTGCATTTAACTGCGTGTATGTTGTATCATGATAACACTCAAATTCCACACACTGATATAACCTGTGTTCTTCCTTATTGAGAGGTGTCTCACCCCTACTGTATGTACATTTTTACAGGTCCTTCGATTAACCGGAACTAGTGTCCTAGTGTAGGGAGCATAGTGGCCGGTGTACTATGGTTAGCGCTTGAGTAAGTGCTAGGACTGTAATTTTTGGTGGGTGGCCATTTTGGGATGTATTTAGGCACTCGTTGTACGTTGTGATAGAGCCATGTTTTGCTTTTGTATAGACTCTGGTATGGTATTGTATAATGTTATAGAATGACCTTTTTCCGCTGCGTATATGATTGTGGTTGGATGTGTTTAGGGTGCCTGAGAACCCCATGGGGTCAGACCCTCATCCATTGTACTGTATCTTTGGATGTTTTATCAAATACAGGGACATGTCAGGTTACTTTCTCACCCCCGGGTCCCATTTCCAGGTTCGGGGCTTGATAGCTTGGTATCAGAGCTGACCAGGTTACTAGATATTGTAAACTTTGTTAGGCTTAGCTGTGAGTACATACCAGAGTATATGATGTTGGATATGGGTAGAGTTGGTTGAGGGTTGTTCGGTTGCTAGACCTGGATTTGTCAACGGTATTCCATGTTTTTCCTGGGATGATGATTCCAATAAAAGCAGGGCAGATTATTGATGACTTTCGTGTCGGTGTGATAGGACAGACTTAGACCTAGCAGGGAGTAGTTAATGCAATTAGTGTAGATCATTGTGTTAACTGTACGTGTTGTAGGGATACTAATAGATTCCTATTGTGCTGCAGAATGGAGCCCAAGGATTATTACCTGGGAAGTGGCTCCGAGGAGACTACGAGTGATGAGTCCCCTTCTGTGCCTTGAGGTTTAATGAGGCAGGTATTACGGGAGATCAGGTGGAGTATGAGGAGACGTGAGCCTTCTCCTGTTGCTGCAGGGTGCACCATTGAGAGGTTCACACGCATGCATCCTCCGACGTTCTCTAGAGGACTTGACTCGACAATAGCAGAGGATTGGGTGGAGAAGACTAAGAGGATCTTAGAGGTCCTACGCTGCACGGATAGGTAACGAGTCCTTTATGCCACCTTCCAGCTGTCTGGAGAGGCGGGTCAATGGTGGACTGCAGTGAGTCTGCTGGAGAAGCTGAGAGCCGGTTCAGAGGAAATGACGTGGAGCCATTTCAAGGAGGTGTTCTTTGATAGATACTTCCCGACTTCTGTACGTGATGCGAAGACAGATGAGTTTTCTGCGCTGACTCATGGGAGTTTGATGGTGCAGGGGTATGCGGCTCAATACATAGAGTTGTCCCGCTTTGCACCATGTATGCTCTCAAGCGAATATGAAAAGACTCGGAGGTTTGAGAAGGGTTTGAGGAAGGATATCAGCAGACTAGTGGGTGCTTCAGATCTGTGAGTTCTTGGTGTTGGTGGATGAAGCCACAGTGATTGAGACTGGTATCCGAGAGGATGAGGCGGATTAGGAATCGAGGAAGAGGACAGTACCTTCTGGTTCTTAAGCAGGATCTCATCAGGGATCATGGAAGAAGAGGAGCAAGGGTTTGGGTTATCGTCAGAATACCGAGGGCCAGGATTCTCATATGAACCAGACTGGTGGTTGTTGTACCAGGTGCCACAGATGACACGAGGGTGAGTGTCGGTCATTTAAGGGTAACTGTTACAATTATGGCCAGCCAGGTCACATGGCTCTTGATTGTCGAGCACCGAGGCAGGATGTGCCTGCATTTAGTGTGAACCGAGGGAGCAATCAAATACCTCAGGGGACCGTTCAAATGAATACAACTCCAGCCAGAGTATACTCTCTTACTGTAGCAGACACTGAGTATGCACGTAACGTGGTGACAGGTACCTTATTATTGCTTTCAAATAAAGCTTCTATTTTGTTTGATTTGGGTGCAACCCATTCCTTTGTGTGTGTGAATTTTGTGGGATGGTGTGGGGTTGAGACTCGAGACATGAATGAGGTGTTATCTGTTACTACGCCGTCTGGGAGTGTATCTTTCTATAGGAAGATGTTGGTAGATTGCCTTGTGGAAATTCAGGAGAAGCTGCTACCTGTGAATCTTATGGTATACGACATGTCGGGGTTTGATATCATTCTGGGGATGGATTGGTTGTTCTCCAGTTATGTTATGATCGACTTTCATAAGAAGGTGGTAGTTTTTAGACCTCCTGGGGAGCAGGAGTACGAATTCGTGCGATCGTGTGTGCGTCCAGCGCCACAAATTTTGTCGGCACTACAGGCAAGGATGCTACTCTTGGATGGATGTCAGGGGTACCTAACTTGTATGAAGGAACTGCCACGGGATGAGTTGAGACTCGAGGACATTCGAGTAGTCAGCGAGTTCCTGGATGTGTTTCCAGATGATTTATCTGGTTTACCTTCGGATCGCGAGGTGGAGCTTGCAATAGAGTTGCTGCCCAGTAAGGCACCGATCTCTAAAGCTCCTTACCAGATGGCTCCAGCAGAACTTCGGGAGTTGAAGGAGCGGTTACAGGAATTACTAGACAGGGGATTCATTCGACCTAGTGTTTTGCCCTGGGGAGCTCCAGTATTGTTTGTGAAGAAGAAAGACAGGTCGATGCAGATATGCATTGTTACCGTGAGATTAACAAGGTGACTGTGAAAACTCGTTATCCTTTACCGCGTATAGATGATCTCTTTGACCAGTTACAGGGCACGCGAGTCTTTTCGAAGATCGACTTGCGGTCAAGATATCATCAAGTGAGGGTTAGAGTGGGGGATGAAGCAGAGACAGCTTTCCGAACTAGATATGGCCACTATGAGTTTTTAGTCATGCCTTTTGGGTTGACGAATGCTCCGACGGTGTTCATGGATTTGATGAACAGGGTTTTCCATAAGTACCTAGATCGATTCATGGTGGTATTCATTGACGACATTTTGGTATACTCAAGGAGTACGGAAGAGCACGTGGAACATTTGAGGTTACTGTTACAGATTTTCCGGGAGAAGAAGTTGTATGGTAAGCTGAAGAAGTGTGAGTTCTGGTTGAGTCAGATTGCGTTCTTAGGCCATGTGGTTACTGGGGATGGTATATCAGTTGATTCTAGCAAGATTGAAGCTGTGGTCGACTGGGTAAGGCTGAAGAATGTGCAGGAGGTTCGAAGTTTTTTGGGACTGGTGGGTTATTATCGTCGGTTCGTGGAGGGTTTCTCTAAACTATCTGGACCTTTGACACGATTGACCAGGAAGGGAGTATAGTTTGAGTGGACCAGTGATTGCGAGTAGTGCTTTCAAAAGTTGAAGCACCGGCTGGTTACTGCTCTAGTGTTGACCATTCCTTCGGGGGATGGTGGATTTGTGATTTATAGCGACGCATCTCCGAAAGGCTTGGGATGTGTGCTCATGCAGCAGGGTAAGGTAGTACCTTATGCCTCTCGGCAATTGAAAGAGTACGAGAAGAATTACCCTACGCATGATCTGGAATTGGCTGCTGTTGTATATGCACTAAAGATCTGGCAACACTATCTGTACGGGGTGTAGTGTGAGAACTTCATTGACCATAAGAGCCTCAGGTATTTCTTTACATCGAAGGAGTTGAACATGAGGCAGAGATGGTGGCTAGAATTAATTAAGGACTACAATTGCACGATCAGTTATCACCCGCGAAAGGCTAATGTGGCGGCTGATGCGTTGAGTCGAAAGTCAGGGCCTACGGCTGTATCTGTGATTTTAACTCAGTGTCACATTAGATAGGATTTGGAAAGCTCAGGTATAAAGTTGGTGGGTGGTGATCATCAGGCTTATCTTGCTGGTTTGGTGGTCCAACCGACCTTGTTTGAGCGTATAAAGGCCACACAAGCTAGTGATGCAGAGTTGGCAGAGATTAGGGAAAAAGTACAGTAGGGACTGGCTACAGAGTTTAACATCTCTGATGGAGGTGTGCTGAGGTTTTTGACCAGGATATGTGTTTCGAACGACGATGAGATAAGGAGAATGATTTTAGAGGAAGTACATCGTTCTATGTATACGGTACATCCTGGTAGTACGAAGATGTATCATGACTTGCGTGAGACCTTCTGGTGGTCTGGTATGAAGAGGTAGATTGTTCAGTTCGTGGAACAGTGTCTAACGTGTGAGTAGGTGAAAGTTGAATATCAGAGGCTGGTAGGGCCGTTGCAGCCTTGGCCTATTTCGGTGTGGAAATGGGAGCATATTTCCATGGATTTTGTGATTGGATTGCCACCAGCGCTTCACGAGCAGAATGTTATTTGGGTGATCGTGGATAAATTGACGAAATATGATCATTTCATACTGATGAAAATTAGTTATCCTTTAAGAAGGCTGGTGGAGTTGTATGTGCATGAGATTGTGAATGCACGCGGTGTCGATGTCCATTGTGTCAGATTGAGATCCAAGGTTTACTTCTCGATTCTGGATGAGTTTACAGGAGGCACTGGGAACAAAGCTTACTTTCAGTATAATGTTTCACCCCCATACTGATGGATAGTCGGAGAGGACGATACAGATTTTGGAAGATATGTTGCGAGCTTGTGTGTTGGACTTTAGTGGTAGCTGGATGCAGTTTATGCCACTTGTAGAGTTCGCTTATAACAACAGCTTCCAGTATAGTATTGGGATGGCACCGTTTGAGGTTTTGTATGGTCAGAGGTGTCGATCTCCTTTCTATTGGGATGAGGTTGGTGAATGTCAGGTGTTAGGACCTGAACTTGTGCAGCAGGCGTCTGAGAAGGTGGGTTTGATCCAGGAGAGGATTAGATCAACTCAGAGTCGGCAGAAGAGTTATGCAGATATTCGCTGCCGTGAGTTAGAGTTCGAAGTGGGAGGTAAGGTATTTCTGCGTATTGCTCCAATGAAAGGGGTGATGAGATTTGGGAGGAAGGGCAAGTTGAGCCCGAGGTATATCGGACCATTCGAGGTACTTGAGCGAGTGGGTCTGGTAGCCTACAGAGTTGCATTACCTCCAACACTTTTGAGGGTCCATGATGTGTTTCACGTATCCATGTTGAGAAGGTACGTGTTGGATCCTTCATATGTTATTAGTTATGATGAGTTGGAAATTGGGGATACTTTAGCGTATGAGGAGATACCTATTCAAGTTCTGGACCGTAAAGTTCAGAAGCTTCGTACTATAGAGATACCGTTAGTGAAGGTATTGTGGCGAAACCACGAGGTTGAGGAAGCTTTTTGGGAACTGGAAACGAAAATATGCCAGAAGTATCCACAGTTGTTTTGAGCACTTGTACATGATCCTACTATGGGTTGGGATAGGTGGTTAGCCGTCAGGAGTGTGTGTGTACTGTGAACTCTTGAGACTGTTGTATATGTAACCACGGTATTCCTCCACCATAAGTGAGGGTATGTAGGTGTATGTGTATGATGAGACTGCGCTGTAGTAGTCGCCAGTTTCTTGTTGGTAGTTTATATATGTGTATTCCGAATATGACTTTATGAATGAGAGATGGCAAATTTCGAGGACGAAATTTTTGTAAGGAGGGGAGATTGTAAGAACCCGAACCGTGATAAATGGGTTTAAATGAATAAGAGAGGAGCAAATTGGGAATTTGGCAGATTTCGTCGATGAAACCTTTGTTCTTCTCGTCGATGAAATTTAGAGACTCGTCGACGAGGAGAAGCCGAGGAGTTTTGAAAATCGGGAATATTAGGATTCGTCGACGAAGTCGGTGAAAGATTCGTCGACGAGAACACCATTTCATCGATGAAGTTGCCTGGGTCAAAGGGCTATAAATAGGATTTTCCTTTACTTCCTCACTAAGAAACTTCAAACATATCTCTCTCTCTCTAAAACTCTCCCTACTCTCTTTCTCTCTCTAGATTTCTTCACCGATCGTTAATGGAATTGGAAATCTGAATTTACCACGAGGATCATGGAAGGATTCTCTACACTTTCTACAGATCGGAATCTCGTTTTGGAGATTTTTGGGTTTTGGCGAAAAATTGAGGTAAGGCTCGGTTTTCATTTTTGATCCGGTAGTTTTGTAGGTAACTGTCTTGTGAGCATATTCTGTACTGTGATTTGCAAGTTTTGGAACTCGGTTCGCTGGTTAGAGACCTTGGAGTTTAGGATTTGCTATTCGGGGAAAAGGTAAGGGGAACTATGTTTATATTAGTTATTTTTGAAATCGGACTCGATGGAACTGTGGTCCACGGTCTTGTGTATGTTTTGGCTACTCATTTGGGGGGATCTAATGGGAAAAACTATGGGTTTTTCATTATTACAGTTTTGGGAAAAAAAGGGCGACGGGATGCATCCCTGGTTTTGTTGAAAACCGTGGGTATATGTTGATTTATATTGTGATATTGGGATGGCCATGCCTTGACTTGTTTAAACTGTATTTGTTTGAAAAATCATGATTTAGATTACCAAATGGGTGTGGTTTGTTTGGTTATATGAGCATGCATGTGTGTGTAATATGTTGAAATGCTAGAAGGAACGGGGTTTCGAAATTATTTCAGGTACTGAGAGTGTCCAGCTCTATATGCAAGGGCGTGTGTTAACGCCTGCCACGTAAGCAAGAGTATTTGACTCTATATCCAAGGGTGTGAGCCTATTCTGATAGATCAGGCCGAAAGGTGTGGATCCACCAGTTTAGCGCTGATATGATGCCATAGGAGTCGGGTATTAGCCATGTGTCGGTGGCGCTGTGCTTCGCGGGTTCGCTACGGGCTAACGCCGGATTGTCGTGGACAGGCTTCGAGCCGAAGGGTGTCACGACACCAAGATTGCTGATCATGTGTATGTGTGTGTGTATGCACTATGTAAAATTAGTACTGGACTGCATTTAATTGCGTGTATGTTGTATCATGATAACACTCAAATGCCACACACCGATATAACCTGTGTTCTTCCTTACTGAGAGGTGTCTCACCCCTGTTGTACGTACATCCTTCGAGTAACCGGAACTAGCGTCCTGGTATAGGGAGCGTAGTGGCCAGTGTACTGCGGTTAGTGCTTGGGTAAGTGCTAGGACTGTAATTTTTGGTGGGTTGCCATTTTGGGATGTATTTGGGCACCCGTTTGTATATTGTGATAGAGCCATGTTTTGCTCTTGTATAGACTCTAGTATGGTATTGTATATGATGTTATAGAATGACCTTTTTTCGTTGCGTATATGATTGTGGTTGGATGTATTTAGGGTGCCTGGATATCCCACGGGGTCAGACCCTCATCCATTGTACTGTATCTTTGGATGTTTTATCAGATACAAGGACAGGTCAGGTTACTTTCTCACCCTCGGGTCCTATTTCCGGGTTCGGGGCGTGACAACACATTAAAGAAATATATATAGGATTAAATCACGTGGAAAAGGATGAGGCCCTTGTCCCAACCCCAGGTAGATGACTTAGTTGAATTTTTTAATTAGGCTCTATCTTAAGTTGGGGAAAATTATAGACAAGTATGTGTGGTTAAGCTTTAAACCCTATTAACAACATGTTCCCAACATGAACCCCATCCTCTCTCAAAGGGTTTGTACAAAGCTCAAACTAACTAGAGTGGTTCGCGAGACCCCACAAGCTCTGCCATGTAGGGATTGACCGTATTACACTCTTTTCTAATCCTAATAGTAAAGCTTGGGTATATGGCAAGTGAAAGTGTGTGAATTCATAAGCTTAGCCTAATCCCACTATTCCCACATTTATTCACATTTATCTCAAACATAAATGGAAACATATATTCACAATTAAACAAAGATATTCACATACTTATTCAAAAATATGGGAACCAATATTCACAATTAATCAAAGATATTAAAATGCTTATTCAAACAAATATGGGAACATGGAGAAGGATGAAGCATCTTTCCCAACCCGAGGTAGCTATATTCATTTGACAAGGTTTTTAAAAGCTCTATCCTAATTAGGGGATCTTGGATGATTATGTCATACCTTTTATGCTCATATACCTTTATGAAATCAGCGTTGTAGTCTACTATCCATGATGTAATAAATGGTTAAAATTTATTTGATGGATAGTTTATGTATTTTCCTAGCATGAACTACTATTGAGCTATATTGGATATCTTGCATTGATTATACTACTGGATTGCATGCTTGTGTTGAAAGTCTCCTGCATGGCTGATGTAGTTGATGTGTATTGCATGTTGGTAGTGGTTTTAGATTCTCGTGTGCTTTGAACTAAATTAAAAATTGCTTATTTGAACCTATCAAGTATAGATTTTATGGGACAATGTCCAATTTATAGACGGCATGTTGCCAAATTTTTGTTAGAATTTTTCCAAGTAAAACCTTGTCCAAAGATGATTATAATAAAATGAAATTTAAAATATTTTTGAAATGATGAATGAAAATCAATTGAATAATTAAATTTCATCCTTACATAATCATCGAGAACATTTAGGGGAGCTCAGCTCCATCCCTATAGAAAGAGCATAAATGATCTTCATGTATCATTTTCATGTATCAAAATATTGAGGCTCTTCTGTATCCTTGAACATTATATCCTACACTTGAAGTTCTATAATTAGATATGGATTGTTCTTGGTTGTGAACACAAAATCATGCCTTAATATATCTTTTCTGATGCATGTGTAATCCATAGGGATGGCTATATTGGTTGCATAGAAAAGTAAATTAACCTTTACCAGTATATTTATTTTAAGAGATTTAAAATGAATGGCTTATATTCTTGACATACACTCTTGACATACTTTGTGAAATCAATCTTGATGAGTATAAGTAGCTTATTTCATTTAAGTTATAATTCAAATTGAAAGGGGGAGCATATAAACATAAATTCCTATTTTGTTTTGCTCACAAATATTTTTAGCTTAGAACTATTGTGAATTCACTATGGCATGTGCTTAAATGAAATGATCTTTGTGAAAATCTTAAGTTGATATATATATTACTTTGCCACAAGTTGTATGTGTTTGCCATATGATCCTTGTTTTAATTTCCTAAGATCTTTAGGATTTATATGGTTATATTAAGGATGTGCTTGAATGCTTAATCAGATAAATGTTGCTTGCTTGACTTAAAAATTATAGTTTTTTTTTTTTTTTTCAACAAGCATCCCCCTAGTACTTTTCGCAAATATCAAAAGGGGATATATATACATATATGTTTTTAAACTGTATAATTGGTTTGATAACTACACATGAAAATGCATATGAACTAGTTAGATTGTTTTATGCTCAAACCTTCTACTTGTTATCATATGTCGTATGTTTTAAAATCACATCTTTTATGGGTTTTATGATATGACTTAAACAGCTATGGTTTGTGGATAATTCTGATCTAATCATGCTTGTTATGTCATTTCAATTTTTAATGACCAGTTGTATTGTTTGGGTGTGTTTTGTAATGCATGACTATCATACCTATTGCATGTTGATAGTTATGTTTATGTTTTCCGTCTTGATCATACTGAACTGTTTGAGTTGGTAGTTGTGGATAAATTGTTAATTTTGAATTCAATCGGGTCATTTGTATACAAGTATTTTTGGGAAAATGCTCTAGTTTCAATCGACATGCTGCTGAAATTTTTCAAATTTTTTTCCCAATCATATCTTGCATATAAATGATTTATACTCAATGCCTTGTTTACGTGCAATAGCCCTTTCTGCTGTTGCCAAAAGGGGGAGAACCTAGGCAAAATTGGGTACAAATAGGGTACCTTAAGAAAATGTTTCAAATTTTCAAATCTTTACATTTCCCTTATGCATTGTTTCAGGAGGAGCCTTTCAAGGCTGTAACCCACTTTTGCATGATGTATTTGTCATCATCAAAAAGGGGGAGAATGTTGACCTTATAGGTCATATCCAGTTTTGATTATGACAAATACTCAAGTATTTAATGTTTATCAAATTTGTGTGAAAGTTCATATTTGCAAGATCACTTGATGGCTGAGAAGACTTATTCTTATTGTAATTTATTTTATGTTCATTCAGTCTATAATAGTAATTTAAGAAAAGGTCTATAATAATCACTGCATATCATGCATGTAGAAGCAATAAGCTCAAAAGACCTTAGGTCCCTGCACATACACATAAGATGTCCCCAAAAACACATATATTATTAGGGAAATTAATTGAAGTAAAACTGACTTCTAGGGAAAAATCAGTGAGGCTTCAGGAAACCAAACTGTTGTGTTCAAAACACTTCAGTTGACCGAACTTTTGAAAGGTCAAATAGTTGACCTGACTTCGAGCGACTGAACCAAAAAGGACTTCACTGTCCTCGGTCAACCGAACTCGTACGCTTACCTTTTCCACCAACTCGGGGGCCCAAACTCTACCTTCAAAATACCCTTGGGCGACCGAACATGTGAGTTTGGTAAACCGAACTCAGGACCAAGTGACCGAACCTTGGACAGAATGAAAATCGCCTTGGTTCAGCCACTCAAAGTTCTCACCGGGCACCTGAACTTAAAAATTGTCTTTTCCTATTGTGAGTGTTCGGGCGACTGAACCTAGAGTCTAGGCGACCGAAACTCTCGGGTTGCTTAATTTTTAATCGTGGTAACTCAGGTTAATTAAGGTTAAATTGGTTTTAAAATTCATTAAATAAATTTAATAATACCCTTTGTGTCCTAACGGTTATATTTTTGTTGAAGGCTATATATATACCTTCATTTGCAAAAATTACAAAGAGATTAGGGATTCAATTAGCCAAAATTTTCTCTGAAATTTCATAAACCCTATTTCTTCATACACATTCTATACACTCATATACTACCATCCCTTTGAGAAATCTAGCATTGTGAGTGTTTTAATCATTGATTATTATTGATAGAAACCCTCATTTGCTCTTACATATTTGATTTTCAATTGAGGGTTAAGCAAATGATTTTTCCCCTTGATTTTATTTAATAAATCTTTGGTCGGGAAAAATCTTATAGCTAAGTGAGTCTTTACATTATTCTTGCAAGACTCATTGGGTTGTATTTTTGGTTGTGCAAAAATATTTTTACAAGCTTATATTTGAATATCTCTTTGTGTCTATATTTTGAGAAAATAATTTTTGAGATATTGTAAATTTCTTTAGGTATAAATCTTTGAAACCCTAAAACTATTATTAAGATTTAGCTTTACATAGTTTCAAAGATTAGCTTGTAGATACACTCTTGTGCTTGATTTGAGATAATCACTATTCTGAGTGTTGATTGTACATATACACCATTGAGCTTATAGTTCTTACACTATTGGTGTGGATTGATTATACTGTGCTGTATTGTGGTACATATCTGCTTATTGAGAAGCATATTTCCGTATACGCAAAAAATTATATTGTTTGTTGTATTCTAAGCGTGGGCCTGAAGAGGGAGACTAGCCCTGGTGAATAGTCCTGGATTGGCTTTTACCTAGTTAGGAAAGGTAGGTGCACCATCCTAGTAAGGTGTAGTTGTAGGTTGAGGTCAACCCCGTTAATTAATTTGGTTGTAAACGATGTCGTTCCACCTGTTAAGTGAGCATTAGTAGAATCATCGGACTTGCGAGCTAGAGGCGTGGACGTAGACAGTATTGGTCGAACCCCGATAACATATCGTGTGTGCATTTTACATTTCCACAATTTATTTACTGCATGTGTATGTTATATTATGAATGTTGTGCATGATTTAATTTCCGCATTTTACATTTATCTGCGCATTTGGGTTTATGAGTATGTAGATTGACCCTAGGTTGAGTATTACTGTTGCTGATTCTAACATACTTAGGAATAAATTTTAAATACTCAATTCATCCCCCTCTTGGGAATACACCAAAGTTATCACTTTGCATACATAAGAGAACTTTGGGATGGATCACCATATTGTGCCAAAATCATATTTATTAACATATCCTATAACTATGTAATAGATAATGAATCAATTGAGTTAGAGTGAGTCACTTAAAAAGCATTTGGGACTTTCTTTTCTTTGTCTTTGTTTTGAGTAACAATGTTGGGAGTAAAACCAAGAGAAATTCGGGATCTTAGCTTGATTCACCATTGTTTTGCACCTCTAGCTTGTTTATGAGTAAAGTAATTTGAAGATTTTGTCTTCAATTATTTTAATAAGAAGTGAGATTTTTCTCTTCATTTATGTGATCTTCTCCTCAACGGTGGTAATATCGGTCATCATAACAGACATGGCGTTAGCAAATGTAGGGATGTCCAGTTGTGTGGAATAGATCTCTTTTAGAAGGCTTCCGAGAAATGATCCAGACCATAAGATATCTAAGGAGTATTTGTTTGACATATGGATCGGTGTTTTGCTCCCATCCCTGGATTGTTCAAAAATGGGAAAAACCTTTAAGCTTGACATTTTTTTCGATAAGGAGATTAATCATTATTGTGTATTTTAGTTCAATCTCCTTAATTTGTTGAGAACTTTGTGAGGTTAGAGCCTTTGATCTATTGTGAGTGAGTGGACCAACAAAACAAGAGTTATTGGAGATATTGGTGTCATTACGTATAGATTCAAAAGCCATGAAGGGTGTGACAACATTTTTTATTTTTTTTGGTCTAATTCTTCATAGGAGAAATTAGATTTGATGATACTAAATTGAAAGGAAGAGAGATGACAGACATAATTGTCCTATTGGGCGTGTCAAAAATTTGTAACGACAAAATCCGTACCTTGAAAATTGAGACAAGAAGATTGGAACAAAAAATTGATTTTTATATTGAACAAAAAGATGGGTACAATCCCTCTATATTTTTTATAACATAGTAAATTGTACTCTAATTCGATCTCCTTCAAAGTGGATCTACCGATTCAATGGCTCAGTTAGTGTTTCTCGAACAAATCGATGATGTATCTTTTGAAGGATCAATTTGATGATGTGAAGATGTTAGGTTTGCTTGATTTTGATTAATTTGACAGTGGTTGATTCACTAGAAGATGAATGTTAGCACAAATTCAATCACAAGTAATGGATGTCTTGAAGAGGACTCGATCGCCCGATAAGAAGTAGAATTTTAAGTATTTTTCAATAACTAAGGTCGTCGAAAACTAAAAAATTGATTTTTAATTTTTGTATTTGCCTATTGTTTTCTCCCAAGTCAAGTCCTCGCCCTTTTTGATAGTAATGCGATTTTTTTATAAATGCGCTTTAAGCTTAAAAAAAACCTTAGGAGTTATGTTATGTGACGTATGCCTTGTTCTATAATGGATCAATTGAATTTTATTAATGAAGCCCAAATTATCTCTCTTTTTTTAATGATTGAGCTCAAAATAATTAGTCAAATAAAATTAATTTATTTTGACTAATTAAAATTAACTTTTTACATATATAATTTTTTTAACGCCAACAAATCAATCCTATTTTATTACAGCGTGCCAAAAACATCAAATTTCTATTTATAGAAATTGTCTATTGTAAGTATTTCTTGAACAAAAAAATTGAATTCAAAACGAGGTCTTCGACCTAGGCCAACTCGCCCGACGATTCGACTCGGTGACCCGCGAGGGGACAGCGCCCAGCGGAGTAGTTATTTGGACCAAACGGCAAGGTCAAATCTGTAAATTAAAACAAACCCTAGTAGTCTTCTCTTATACTGTGAAGCTCGTCTCTTTCACTCCTCACAAGCTGGAAAGCGCGTTTAGCTCCTGCGGCGACCTTAACAGGTTAGGGTTTTGCTCTGATCATACTTTACTTCTTTCTTTTGCCACTCTAAGCTTGTCACTTTTCTTCCGATCTAGTTAATGTGAATGTGGATGTATTGTGCTATCTTTTGTTGACTGGTTGATAACGGAGCAGATACGCTGTTTGCTATTAGTCATGCGCCTGTTAGTGTGAATTATGAGCTGATTTTGCGATCGAGTGGTGAAAGTATTGATCTTTGGTTCGTATGATTTTTTTTTTCCTTTAATGCGTCAAGAGGTGTTTGTGGTTTGATTGTGTGTTTACGGTTTTGGGTGTTATCATTTGTGCGGTGTTCTTTGATTGGTGTTTTATAACCGATCTAATGTTTGTTAAAACTCTAGATCAATAACGAAGATGATGATGATGATGATGTTGATGTTGATGATTCGCTAAAATCTAATTAAAAAACTGAATGATGAAGTAAATTTATACTTCATCCTTGTATTAATAACTCGAGATTCAAGCTAGTAATATTGATTTGTTTGTTGAAACTTATGCTGTTGAGCTTAAGAGCACCGTTGCTGTACCTGTGACTTGCTATTGACACTTTTTGTATAACTTACACTGTTTCTCTTATCCTTGTCCATGCAACCTGCAAAATCCGACTGGATATGGATTGAAATAAATGAATGAGGATTCTTTTTTCCATTTGTATGAGCTAAAGTCAAGAACTGATAACGAACCCTTTGATTCCCCAGAACATGATACAGAAAAGGAAATTTGAATTATTGTACTGTAAAAATGGGAGATCCACATCAACCAAGTTAAATGTTTGAAAGAAGCCTCCTTCAGTTGTGTTTTTTCTTTCCTTCTAAAATTCAAAATCTCATTTCTTTCACCCCTCCATTTTGTCAGTGTGATGAAAGGGAGTTGGTGTTTATGTGTTCTTACAAGACATGGGAGGGGCAAAAACATTCTTCTTACTGAGACAATTCTTGTTGTTTTTCAAATATCATATGGCGTTGACAATTTTGGATCTACTTGTGAAAATGATTGTTTCTGTCTTGTTTGAAGGGCAGCAGGTTTTAAAGGGATGTTACTAGCTTTGTGAGGGGAATGTGTATTTCTGACCTGGTGCCTATCTAATGTGACTTTTGTTTGCAGGTCACCGTCCTGTGTTGGAAACATGGCTGATGGAACACAGCATCCATGTATATTACAGAAAATCCATGGGCAATCTTACCTCTTTTCTAGGCTGTCCCCTGGCCTGCATGCCAGGAATTATGGTGTGCAGAATATGACCAGTGGATATGTTACTGGAGGTTTGCAGGAAGCTTTGCCCTCAGGATGCCAAGGCTCTCTTGCACTCTTTTCACCTTTATCTCCGATCTGTGTACAAGCTCCAGCTGAGAAAGGTGGAGCTGCATTTATGGTGGATTTTCTCATGGGAGGTGTTTCTGCTGCTGTTTCAAAGACAGCGGCTGCTCCAATTGAAAGAGTTAAGCTTTTAATTCAAAATCAAGATGAGATGATCAAGGCTGGCCGGTTGTCTGAACCATACAAGGGCATTTCTGACTGCTTTGCTAGAACCATGAAGGATGAAGGCATCCTTTCTCTTTGGAGAGGCAACACAGCTAATGTTATTAGATACTTTCCGACCCAGGTAAATTTCTTTTGGATTGTTGTTTCTTTTTCTCCTTTTTAGATATTTTGTTTTTTATTATGTTGAAAGTGTAAGTTGTGAACAAAAAGAAGGCAAACAATTTTCCAAGAGATTTGCAAAAAATGAAAAACAAGAAAGAACCGCAGCTCCCGGTTTTGAACATCTCCTGTTTGTTCTTGCTCCAATAGATATGCGTATTGGATAATTTTCTTAATTATCAAGATTAGTTATAGTTGATAGAATGACATAGCTCACAGGTTAATTGTGATAAGCATTACCCTCTTTTTATTGTCCCTCCTCAAATTGTCATGCTTAGACCTTAAATTTGTGCATGCAATGCAGGCCCTGAACTTTGCTTTCAAGGATTATTTCAAGAGGCTGTTCAACTTTAAAAAAGACAGGGATGGCTACTGGAAGTGGTTTGCGGGAAACTTAGCATCTGGAGGTGCAGCTGGTGCTTCATCTCTTCTATTTGTTTATTCTCTGGACTATGCACGAACACGTTTGGCTAATGATTCCAAGGCTGCTAAAAAAGGTGGTGAAAGGCAGTTCAACGGTTTGATTGATGTTTACAAGAAAACCCTCAAATCTGATGGTATCGCCGGGCTTTACCGAGGATTCAACATTTCATGTGTTGGAATTATAGTGTACCGTGGTCTGTATTTTGGAATGTATGATTCTCTGAAACCAGTGGTTCTAATTGACAAGTTGCAGGTATATGAAACTATAAGAACTTGCATGCTAAGTTACATACTTTTATTTTTCTTTTTTGAGTCGCATTGAGAATTCTCTTAGCTGTGAACCTCAATTCACTTTTTTGACGGGATACTCAACTGCTTGCCTTCTGTGTTATAACAGGATAGCTTCCTGGCTAGTTTCCTACTGGGATGGGGAATTACCATAGGTGCTGGATTAGCCTCTTACCCAATTGATACCGTGCGAAGAAGGATGATGATGACCTCTGGGGAAGCGGTGAAGTACAATAGCTCCTTGGATTGTTTCCGTCAGGTGATCAAGAATGAGGGTCCTAAATCACTTTTCAAGGGTGCTGGTGCCAACATTCTCAGAGCTGTTGCAGGGGCTGGTGTGCTTGCTGGTTATGACAAGCTGCAGGTAATTATGTTGGGTAAGAAATATGGGTCTGGTGGCGGCGGTTAACATCATGACCATTAGATTGATGATGACGATCAGGAAAATGGCAACTTGTAGGGTCTCTTATAATACCAAAAAACATCTATTTGAATTTTGAATGTTGTTAATTGTGCTCCATCTCTAGAAGCTGTATTTCTTGGTGTGGTCCATGTTTTGAGAGAATAATTCAAAATGTTTTTTTCTTACAGTTAATATGCTTTTTTGAGAATGCAGTGTTGTATTATGTAGGGAGTTTCCTATGAATGATCTCCTGTATGACTGATGAAGTTGAATAAGCTTGCTTCAAGATTGATTACCACCTGCATATTCTTTTTTATTTGTTCAATGTTTTGTGGGCTTGATGGTGTTCATTTTCATTTTTCTATTTTCTATTTAATTTTCACGGGCCAAAAATAAAAAATAAAAAATAAAAAATTGCTGTGGCCAACTGACTTTTAACATGTTATTGTATATAATGAATATATATTATTGACCGACCGTCAGACGAAACAGGCCCTAGAAATTCAAAATACCCTTTCTATTAAGTTCTGCAACGATGTATGCAAGTTAAATGATAATTCATACTTTGCAAAAAATGACCTGGTGGCCAACAGCAGCGTTGAACAGTTGGTTGTTACGGGTAAGTCTCTCTCCCTGAGTTCGATTTTCATGTAAATTATTATGTGTTGTATCTGACATGTGTTCATCTTGCAAAATGTTGCATGTAGCTCAGTGCATGTGCAGGCGTGCGTACGCAGGAGGAATAAACCAGCAAGGATTTGACTATTTGAGTTGTCATTTGAAGCGGAATAGGAGGGCAGCTTGGGACATCACCCAACCACAATTCCATGACTCTTAACAATGTTGCGTGTTTTTTATTCACTAGGTTATCTTTTTAATGATTAATTCACTTTGAATACTCATTCATTACTTTCTCAATTTAGGTGTTTCATATGAGCATGGAGCCCAAGTCATGGTCCAAAGTTGGTGGCGGCACATTAAAATTGTTCTCCCGCTGATGATGGACTTACTATTTTTTATTTTGGAATGTTAATGATGTTCGTACATTTGGGAGGACTAAGGATACCTTTTTTTTGTCATTTTTATCAAAAAAGAAAAAATTTGACAGGATGGATTGAAGTGTCTAGTGGATCCCGTTTCAAATTTGGAATAAGCTTAAATATCTAAAAATATTGAGGAAAAGAAAATAGGAAGAATTTTACTTTAGGAAAGTGAAACAAAAAAATTGTATCAAATTAATGACATCCTTAATATTTGATTTTTGTTAATTTTTAATCATATTAGAATAGTTTTTCATTTTTAGTAATATTTGATAGAGAAAATTTGGTGAAAAATAACTTTTCTTCTTATTTTCTTTTCTTTTCTTTTTCCCAAATTAAATCCTTAATCCAAACTAACCCTAAAAATATTTTTAATGCTCACAAGATGCGGGCCAAGGGGGGTCAATGCTTGGCTTGAAAATAATCAGGAAAAATGAGACTAAATTTGATTCATGGAGTCGCAACTAACTTGTTATTTAACTAGTTGTGATTGTATGACTTAATTGCTATTCACTAATTGATCTCTAACCTAAACTAGGTCCAACAAATTTGCAGTCTTGTCTTGTGCTATAAGAGTGGAGTTTGGGAGTATGAATATATGAGAGAAAATGTTGAAAATTGGCGCTTTGATACCAATTGTTGATGCAAATGCACAGCGGAAGACCTCACAAACTCGAATCAAATCGGAACAAGTAATGCAAGCACTCGACGATGAATATATGGAAATTAACAATCAACCATAATGAATAAAGGAAAGCAATTAATCAAACACGATACAAGAATTTACGTGGTTTCGGCAATTTGCCTACGTCTACTAGAGCAAGCAATTGTTTTTTACTATCTCATGTGAAGCTTACATCAAGATTATCAAATAAGGGTTACAAATATTGATTAAATACTAATTCTATGTATACAAAAGACTTAGACTATAATTAAAAACACTTATGTAGCAATCCCTTCGGAGGAAAATCCTTCAAAATCTCCCAATCTACTGATCTTCGATTCAAATTCCGTAACTTGCGTCGAACGAAACCATCGACAGTTTGATGCGGAGAGTTGTTCCTGCTCCAAACTGAAACCGTTGACGGTTTGATACCGAGAGCAAACCGTCTCTAATATCGTCAACCAATCCGTCGACGGTTTGATCCTACAACTAGCCTCCTTATTCTTTGTATCACTATGTTTTCCTAGGTGTATGCGTTCCACTCAAATATAAGCCATATCTCCAACAATCTTCATCTTGGCGAATATTCACCATTTAGGAGAAAATCGAAAGCATAACCCTGCTGCTCCACCCGGGATAGTAGATTGAGACCGCCTCCCGTCTAGGACCCGGAGATGTAAACCAAGTCCAAGCGACGCTTACTCTTGTCCGTGGTAATTGAAACTCCACCTAACTAAATACCTAGCTCCTTGAACAATCCTCTAAACCGCAATGCTACTTTGGAAGCCTCAGTTACTGCTAAGTACTCCGACTCAGTGGTTGAAAGTGCAACTTGAGACTATTGATGTGTTCTTAAAATATGTTATTTTAGGCCCCTATTTACCTATGTGATGTTCTTATTTACTTTGTAATTATCCCTTCTTATCATTGTTCGGAGTTACACATGGTATGTTTCATGTTTCAGGAAATTAAAACTTAAATCAAGGAGTTAAGCAGTGCATGGAGTCAATACTGGAAGCACAAGGCTTGACCAAGTGCTCAACCAAGTCTCTAAGGCCTTGATTCATCTAAAGTTGCATGACTCTAATCGACCATGTGGTGCGACCAAACAGTCACAAGGGGCGACCAAGTCAAGATAAGAAGACTCCAGAGTGCTCATTAAAAGAAGATTCATGAAGACCCTTGACCAGGGCGTGACCAAGAGACCTTGGACGTGTGACCTGGTTGACGATGCCATCAATTGAATAAAGAAGTAATTGAAGAGTTTCCATAATGGTTCGACTAGGGCGTGACAAGGAGAATTTAAAGTGCGACTAGGTAGACTTCTATCGAGTTCAGAAATCTGTTGCGCAAGATTTTTGGCAAAAGTTTCCTAATTTGAATTTCTATGTGTGTAAACCCTAAGGTATAAAATCAAACTTCAAACAAATGATTAAAGATTTCCCTTTGGTCTCTCTTCGGTCCCTTGAGTCCCTCGAGTTCCGTTGGGTGCCATTTAGATTAGTTTTCTTTTACTCGTCCATTTACATTGCTTTGTTTAATTTCAAGTTGCAAGTTCAATTGTAATTCAAATCCTGCTTTGTTTCAATTTCGAATTTCAATACAAGTCATGCTTTTAATTTCGTTTTTCAATACCTTGTATTTATGTTTAATTTCATGTACAATAAGTAGTTAATTTACTTTGTTCTCTGGTAGTGATGAAACCCTAGGCAAGAACAGCATAGCTAGGATTCAGTCAGTTGTGCATAATAGGGTATGGTTGCTATAGAGGAATGTGTGTTCTCTAGATAGGGTATACCTCGTTCTCTCGATCGTGCTCCAGAAGATTGGTGCAAACCCAGCTACGCTATGCTACTACTCGAGTGGATTACTTGATTGTTGAAACTCTAGTATGGATAATTAACGAAACCTAGTTATCGCATATCAACTAGGGTGGATTCATAACCAGGGAATTGCTTTTCCATAAGAATTTTAATTCAATTTTAATTGCTTTCATAGTTTAATAGAAAAACCAAAATCAATCTTTTTCTCCTTGTTCTAGTGTAGTAAACTAAGTTAACTTGGTAAACCGTTGCATTGAGTCCCTGAGATCGACACCCGACTTGCTCATTGTTCTATTGAACTTGGGATTAGTTAGGTTTTATAAATTTTATCTTTGGTAATTAAGAACTTAAGCCTTGGTGAGCCTACCAAATTTTGGCATCGTTGTCGGGAACTTAGTTATTATAGTGAGCCAAACCTCAGTGTAGTTTACTACGTGATTTTTTTTTTTGTTTTTATTTTTGTTTGCTATTTGAATTCTTGAGATTCTTTGCTAAAGAGTTGTGTGCAAGGTTTGAGATCTCTGGATACCGAATTAGTACCTATAGACCTTGAGATTGAGAGATCCCATAGGTCGGCTAGGAAATCCACTTCTAGTCTAGAGTTAGTTGAGTCCTCTAAGCCTAAAGCTATGGCCGACCACCAACCGGTTCTCATTTTCCATAATCAAAACCAAAACCTAGAACCTTTTGCTCCCTATCGACTTGCGGCGGAGGAGCAACCTTTTCAGCCCCTTAGGGACTATTTCACTCCTAATGCATACACCTTGCCGTCTTGCATTTGGTTCCCAGATGTCGAGACGCCGCAATTTGAAATCAAGACTTCCACCATCTTGATGCTTCTTAACTTCTTTGGGAATTCAACTGAAAATCCATATAAGCATCTTTATGAGTTCCTTGAAATTTGCTCCACCATCCGTATATCCAACTTTGGTGATGATGCCCTCCGCCTTAGGTTATTTCCGTTCTCTCGGAAGGACAAAGCCAAATATTGGCTAAATTCTTTAGAGCCAAACTCAGTAACCACCTAGGCAACCATGAAGCACGAATTCCTCAAAAGGTACTTCCCCATTGGGAAGACGAACCAGCTTAGAAAGGCTATCACCAGTTTTTCACAGATAGAAGATGAGTGATGAGTCCCTAAAATGCACTATTTTAGGCCATCATTTACCTTTGTTTTGTCTTCTTTTATCTTGTATATACCCTTTGTTAACATAGTTAGGAGTTATGCAAGGTTTATTTGTGTTTCAGGAAATACAGTTTAAAACAGAGAAGTTAGGCAATTCAAGAAGCAAAAGGAGGAATTGGAGTGCATAAAGCATAAAGCAACTGCTTAGTCAAACCCCTAGGGCCTCGACACACATCAAAAAAGGAGAAGAGTCTGTTCGACCATGTGGTGCGACTAGCGACACAAGGGGCGACCTAGTCATAAGCTGCAGACTCCAAGGTTCAAACTAAAAAAATGCTGCAAGGTTCGACAAAGTGATCGACCAAGTGACCCTCAAGGGCGACCAAGTCGAGTTCCTGAGCTGAATTGAAGATTGAGATACCGCAAGTCTCAACCAATAGCTTGGCCAACAAGGCTCTGTGGCGCGACTAGATTGAAGATGCTGAAGTTTGAATTCTTGATTTCCCGCGAGCCTCGACCAAGGCGTGACCAAGGGAAAGCATGGGTGCGACTTGGTGGACAGCTAATGATGATCTTTTGCACGAGATTTTATGCAAACTTTCCTAGTTTGAAATTCGAACCTTGTAAACCCTAATGGGTATAAATATTAGTTCCAAATATGTGCTTAGGGTTCCTCTTTGGCCTCTTTTGGGTTAGTAATAGACCTAAAATGTAACGCCCCGAATCTAAATCCGAGGTTCAGAGTATTATTTGAAAAAAACCTCTAATACCACCTTGTGACACCCCGAACCAGCCACGTGAGGCTTAAGTGCCACATATTCATTTCACCTGTATCTGATAACATTATCTCAATCACGCAGCGGAAATAGCAACAATTCTTCCATAATAGACCAGAGTTTCTACATCTATATAACCTCAAAAGTACAAACTAGCATCCAGTATTCACAACCATTCACAATTCTAAAAACATAAATATATTATAACCCCAAAAATTATAACCAAAGTTTATACCCTCTCTTTATTTTGAAAATTCTATACCAGCCCCAAGCTCTCTAAGCTTGATCACGCGAAGGTCCTGAAAAAAAAGATATAGTTCAACTATCGGGTGAGACACATCTCAATAAGGATGGAATACATTAAATCAGCGTGTGACAATCATTAGGTTTAAGTACAACATATATGTATATTCATTATTTTCAAATGGAACGATAATTATGAAATCATTCTCTATTCCTACTAAAACACATGTAAGGTATTTTACCAACGAGAGTTCCTAAGGATAGGGGTGATTAGCCGTCCATACAAGTAGCACCCCTCTGCTCTGATATCTTAAGCAACCTATGGTCACAACTGAAGCATATCAGGGAACTTACCTTACTCAATAAGCCCTCAAGTGGTTAGTTTATCTCATACTCACACATTCACACAAAGGTTTACTAGCAGAAGTTCCCAAAAATAGGGAAGATTACCTGCCCATACAAGTAGCTTCCCTCTACTCTGATACATTTTGCAGCCTAATATAACTACATCTGATACCTATCGGGGGCACTCGCCTTTCTTAGCAAGCCCTCAAGGGGAATGTATACTTTGCCTCAAATACATATTATACTACTATATTTAATACTGATAATACTTTACTACATTACTCTTTATGTTGTCATCTCTATGTCATTCATTACATTCACATTCATATTCTATATTTCCCATTTCTGTATTCATGTCTGCTTTCACATATTCTATTTTCATGTCATTTCCATTTGCTGTTCTTATAACCATTGCTTCCTTATCTACTATTTCCATATCCGTTGTTCTCATATTATCCATGGTTAAACTTACAATTATGAATTTAGAACCCTTTATACCGGTGATGAAATCATAGTCAATGTTCCGCCCCATGACGGGTTGTGCGGCCTGAATGCTGGGCTTAACCTTGGTTGGCCCACCAAAGTTAAATCAACCACATTCTACAATCTGTAGGTACGATTGGCTATTCCCATACTGGTCTATACACCTGGGGGACACAACCCTCCCCAACACAATCAACCATTTCGTCTCCACACTCTATCTAAGACGTGTGGGTGCACTAGCGCTACCATACATATCTGCAATAATTATGTGCCCTTTTTTGGTCCATCGGAGTTCTCAAACCATACTTTGTAATTTAACATTATCATACACATGCAAAATAAGTCATATCACAATTTAATTCTTAATGCATTTCCAGTATTTCCAGCATCTCATACATAAATCATAGTTCAACATAGAAACTTCATTTTACTTATGCCACACAATTTAACAACATTTATTCATACGTTTACTGAAAATAAGCCAACCCATAATCATCATTTAAAACTGAAAATATTTACTTAATTTCTTACACAATTAACGAGAAATTCCACCATTTTAACTTTCCATTTTCACAAATAATATCTAATAGCACAACCTTAGGCTCAAAAATTTACAGTTCAAACGGTTGGCATATTAGAACCCACATGAAAATCATATACATATATACATAATATTTCCATTGTTCTCTAGTTATTTCCTCAAAAATCCTAATGTAATATATGCCCTTTACCTAATTTCTTGAACTACACCAACAAGAACCCCAAAATGGTGCTTGTGGTACTCACCCGAAACCTAAATCAAAAACCCTATTTAAATAAGATTAACCCCAAATAACCTATTATTTTAACATTTTATCAACCTATAAATCTCAAATAAACATTTAAAACTCCAAAAACTTGAAATCCTAACCCTTACCTCAACTTTGGAGCGAATCCTGAAAAGCCCAATTTAGAAATCTATTCTGCTAGATGTGTAGAGAATCTCCCCTAGAACATCGTAGTGGTTCCCGTTTGTTGATTAGGGCTGAATCCAGCCCAGAAACTTAGAGAGAAGGCAAAGAAAGACGTTTTAGAGAGAGAGAGAAATGAAGCAAAAGTGATTTCTTCGCGGAGAAGCTTCCTCAAGCTAATTTATACATGATGTTGCCACGTGGCTTCGTCGGCAAGAGGATGCATTCGTCGACGAAACCTAAAATTTGAAATTCACTCTCTTAGGATATCTTCATCGACGAGGGACTGAACTTCGTCGACGATCCATAGAAGATCACTCGTCGACGAAGACAGAAGATTCATTGACGGGGTCTGCTGTCTTTCCCTTTCAAATTTTTCCTTTCTTCCTTGTTATTTATTTATTTATCTATTCTATTTACTATCATTCCTAATTATTTTAATAGTTATAATTTTTTGGGTCTCTACATTCTCCCCTCCTATAGAAAATTTTGTCCTTGAAAATTTTCTAATAATTCATTTCCATATTTCTACACTTCGCTAACTCACTATATCTCATACAATTCAATATAAACCATCATCTGAAATTCTATATTAACTACAATCAAATAAAACCTTCATTATTTTAAACATAAACTCATATCTGTCCCCTTGGCTTTATCTGCCTCGCCTAGGATCGTCGTATACACACGTGCTAGACCACCTCCACCTCGGGGTACTTGCTGGTTTCCCCGAATCTGGTTTGGTGCAGGTTCAATAGGCAGTAGTTCACGAAAATTCCTTCTAATGTGCCCCGATTTACCGCACTTATAGCAGTAAGGACCTCAATCTCGGCATTCACCCCTATGCCTCTTATTACATTTCTTACATAAAGAATAAGATAGATTATCCTGATAACCAGAATAACCTCGATCTATTGTCTCCTGCCTCGGGCCCAAAGTATCTTTCTCTTTCTTCCACGATCCTTGACTACCCTCAGCTTGAAAACTAGAAGTTGCATGTCTTTTCCTCTGCTCTGTCAGCTATGTACCAGCCTAGATGCTCTTCTCCAGTACTGAAGCCTTGTCTACTAAGTCTGAAAAATTCTAGACCTTGAACCCTACTACCATATTATAAACCCTTTGTCTCATGCCTTTTTCAAACCTTTTGGCCTTCCTTGCCTTGTTCGGGATTAGGAAAGGAGCAAAATGCGAAAGTTCGGCGAACTTAGCCGCATTTTCCCCTACAGTCATATTCCCTTGTGTTGGATTAGTAAATTCTTCAATCTTTTCCTTTCTGATAGATAAAGGAAAATACCTATCAAAGAATAGCTCCTTAAATCAATTCCATGTCAAAGCTATCTTTACTAACCTCTGTTCCTCTAGCAGCTTCACAAAAAGCCCCTAGAGTTTTGCATCCCCTAACATCTTAAATGCGGCATAGCAGACCTTCTCCTCGTTCTTGCAGCCAAGTACTTCCAGTGTTTTCTCTATTTTCTGAACCCAGTTTTTTGCTGTCACTAGATTAGGTCCTGCCTCAAAAGTAAGAGGGTTCAACCTCATAAACTCTTTGATGCTACAACCCTGATCTACCACTAGACAGTTCTGCCTTCTAGCATCCTTCCTCGTTTCTGCCCTGACCTATCGGGTTATACACCGCAGCATTGTGGAGGTATCAAAATCCTCTTCACTGAAAGTTTTCGAATCATCCCTTCCTTCAACCTCTACATCCTTGTCCCTATAATCTATCCTGAAAATAGAACAGAAAAGGGATAAGAATTTCATTATCATAACCCTATCAACACAATCATTAATCTAAATCCCAATATACACCCAACTTTTCAATTTATGACTAGTTTCACAGCTCCGAAACGAAATCATCTAAGGTTTACAGTGACTTTTCTGAGGTCGTTGACTACTTCAGAAAAGTCATAGGAAATCGTCGACGTATTTCCGTCTCTAGGCTACAAAACAAAATCCTATACTTTTCAACACCTAACCTACCTATTTCCTATCCTCATTATCACCTATTCCTATACTCTGGTATTAATCATTCCTTAAATCTGCAGAATTCCAAAACCTAATGCTATGATACAAAAATGTAACGCCCCAAACCTGAATCCGGGGTCTGAAGTGTTACTTGAAAAACACCTCAGATACCAAATTGTGACTCCTCGAACCCGCCAAGTGGGGCCCGAGTGCCACATGTTCATTTCACCTGTATCTGATAACATAATCTCAATCACGCAGCAAAAATAACAACAATTCTTTCATAATAGACTAGATTTTTTACATCTATACAACCTCAAAAGTACAAACCAACATTCAGTATTTACAACCATTTACAACTCTGAAAACATAAATATATTACAACCCCAAAAATTATAACCAAAGTTTATACCCTCTTTTTTTCAAAAATTCTATACCAGCCCCAAGCTCTCTAAGTTCGATCACGTGAAGGTCCTAAAAAAGATAAAGTTCAACTATCGGGTGAGATACATCTCAGTAAGGATAAAATACATTAAATCAGTGTGTAACAATCATGAGATTTAAGTACAACATATATGTATATTCATTATTTTCAAATAAAACCACAATTATGAAATCATTCTCTATTCCTACTAAAACATGTGCAAGGTATTTTACCAACAAAAGTTTCCAAGGATAGGGGTGATTACCTGCTATACAAGTAGCACCCCTCTGCTCTGATACCATAAGCAACCTATGGTCACAACTGAAGCATATCAGGGTACTTACCTTACTCAGTAAGCCCTCAAAGGGTTAGTTTATCTCGTGCTACATCTGATACCTATCAGGGCACTTACCTTTCTTAGCAAGCTCTCAGGCGGAGTGTATACTTTGCCTCAAATACATATTATACTACTATATTTAATACTGATAATACTCTACTACATTACTCTTTATGTTGTAATCTCTGTGTCATTCATTACATTCACATTCATATTCCATATTTCTCATTTTTGTATTCATGTCTGCTTTCACATATTCTATTTTCATGTTATTTCCGTCTGTTGTTCTTATAATCATTGCTTCCATATCTACTATTTCTATACCCGTTGTTCTCATATTATCCATGGTTAAACTTATAATTATGTGTTTAGAACCCTTTATATCGGTGATGAAATCATAGTCATGCTTCCGCCCCATGATGGGTTGTGCGGCCCGAAGGCTGGACTTAACCCTGGTCGACCCACCAAAGTTAAATCAACCACATCCTACAATCTATAGATACAATTGGCTGTTCCCAAACTGGTCTAGACTCGAGGTGGACATTACCCTTCCTAGGATAATCGACCTTCCCATGTCCACACTCTATCTAAGATGTGTGGGTGTACTAGCGCTACCGTACATATCCGCAATAGTACTGTGCCCTTTTCTGGTCCACCGGAGTTCTCAAACCATACATTGGAATTTAACATTATCAAACATATGCAAAATAAGTCATATCACATTTAAATTCTCAATGCATTTCGAGTATTTCTAACATCTCATACATAAATCATAGTTCAACACAGAAACTTCATTTTACTCATGCCACACAATTTAACAACATATATTCATACGTTCACTGAAAATAAGCCAACTCATAATCATCGTTCATATACTGAAAATTATCATCTTACACAATTAACCCGTAAATCTGCCATTTTAACTTTTCATTTTCACAAATAATATCTAGTAGCACAGCCCTAGGCTTAGAAATTTACAATTCAAACGGTTGGCATTTCATAACCCACATGAAAATCATATACATATATACCTATTATTTCCATTTTTCTACAATTATTTCCTAAAAAATCTTGATTTAATATATTCCCCTTACCTGATTTCTTGAATTATGCTAGTAGGAACCCCAAAATGATACCTATGGTGCTCACTCGAAGCCTGAATCAAAAACCCTAGTTTAATTAGATAAACCCCAAATAACCTATTATTTCAACATTTTATCAACTTATAAACCTCAAATAAACATTTTAGACCCCAAAAACTAGGAATCCTAACCCTTACCTCAACTTTGGAGCAATTCTTGAAATGCCTAGTTTAGAAATCTACTTCGCTAGATGTGTAGAGAATCACCCCTAGAACACCGTAACGATTCCCATTTTTTGATTTAGGCTGAATCTGGGCCAAAAACTTTGAGAGAAGGTAGAGAGAGACGTTTTAAAGAGAGAAAAATGAATAAAAAGTGATTTATTCATGGAGAAGCTTCCTCAAACCAATTTATACACAATGTTGCCACGTGGCTTTATCGACGAGAAGATAGGATTCGTCAACGAACCACAGAAGAGAATTCATCAATGAGAGGATGCATTCGTCGACGAAACATAAAATTTGAAATTCACCCTCTTGGGATATCTTCTTCAATGAGGGACTGAACTCCGTCAACAATCCGTAGAAGATCACTCATCGACGAAGACAGAAGATTCATCGACGAGGTATGTTGTCTTTCCCCTTAAAATTTTCCCTTTTCCCTTGTTATTTATTTATCTATTCTATTTATTATCTTTCCTAATTATTTTAATAGTTATAATTTTCTGGGTCTCTACATTCTCCCCCTCCTTCAAAAAATTTCATACTCGAAATTTTGCTAATCAATCATTTCCACATTTCTACAATTCATTAACTCGCTATATCTCATACAATTCAATATATACGATCATCTGAAATTCTATATTAACAACAATCAAATAAAACTTTCATTATTTTAAACATAAACTCATACCTGCCCCCTTGGCTTTATCTTCCCCAGGATCATCACATATACACGTGCTAGACCACCTCCACCTCGGGGTACTTGTCGGTTTCCCTGGATCTGGTTTGGTGCAGGTGCAATAGGCAGCAATTCATGACGATTCCTTCTTATATGCCCCGGTTTACTGACCCTATAACAGTTAGGACCCCTAGATCGACATTCACGCCTATGTCTTTTATTACATTTCTGACATAAAGAATAAGACAGATTATCCTAATAACCAGAATATCCCCGATCACCCGTCTCCTGCCTCGGGACCATAGTATATTTCTCTCTTTTCCACAATCCCTCACTACCCTCAGCTTAAAAACTAGAAGGTGTAGGCCTCTTCCTCTGCTTTATCGGCTTTGTACAGCCCTGGATGCTCTTCTCCAGCATCGAAACCTTATCTACCAAGTTCGAAAGATTTTGGACCTAAAATCCTACTACCATCTCAGGCCTTTTTCAAACTTTCTGGCCTTCCTCACCTCGTTCGGGATCAGGAACGGAGCAAAATGCGACAGTTCAACAATCTTAGCCGCATATTCCCCCACAGTCATATTCCCTTGTGTCGGATTAGTAAATTCTTCAATCTTGTCCTCTCTGATAGATAAAGGGAAATACCTATCGAAGAATAGCTCCTTGAATCGCCACATCAGAGCTATATTTACTAACCTATGTTCCTCTAGCAACTTCACAGAAAGCCTTCAGCGTTTCCTATCTCCTACCATCTTAGATGCGGCATAGCGGACCTTCTCCTCGTCTATGCAGCCAAGTATTTCTAGTATTTCCTATATTTGCTTAACCCAGTTTTCTGCAGTCATTGGATCAAGTCCTCCCTAAAAAGTAGGACGGTTCAACCTCATAAACTCTTTGATGCTACAACCCTGATCTACCACTAAATAGTTCTGCCTTCTAGTATCCTTCCTCATTTCTGCCCTGACTTGTGGGGCTATACCCCGCAGCATCATGGAGGTGACAATATTCGCCCCACTAGAAGTTTTTGAATCATCCCTTCCTTCAGCCTTAACATCCTCATCCCTATAATTCATCCTAAAAATAGAACAAAAGGGATAAGAATTCCATTATCATAACCCTATCAACACAATCATTAATCTAAATCCCAATATACACCAAACTTTTCAATATAGGACCAGTCTCATAGCTCATAAATGAAATCATCTAAGGTTTACCGTGGCTTTTATGAGGCCATCGACTGCTTCAGAAAAATCACAGGAAATCATCGACATATTTCTGTCTCCAAGCTACAAAACAAAATCCTATACCTCTCAACACCTAACCTACCCATTTCCTATCCTTATTATCACCTATTCTTATACTCTAGTTGTAATGCCCTAGACCTGCCAAGTGGAGCTCTGAGGTCATGTGTCACATTCACTTGTTTCTAACACCATATGCCACAATCATGCAATGGAAGTAAAATAAGTAACCTCAATTTAAATATCAGAGTCTATCTATAAATCCTGAAATATTTACAACAACTGTTTATATTACATTCCAAAACTTAAAAAAAAAAAAAAAAAACATAACTTAATACTGACTACCATTACAAGCACTCCAAAGTTTACCACAAAATACTACCCTGCCCTGGAGCCCTAAGCTCGACCTGTTGATGGAATTGAAAATATAATCATCCAGTAGGGTGAGACACATCTCAGTAAGGAAGAACAAATCATAGCAGTGTGAATGGCAGAGTGTTTAAATATTATAAAATATATATTTGTTTGCCATTCACCATCAACCGCAGCTAAGAAACACATCAACAATATCAACATAAATCTTTGAGTTCATACCCACATTTTAATATGCATAAATTATGACCTCTGATTTCATTCTCACATTCATAATTATTTTTAATAATAATACCTTAGAATAGGGAATATTACCTGCCCATACAAGTAGTTTTTCTTTACTCTAATACAAGCATCAGGACATTCACCTTACTCAGTAAGCCCTCGGGCTATGTATATAGACAAAGTCTCCAAGAATAAGGAAGGTTACCCATCCATACAAGTAGCTTCCCTTTGCTCTGGAATCAACTGAAAATACCAGGGCACTCGCCTTTCTTAGCAAGATCTTGGCAGAAAGTTTTACTTTGCCATATATATATATATATATATATATATATATATATATATATACATATAATTAAATTAATATATAACATTCATATTATCATATCCCATTCCACATAAATAATACACGGTCTAAGGAGCTCCATAACTAGATTTAAATAGAGTTCATAGAGGTTTTCCTTTCAAACCCCAACCAATTTAACGTCCCTATTCAAAATTTGATATATGCATTGGGTTTCCCGAGCCAAACCGTTAATGGTTTGGCCCAAACTGTCGACAGTTTTAGTCAGACAGTAAAGTCTCTCAGACACTACTCCAAACCATCGACGATTTCCCTTGCTGCACCCTGATTTCCAGTTTTAGTCAGACAGTAAAGTCTCTCAGACACTACTCCAAACCATCGACGATTTCCCTTGCTGCACCCTGATTTCCATTAGGTTTTCTCTTTGTGCATGCCTTCCACTTGTTATATAAGCCACATATCATAACAATCTCCACCTTGGAGAACATACGCCCTTTAGGAGAAACTAAAAACATAAACCCGTTGCTCCACCTTGACCTTGGGACATTAGGTTGGGTCGCCTCCTGTCTAGCAACTGGAGACAAAAACCAAGTCCAAGCAATGCTTGAACTTGTCTGTGGCATTTTTGGCTTTTTCCATGAACCCCGATTTAGTTGTATATGTAACACCCGAAGACTATACCCTAGACTTCCAACAAGTAGGTCTTCCCACAACAGTAAACATAAACCCTGTTGTAAACCTCCTGTCAACGAAGCCCCCTGCATAATCTGCAACAACAAATCTTATAACTAACGAACCACTTTGTTGCATGCCAAAACACCCCATTTCACTAGAATAGGGTACATTTGACATATCCTAGACATCAACATCCGTCCTTGGGTACTGAGCGATAGACATTTTACATTGATTCTCCATAAAACCACCCTGAGATGGCAAAGAAAGTCTCCATCCAGTTTTATCCACAAAACCACCATGAGATAACACTAATATTCCTATAGCTCTGTCCATATGAATCTTTAAATTGAGACCTTTCTTGGCCATACTCAAAACCTTCATGTCAAATACCTTCCTAGCTAATAACATGTCATTCACAAATAACAAATACATCACTCCCTTGCATCCTATCTCCCCCTTCCATCCTGGAAGTTCCACTAACTCCCATATATGGTTCTTATGTAGCAACTCCATTTCCTCCACCATAAAACTTATCCATTTATTTTTCCCTTTCCTATGCACCGCATCTTGAAAAATAGTAGGAACCTTGATAGTAGTAATGAATGCATAAATCACATAAATGTCAAATTTATACTTGAGTGGTGGTCTCATAGTACATTGGGCCCACCACGATCCTACTAGTCTCCTAAGCTGAAACTCCCTGCAATATGAGCAATGTCATCTCTGCCCTGAGTCTATAGCTCCATATGCATCACATGTCCATTTTTACACTGTGATACGATTGACCCGAGATAGAACTCCCTGCATTTCTACCCTGAGTATCTAACTCTACCTAAACCATATGTTCATTGCTACTATAGTTTTCTAGCATTTGTTTCTCTTCATTTACCCGAGTACGTTGCCCCATGGCTTTCTCACCAAAAACCATGTATCCACTGATCACCACCTAGGTTGAACCCACTTTTCTTATACCCTAAAAAGATGTACTATCCGGACATTACACCAAGCTTGGATCCCACCTCACTAAAAATGTGCACCTGTGGACATCCACTCAAACCTGAGTAGTATACCGCAAAACCTACCCACAATTCTCCTATAACTCTCCCATCTAGTGATACCTTTGGTGATCGGTCAAACAAGAAACGTGTTATACTCATTGACTTCACCAAGAAGTTCCTTGATAGCCTTGTATATAACATGTCCTGCTCACAAAACTCCTTGAGCTGAACAAACGTGCTTAGTCCCAATATCTAACCTGAGGATCTCTCTCCCGGTCGGGTTTTCCATCTCAACCACAAGTTAAATCTGCCAAAAACCTCAGACTTGTGCCACATGAGATACACCAAGACCTTTCGTGATAATCCCATAAAATACATATGTCTACCCCGTGATGCAATCCTCACCAGTACCCTAAACATCTGAATACATGTAGTCACCCATATGCCCTAACTGCATATGCCACAAAACATCTTACTTAGATTTTACAGTTGTAGCTCCACTTATAACTGTGACACTTATAACTGTGATACCTTGCAGTGCATAAATATTTCCCGCTACCTTTTGTTTTTTCATCACCATCAAGCCATCTTCACACACTTCCATTATCCCACTTTCAGACTTGTAACTATATCTGTTATAATCTAAAGTTCCTAATGAAATTAAATTCTTTCGTAGATTTGGTACATGTCTTACATCACATAAGGTTCTCACAACACCATCATACATTTTGATTTTGACATGTCCAATGCCAATTATTTTGTGTGAAATATCATTTCCCATCAAAATAGAACCAGTATTAACTAACATGTAGGTGTTGAACCATTTTCTATTTAATGTCATGTGATAAGAGCATCTGGAATCTAGGATCCAAGAATTCGTGAGACACTCTGAACCTGATGAAACATATAACATATCACCATCACTGCTCCTTGAGTCTTCTTCCACTACATTTGTAGATTTTGATGAACCCTCCTAATTTTCAGTATTCCCTTTCTTCCACTTCGGACATTTCGATTTTATGTGCCCAATTTTACTGCACCTAAAACACCTTATGTCCTTCTTCTTCTCGGAATGCAACCGAGATCTGCTCCGGAACTTACTTCTCTCATGTTCCTGGTTACTCTTCACCATAAACACTTCACCATATGAAATTTCATTGTTGGCCATCTTTCTTTGATGAAAACCAAGCAATGCACTTGCCACCTCTTCCAAATTTAGGCTTTCTTTGCCCTATGTTAGAGTGGTAACCAAATCCTCATACATGTGAGACACAAGTAGGAAATTCAATAGCATCAATGCCTTGTCTTCCTCCTCGAACTTTACATCAACATGCATCAAATCACTTACAATCTGATTGAATATGTTGATTTGTTGGTTCAAATACGAACCCTCCACCATCTTAAGCCAATACAACTTTTGCTTAAGAAATAATTTGTATGATAAAGACTTAGACATATATCGACTTTCTAGTTTTCACCAAACTGGTGCTAGAGAATCCTCATCCATAACATGATACAACACATCATCAGCCAAACAAATTCAGATGGTTGACACTACCTTTGCCTCCAATTCATTTCAACTTACTTCATCCATATTTTTCGGTTGAATTCTGTATAAAGCCTTCACCAAACCTTACTGCACTAAGAGATCCTTCACCCTTCTCTACCATAAACCGAAATTTTCGATTCCATCAAGCTTGACAATGTCAAATTTTGCAGACGAAGTTCCAAAAGTCATTACAACAATGATTTGATACCAACTTGTTGTGAAAAATGAATTGCACAACAGGATATATATATATATATATATATATATATATATATATATAAGATCAAAGACACCCAATACTTAATGATGAATCTACAAAAACAATCCACAAAAAATATATGAAAGCAATAACAACACAATATGTAAGGAATTACATGGGTCGGCAATGCCTACATCCGCAAGAGCAAATGGCAATAATTCACTATCTTCTTGTCCAAAGGATACGAACAATACATCAACCCTATACAACCAACCTCTACAAATACATCACAAATGACATATAAATAGAGTTCCCGAAGGTTTTCCCTCAAAACCCCAACCAACTTAACGTCCCTATTCAAAATTCGAAATCTACACTAAGTTTCCTGAGCCTAACCGTCGACGGTTTCAAGCAAAGAGTAAAGCCTCTTAGACACTAATCCAAACCGTCAACGGTTGCAAAGCTACCATCGACGATTTCCCTTGCAGCACCCTGATTTTCATTATGTTTTCTCTTTGTGCATTCCTTCCACTCAATATGTGAGTCACATATCACAACAATACCTCTCGTGAAATAGAGCAATTATCCTTACACTTTTGATAAGGACTTATATAATGAGTCCACTTCACATCTACAACCAATTACTATAATCAATTATCCCACATACATTACCTTAAAAGGTGTTTAGCCCCCATTTTGATCAAACACCTTTTTGGAGCACCTAATGGGACTTAATTTTTTTAAACAAAACAAATGAAACAAATGATATTAAAAATCCTTTCCAAATTCATGGTGAAACATTCCTTGAAGTCAACTATTTTAGCCTGGAAATATAAATATATTAGGTTGGTTGATAGCATATATATATATACCTTGGTCTATCCTTATATCCACCTTGTTGTTGTCAAATATATAAAAGAGGTGGTGTTTTGTGTGCGCATAATCTCACATTATGTATGTATTAAAGAGATCTCAACCATATAAAATTAGCTTAGACTTTAACAAAGCATCTTTTAATGAGACAAAACTATAAGCCCGGCTAAAAAGACAATATATAATATTCCGAACTGAACTGGATCAAGACCATCAATTACACTAAGCATATGAATTTTAATACATACAATGAACTAACAATACTAATCTTATGTTTGGATGTTTGGAATTCAAATCTTAAATTTAATTTTTTGTAGATTTTCATGTAAGATGCTCCTATGTATACAACCTAAATGATTACATTTCTAAGTGGTAATTGAATCTCTCTTGTATGGACTGTGTTTTCGCTAATGATGCAATCCTTGAAAATTAGCAACATTCAGATAGGCATGAAACAAAAGAGCATGGCAGAAGTATATCTGAAGCTATATATATATATATATATATATATAGTACACACATGACACACATGGTCACCTCTGGCATACATATAAAATTGCTTGGAATTGAAGGGAAAAATCTCTCCTTCGTTCTCTCTTGGCCGCCGACTGAATTAAGCAGCTGTCTCTCTCCTCTCCCACTTCAAACAACTGCGAAAACTACACAGGAAGGACTAGTCAAGAGAGGTGGTAGGTCCCTATCATGCGCATCCTCTCTTCTCCTCTCTTCATAACTCTCTCCGTTAGCTTCAACTCTATAACCTTAATTTGGTTTAATTAGTACTCTCCAATGCACCCAACATACATAGAAACACAAACCATGATATATACACACACATGTATATAATTCCTCTCCAAAGCCGCAACGGTGAAGCCACCAACTTAACTCGAATGTCTTGGATTTGATTCTTTAGGTGATTAAACCTATATTTAAGTAGGCATTCACTGTCAATATTGAAGGTTGTTGCACTAGGTGTTTCAAAGATAGCTGATCCAATTTATAGTTATCCTCCTTGTTATTTAAAAAAAAAAATTATCTTCCATTATACATGGGCTACGTTCTTAATGCAACATTTAGACTCTATTTTGGTACAAATACAACAGAGGAATTTGAGAAGACTGAGGAAAAACAAATAAAGTAAATTTTATGTTTGATATGTAGGAATGGAATTTATTGGAGCTCACTTAATTTCATTATATTAATCATTCAAATTCTCATTATACCCTTTTTCCCATAATATTCTATTTCACGAATGTTTGACACTTAAATATTGTCGTTCAAGAGGTGTACTGGGCAGATTTCATCTTGTACGCGGACATGATATAAATACACATTGGCATAGAAGGCATTGTAACGGTTAACAATCGCTGTAAATGGTCGTTGTAACAGTCCCTTCTCATTTTTAAAAATGAAAAACCAGAAGATTTACATTGGACAGAACTCCATAATTAAACAAAAGACTCCAACATCTCTCAGCTGAAAACGAAACCACTCATTATATAAACATGCAAGTTACCAGCTTGCTCTCCGCCCCCCATTGTTTATTTGCCATAAAACTCCCTAACCAATATGTGCATGGCCTCCTTCGCAACTGGGATTTTACTCCTCACACTCCTGCACTTATCTTCCCTCTTCAACCACCTCGAAGCAAAGCACGGCAGCCCAACCGGCCGCCACCGCCACCATAACCACGTCTCCACCTTTTCCAACCCCAGACTCCACCAAGCCTACCTGGCTCTCCAAGCATGGAAGAAAGTCATCTACTCCGACCCCAACAACTTCACCGCCAACTGGTTCGGCCCTTCCGTCTGCCACTACACCGGCGTCTACTGCGCTCCGGCTCCCGACGATCATAAACTCCAAACCGTGGCCGGCATTGACCTGAACTTCGCCAACATAGCGGGGTCTCTCCCCGACGAACTAGGCCTCCTGTCCGACCTCTCTCTTCTTCATCTCAACAGCAACCGCTTCTGCGGAATCATCCCATTGACTCTCTCTAATCTCACTCTCCTCTTTGAGCTTGATCTCAGCAACAACAGATTTGTAGGACCTTTCCCTTCTGTGGTGCTCTCCCTCCCCACCCTGCGGTTCCTTGATCTTCGGTACAACGAGTTCGAGGGAGCGATACCTCCCGAGCTTTTTAACAAAAATCTTGACGCGATATTCGTCAACAACAACTGGTTTACCTCTGTGAACATCCCAGCGAGTTTGAATGGCGGGACGGCTTCGGTTGTTGTGTTCGCGAACAACAAGTTTGGGGGGTGTTTGCCGCCGAGCATCGCCAAGTTTGCGCATACTTTGGAAGAACTTTTGCTGATAAACACGAGTTTGACAGGGTGTTTGCCGCCGGAAGTGGGGTTTTTGTACAAGCTGAAGGTGTTGGATGTGAGCTTCAACAAGCTGGTAGGTCCTATACCGTATAGCCTGGCAGGGTTAGCTCAGTTGGAGCAATTGAACATAGCCCATAATATGATGAGTGGGGTTGTGCCGGAGGGGATTTGTGTTTTGCCGGATTTGGGGAACTTCACATTCTCTTACAACTTTTTCTGTGAGGAGGAGGGGGTGTGTGGAAACTTGACATCTAAAGGTACTGTGTTCGACGATCGCCGGAACTGCTTGCCGGAGAAGCCGCTTCAGCGGAGCAAGGAGGATTGCGAAGCGGCGCTTGAGCACCCTGTGGAATGCTTTGAGTATCACTGTGGTGGTGGTGGTGGTGGTGGGAGTGCAATGCCTGTTGCAGCACCCCTAATTTCACCTTCTGGCCATTAGTATCTTCCTAGCCATATGCATACGTTATACAATCCGGCATGCGTTGATTGATACTTAATTGATCACTTAATTTAGAGCTTAAATAAAAGAAAATTTTAAACTGGGTTTTCAAATGGCCTTAATTGGCGTGTTGATACTATTGTATATAAAAAGCTTAATTTGTACGTGTGTACATCTTCTTGTTGAAGGTTTTCCACAATTAATAAAAAAATATATCAAAATTGGATTGCATTGTTATATTTAAACATGAAAAAGCTTATTTGTTTTGACAGGTGTGCCTATACTTAATATGTGGATTTTTTTTTTTTAATTTGTTGATAGATCCTATGTTTTCAGGACGTTGAGGCTAAGCAAAGGTTAACATGTTTTTGGTAATGATCATTCTCTGGAGAAATATTTATATTTGGGAGTATGAATTTTATACCTTAAATTTAGATTTGAATAGATTTAGACAAATTTTAATAAAATTTTATTTTATATTTTATCACTACAAAAAATGACTTTTTAATGACGAAACTATTAGTAATGGAGCTAAAATCGTCACTAATAATGAGCAATTAGTGACGAAAATAAAATTCGTCAGTAATGGTCAACGTAGTTCAAACCGTCACTAATAATGCATTTTTAGTGACAAAAATGAAATCGTTACTAATACTTTCATCACTAAAAGTAGATTTCCTACTCAAACCACTGCGGAAAAATATTAACAACGATTTTTCAAGTATTAGTGATGGTTTTTAAAAATCGTCACTAATAGTAGATTTTTAGTGACAGTTTTTGAAACCATCACTAAAAGTCTTATGCGGAAGGGTATTTTTCCCCTTCGCGCAAAAACCCGAGAACCCCCTCAAAACCCCTCCTCTCGCAACCCCCTTGCGCAAAACCCTCCTCCCTTTTCCTTGCGCCGCCGCTACCCATCGCGCAGAAACTCGAGAACCCCCAAAACCCCTCCTCTCCTAGCTCCCTCCTGCGAAACCCTCCTCCCTCCTCCCTGTCCTCCCTACACCGCCGCCGCTACCCACCTCCACTTGCAAGGTCTGCCTCCTCCTCCTCCTCCCCCTCCAATTGCAAATGTTATTTTATTTCAATAAATTATTTATAAATGTAATTTGAACTTATATGATTTTTAATTAATGTATGTCTTCTATATCGTGTTTTATATCTTTAAGATTTACAATATCTTTATATTAGCATCATGCCATATTTTTGTTTTTTTTTGTTTTTTTTTTGTTTTTATGATCTAGCACTCTCATCTTGAGTCTAAATTTTTCATAAATGTAATCTTAACTGGTATAATTTACAATGTCTTTGTATTAGCATCTTTACTGTGAACTAGTAAAGATTTGCATGATAAAGAGTTAGTAAATCTTATTTCCAAGTGGTGCTTAAAAGGTAGGTGCTCAATGCAAACATATTAATTTATTACCCAAACCCTTATGGATTCACCGTCTTGTGGTGCTTCAGAGGTTGTTCTTATCATGTGGGACTTCTATTTATAAAGTGGGTAGTTTAGTGGGTATCTTTTCCCTCTCAGTTCTTGTCGAAATGAAAAAGAGGGTTTAGTCATGGGTTTCCTCAGTGTATGGTCCATCTACGCGTAATATAAGGAGTGTGTTCTAGGTTGAGCTTTGTTTGTTTTTTTTTTTTTTTTTTTTCATTTTTTCCCCTAGGTGGGTAGTATGTGGGGATTTTAACATGCATGGTGAGACTTTCTAGAAGGGGAGGTTGGGAGTTAGTGCTAGTATATGTTGGAATTGGTGTGATCCCAAGAGGGGAGGTGAATTGGTTTTTTAAAACCTTTCGGTTAATTTAAACGTTTCGCCGATTCACCACATATCATATCCCATTTTAATTATGGTTGTTTATTTTCTTCACTGTAATTCTGTCGTATTTTCTCTGCTCGTACACCGTCGCGCGACCATCACTGGCCACATTGCAGAGAAGAGAGCCGCAGCACCGCCATCGCTGTTAACCTCCAACCTGCAACCTAGACAACCTAGCACGTCGTCGCCGTCACCGTCGTCCATACCCCTCGTCGTCTTTTTCGCCCCCACCATTCATCTCCGTCATCAAACTAGATATGTTCATTCCCGCAATCTTTGAAAGGAAGTTCCTTGAAGCCCTAGCTCTCGTGATTCAGATCTGCAACGGCGGCGATAACCCAATCCCCACAGCCCGCGCTCCGTCGCGCGACCACCACTGGCCACGTTGCACTCTTGCACGAGACGCCGTGCGCACGACCACCACTGGCCACGCTACTGCCAATCGTCACCTGTGCCACCTGTGGTCGCTGTTCCTTCGGATCTGGCTCTTTGTGGCCTTGCACACCGAAGCAGACGTTGCATAGGGTGGTTTTTTCAAGATTGCAGAGGAGTTTTACGAAGAAGAAGGTGGTGAGACGATGGCGATTTCGAAAAATCTCGCGACAACAACGAAGGGACTCTCAGCCTTTGAGACGACAGGGACTAGGTGCTATTTCTAGGTTTTGTAGAAAAGAGTCAGACGGTGCTGTTTCCGGGATTTGCAGAGGAGAATTCTCGAGCCTCCTCCTGCTATGAGAATTTCACCAGAGGGAAGAGTCATTAGTTGCAACTACGGTCTCCCACATCGCCGCATGCTGATTTTCTAGGACTTTGAATTTCAGCAAGCTTTCTTCTGCCGGTACTCTGAATCATTCTAAATCAGGTATGTCTCTCTTCCATTCTCGTTGAAGTAAGATGCTTATTGTGTAGGAGTCAACGGTGGCGTCTACTGGCCCTCTGGGGGATCCTCCACTAGTGGGGCCTCTTTCAAAAGGTGGTTTAGGACCTTTATCGCATGCCCATGTAGTATCACGTTCTAATGCTAATGCTGTTAAATGGTCGTCTTCTTCTTTCAAACTAGCCATAGGATATCCAGTTGATGTTGATGGGGATATTGGTTTTATATTCTCGGAGGCTGAGATGAACAAAGTGGCGGAAGATTTTAGGTTTGAGTTGGTTCTAAAATTTTTTCTTTCTAGACCATCCATTGATGTTATCCGTTTGAATATTATAAAGTTGTGGGGCCTTTCAAAGATCTCTTCTATTAGTTTTATGGATGATTTTCACGTACTGGTTCAGATGAAGAATGAACGAGATTTTCTTCATGGATGGTCTCGTGAAGGAAGGATTTTGGCTGGATTTCCGTTTCATCTTTTTCGATGGACAAAGGATTTCAACCTAAAGCAGGAACCATCCTTGGCCCCTCAATGGTTATTTCTCCCTGGTCTTCTGATGCACATGTACAGACCTAATTGCTTAAAAATTCTAGCCACGAGGTTTGGTCGATACCTAGGAACTGACAATGCTACGCTTAATCGAACTAGGGCTACGGGTGCGAGAATGTGTGTGGAGGTGGATTTATTGGCAGATCAGGTGGATGCTTTCTCGATTTTTATTTCTGCAAATCAAAATATTTGACAGGAAGTGGGGTACGAAAAGAATGGATTTTATTGTGAGAAATGTCATAGATAGGGGCATTCAAAGGTGGTATGCTGAGGGGGTAAAAGGAAACAAAAAATCGGGGATAGAACTAAGGATACGGAATATGGTAGACAAGAAAATCGACAAGAAGTTTAGCATGTGAAGAAATTGGATAAAGGGAAGGAATTTCAGAGAGAATTGATAGATCCATGCATTGTAGAAGAACCTGTAGAGGGGGCTCAGGCTCAAGAGGGTGCAACGACATCACAAATTTTGCTAGTGGTTGAGACAGTTCCACAACGTGAGATGGAAGAAGGGGAGTTTGTTCCTGAAGATATGAGGCCTGAAGTGGAGACTTTGCAGTGAAATATAAATCAGTATGAGATTGTGCAGAGGAAGGAGAGTGTTGAACCAGTCTTGGGTGCTCCTGACGCTGATATTCTGATAGTGGAAGATGGCATAGTAGTGCGTGATCAGTTGATGACGTCTAGTAATATAGTTACAGAAATTTTGGAACAAGAGTGTACCTTCATGGCCAAGTGTGTCCCACATAATTGTGAATCAGATAGGGAGGTGGAGACAAATAATTTAGAGAAACTCCCTTTGGAAGAAGGCTTTTGTTCGGATGATGATTTACGTGTTCTGATTATTAAGTTGAAGGATATTAATGGGCAAAGTGAGAAGAAATCTCAACGGGTTATTACCCATCCAAAGAAACTTGATTTATGATTAATACAGTTATAGTGTGGAATATGCGGGGTTTAGGCACGACAAAAAATCGTTTACATAAGTTAATGAAGAATTGTTCGCCTTTTATTTTGGTTCTTTCAAAGCCATTTTCTGATGAAAGTCTTATGACGCAATGGGCTAACTTTCTAAATTTTCTGAATTTTTGTGTGAATGCTTCAGTGGGGGGTAAATTTGGATATTTTGGAAAGAGGAAGTGCACTTTGAGTTACAACATATGTTTGATCAAGTTATTTCGGGTATTTTTAGTTCTATGGACCAGATTTTCTTAACTTCTTTTGTTTATGCTAAATGTCGTCAAACAGATCGCCGAGAACTTTGGAATGATTTGGAGTTTGTAAAGAGGGATGATTTCCCTTGGTTAGTGGTGGGAGATTTTAATATTATTTGTTCAGATTTGAAACGTATTGGTGGTCATATGAGGCCGTTATCGGCAATGGAGGAATTTAACAATTGCTTGGACAAATGTGGTCTTATGGATTTGGTTAGTACTGGCAATAACATGTCTTGGTGTAATGGTCACAGTGGTAATTCTCAGAGTTGGGCAAAAATGGATAGGGTGCTCTATAATTCAAATCTTCTCCAAGTTTTGCCAAATATTTATTTTGAGTATGGAAAAAGGAGGACTTCAAATCATAACCCACTGATTATTCGATTTCATAGAAATCTGCATCGGTATGGTCCTTCTCCCTTCAGGTATCAAAATATATGGAGCACGCGCTAGTCTTTTAAGTCTTGCATGGAGGAAGCCTGAAGGGAGGAGTCTCATGGTTCGGGTTTAGTTTGACTTGCTGGTAAATTGAAACATACAAAAGTTGCAAATCGAAACTGGAACAAACCGGTTTTTGGACATGTACAACAGAACATTAAAAAATTGGAGGAAAATATGGAGGCTCTAGAGGCTCAGCTTTAGGAAGGGTATTCGCTAGAAATAGAGGAAGATTTTTTTCTTACTAAACTCGAGCTAGAAGCATGGGAAAAGAGGGAGGAGATTTGTATTTCTTAGCTAGCCAAAAAGAAATGGTTGGAGGCGGGGGATAACAATACAAAGTTCTTTCATGCATTTTTGAACCAAAGGAGGAAGAAGACTATGATTCATTCATTGAAACTTCCAAATGGAGGAGTGTTGGATTCTATGGAAGCTGTTCATGAGGGTGCAGTAAGGTATTTTCGAACTTTCTTAACAGGTGTAGGACCCAATCGAACAGCTAACCTTGTTAATATAATATCTCATATGGTTTTTGAAGAGGAGAATATTGATCTTTGTCGTGAACCATCTGAGGTGGAGATAAGGGATGCTATTCTTTCTATCCTGAGAAATAGTAGCCCAGGTCCAGATGGTTTTGGCTCGGCTTTTTTCCAAGATTGTTGGGATATTGTAAAAGAAGACGTGATCGGTGCAGCTAGAGATTTTTTTGCTGGGTCCCATCTTCCTAGATTTTATTCTGCATCTTACATTATTTTAATCCCAAAAGTTCAAAATCCTCAGAGTTTTGACAAGTTTAGGCCTATTAGTCTGCTTTGATTGTCTGCTTTGATTTTTCCGGAACAGAGAGCTTTCATTCCTGGTAGAAGTATATTTGAAAATATTTCTTTGGCACAAGAAATGGTTCATTCTCTACATAATAATTCTAATGATGGAAATGTAATGATCAAAGTGGACATGGCTAAGGCATATGATAGGGTTGATTGGGATTTTTTTAAACTTGGTTCTGGAAAGCTTTGGTTTCTCACGAAGATTCTGTGATTTAGTGGTGGAATGTGTTTCCTCTCCTTAGTTCTCCATTATAATGAATGACACTTATAAAGGTTTCTTCAAACCTTTTCAAGGGCTTCACCAAGGAGATCCTTTATCTCCTTATCTATTTATTATTTTACAGGAAGTTCTCTCTTGGCTTCTAAAGAAAAATTTTATGGCGAATAAGATAGGAGCTTACTATCATCCTCATGGAGCGCCTTTGGTATCTCACCTTCTCTATGCGGATGACATTCTTATTTTTGCCAATGGCAAGAGAAGTTCCATTCGAATGCTTATTAAGACTTTGAAGAAATATGAGGATTGGTCTAGTCAATTGATAAATAAAGAAAAGTAAAGTATTTTTTTGTCAAAGAGAATTGTTTTTGCTCAGAAGAGATCTCTATTAAGGACGAGTGACTTTGCGGAAGGAGGTTTTCCTACTACATATTTGGGTGTTCCTTTGGTATCAAGTTGTCTTACGGCCCATATTTTAGAGCCCCTAGTTGATAAATTGAGGAAAAAGATAGCAGGTTGGAAATTTAAGCTTTTATCTCAAGGGGGCCGCCTAATTTTAATTAAGTATGTATTATCATCAATGGCGGTTCGTCAATTGGCGGTATTGGACATTCCTACTACTGTCTTCAAAAAGATAAATTCTATGTTATCGAAATTTTTTTTGGAGTGGAGTAAATGATAAAAGGAAAAGGAATTGGTGTTCCCGGTCTAATATAGGTAAGCATGTTTGTGAGGGTGGTTTGGGTGTTAAGGATTTGGAGGAGGTAAAAAAATCATTGCATATGAAGTTTGTGTGGAGATTGTAAACTATGGATATTCTGTGGACTCAATTCTTTGAAGCCAAGTATTTGTATAAGAAACACCACTTGAGAGAAATGAAACTAGAGAAAGGAACTAAATTTTGGAGATCGATTTTGCGTGTGATTCCTGAAGTTTTAGAGCATGTCCGTGTTCGAATTAAAGAAGGATCAGCTTCTGTCTAGTTTGATCGTTGGTTAGCCTCCGGCCCCCTTTGTGCTAAGGTTCAGGAAATTAGTAACCATAAGCTTCGAACTAGAGATTGTTGGGATAGATATGGGTGGAATGTTGATTTATTAATGGATCTGTTAGGTGAAGATCTGGTTGATGAAGTAATGAACTCTGCTATTTCTTGCAAGGAGGGTCCAGATATAGTAATTTGGGAACCTTCAACTGATAGGAAATTCACCACGGCACGTACTTGGGAAATTATAAGGGAGCATAAAGAGGAATTCTCAGTTGCAAAATGGATCTAGCATCCTAGGTTGCCAAAAAGGGTGTCAATTTGTATGTGGAAGTCTTGGTTTGCTTGTCTTTTGGTTGATACTCGTATTAAAGAAGTAGGTGTCCAGATGGCCTCTTGATGTGATTGTTGTTCAAATGCTAAGATTGAATCTCTAGACCATGTGTTTTGCACCGGATCTTTTGCTCAGGAGGTATGGAAAAAAGCAGTAGTGGCATTGGGTATTAGTTGTATGGCAACAAGTACTTGAAAAGGTAGAGTTAATGTCTGGTTTAGTTGTTCAAGAAGGGCCTCACAATTAGGCATTTTGGTAGGTCTTATACCTAGTTTCATCATCTGGAGACTCTGGAGTCATCGATGTAGACCCAGGATGGAATCAATTCATGATTCGGTGAGAACTGTGTGGCTTGATATTAAATATTGGCTAAGATCCATTTCAGATAAGTTAAATAAATGTGCACCTACTTCTTGCACGGATATTGCAGTCCTTTGTGCTTTGGATATTCAAGTAAAAAATGTGGGGGTTCGTCTTCCTCATGTAGTCAGATGGTGTAAACCTGGGATAGGTTGGGTTAAATTGAATGTGGATGGGAGCCGTAGAGGTAACCCAGGGAATTGTGGTGGTGGACGCTTGATAAGAGATAAAAAAGGTTTATTTAAAGCAGCTTTTTCCTCATTATTGGGTTATGGAACAAATAACATGGCTGAATTGAAGGCGATTATTTTAGGTATTAATCTGTGCAAAGATCTCGGATTTGATCAAGTGGAGATTGCATGTGACTCTACTTTTTTGGTTCAGTGGATAAATTCTAGGAAGTGCTCGGTTTGGAACTTATGGGATTTGTGGGAAGAACTTATGCTAGCATTAAGAGGCATATAGTTCAAAGTGGAACATGTTTATAAGGAGGCGAATAATAGTGCAGATTTCTTTGCCAAACAGGATGAAGTTGGTATTTCTTGATCATATAGTTGCCAAGATGATCTTCCTCAGCAAGTCAGTGGAATGATTCGATTGGACTTGTTGGGTTTTCCTTCTTTGCGCTCATGATGTTTTGTGTTATAACACTTTTAGTGGTTTAACTTCTTAGTTTTTTTGGTTGTTGGTGTTTGGTTTTTTAGTTTGGTTTATGTTGGTTAAGTTAGTTTTAGGGTCTTGGAATTTGCTTTTGTTGTCCCAATGTCTCAAAATTGTAACCACAATTTTCCTCCGCCATAAGTGAGGGGTTTTTCTAATAAAGTTAGGAGGTGCCACCCTCTTTTACCCAAAAAAAAAATTATGGTTGTGTATGTAAAATGTATAAGTTATAAGTATGAACATACACGTGCAGCATATCTCATTTAAATAAAATGTGTGCATGCAAATAATTAGAACTATGAATAAACAAGCATACACGTGTGGAAATTAAAGTATAGTAATTAAATGAGATAAAGAGAGAGCGACACAATATTTGTTATTGAGGTTCGACCAAAATAGCCTACGTCCTCGCCTTGGGCATACCCCCCCAAGAATTACACTATCCCCACTCACTTAAACGGATGGAGCAAAAGCCGTTTACATCCTCTCCTTACGGGGCGAGAAAAACCCCAGTTCATTTTTCAGGTTGAACCGAACTGGTCTCACTTACGGGGTTGAGACTCTCTAGTTCAATTAACAGGATGAACCCAATCGGTACATTAAAATATTTTTGTACATAAAACATGCTTCTGAAATACAAGTAGAGATGTACACATTAAAGCTCAAATACATGTACTCTCTAATGATATACATTATGCTTAGTAGAATAAGGGTGCTATCAAATAATTTTGTACAAATAAAATGTATGTGAAAAATAAGTATTATTGTTCTCCTATAAATATTTTTGCAAATAAAAAATACTTGGAGAATCTAGAAATTTAAGCTCAAGAAAATATTTGTGCAATAAATAGTTTTGTCCCAAAAATATTTATTAAGGAAACAATCGGGAGAAACCAAAACTATACTCTCAAAAATATTTTCAAAAATAAATAATAAGTAAGAGTAAGCATGTAAAAATGAATGCCCAAAAATAACTATACTCTCTTCAAGAGTAATTTTGAAATAAAAGAGTGGAAGAGAGTTGAGTTTTACTTAAAATATTTTGCCCCAAAGAAGAGATTTTAGTAATAAAAATTGGTTTGGGGGAACTTTGATTAACAAAGGTTTAAAGAGAATTTTAGAGTTAATCAAAGTTGCTAATAGGAGTTATGAGGGGGTATTTATAGATTTTCTGAAAATTATGACCGTTGGGGACACACTCGGTATTTTGGAAAGGTTTAATTAAAAGTTAATAACGTTTTTGAGCTTTTCAAAATTCCAACCCAAGAGTTTCGATCGACTGTGTTTTAAGTTTGGTCGACTATATTGATAAGTATGGTCGACCGAGACACTTTTGAACTACAGATATAGTCGACTGAATTAAGGCGATTTTGAACCCATTCGAGGTTCGATCAACTTTATTTGAAATTGAGTCTACTATTCATATGGTTCTATCGACCGTAGCCAAAATGAACTATAAGTTCGATCGGCTGAACAATTGGGGGTTAGACACGTATTGGTTCGGTCGATCGAGGAAAATATGTTCAAAAACGTTTGGTCGACTGAGCCTTGGTCAAACTATTGACCTCTGAATGGTTCAGTCAACTAAGTTGAATATAACTAGCTGAGTTCAGTCGACTGAGGCCCATTCAAAGATTAATTTAAGTCCTGATTTTTATTAGAATTTATGGGGACCTAAAGTCAATCTATGGTCATTGAGAGTTAACCCAAAAAATTCGACGTCGGTCTACTAACCCTAAGGTCAATCTATGGTCATATAGTTCCTTATAGTCAATCTATGGTCTAGTCTGAGTAAATAACCATATCATGCATATGCATGCATTATTACAGACCAAATAATAAAAATAAATAAATGTAATATAAATGAAACATGTCTTCTTCTTCTCCTTTGCTCTTTGACATCATGGAATGTGCCAGATTTATGCTTTAAGACCTGCCTTGGCTTCCATATTCTTTTGATCTTATGTGAGACCTGAATAATACCTATTCATACACTAAAATACACACATAAGAGACACTTGTGTTTATTAGCATCAAAAAAGAGATCGGACTCAAAATGCCAACAGTATACAACATTTTGACTTGTTAATTGAGGAGTGCGGTCTTAGAGATTTGCCTTTGAGCAATGCTACCTATAGTTGGTCTGTCAAGGGAATGGGGGCTAGGGTTGTGGCTAGTAGATTAGATGGGTTTTTTTTTTTTTGCAGTGATTAGGAGGACGGATTTTCTAATCTCACCCAAACTATTCCTTCAAGACCTATATTTGATCACTTTCCTGTTCTGCTAGAATCTAACAAGGTAGGTCCCAATCCTTTTAGGTTTGAGAATGTGTGGTTGGATTATGCTTCGTTTGAGTAATTAGTGAGAATTGTTAGGGAGAGGGCTGGGTATAGGTAGGTTTTGGGAAGGTTTTATGTTTTAGGAGGAAGTTGAAACATTAGTAAGTATGGTTATGTATTTCCTTGGATAAGAATGAGTATGGTTTGACTGGACTTGACGTAGTCTTACCACTGCATGAACGTGACTCCTTTACTCTTTAGGTGAATTTTAGTAAGATTGATTCCTTTTTGGTCATTGTAAACTCTAATTCAATGGCACTTGGCATGTCATTTTTAACCCACCATATCAACAAGGATGATATTGCCAACCTATATATATATATATAAGCCCAAAGTATGGCAACCACAAAAGAAATCTAGGCTTACTTACTCCTTTTAGTCAATTATATTAGTCAAAATTACTAAGGGCAATGAAGAAAGAGATGTGCAAAAGTCTCTTCACTCCTCATTCAAAGTACGCAAATGTTGGGGGACAAGACCTTATAAAGTATTCTCCTCTGAAGCAAATCATTGGTATTAATTTATAAGATAGCCTAAATCATAATAGCCTAAATAAAGATTTTGCTTTTAGTTTGTGATGGAATCTGTAAAACTGGGGTAGCTACGAGCTAGTATCTTCTGTTGGATAGAGTTAAAAAAATCATATTTTGTTTATACTTTCATTCATTATATGCATGTGTTCATTAAAGTTTAGACTTGTTCAAGATCGTTACTATACATTCATATCTTATCGTAAATGTGAGACAAATCAATTAATATTCAATTGATTATTAGTCATACTATCTAGATTAATAATCAATTGAACATGTTAATTATTTATTTCATTTACAATTAGTGATGTTTATATTTCAACCATTCTTAAATTTTCCAATGTGTGGATAGTTTACGAAGTTGTATTTACATTGTTGTCATCGTTAATACTTTTTTCATCGTCATTACATATTTCGAGAGCATCTCTACTTATGTTCTCTGGGTGCATAGTTGGGAGTCATGACAATTTGTTAGTGATGAAAAAATAGCAACATGTATACTTCCCCCATCTTATGTACTTGGAGAGCCATGGGGAGGTGCTGCCAAAATTTAGAATGACTATAATCAAGGAATTTGGGCAATTGACTGCAATGTAAATGCACCATTCTTGAATGGGATAGGATTCGTACCTTGTAGATAAAAATTAGTTGATTTTAGGATTCATGGTGCATACCTCATAAACATTATGAGAATACAATCAACATCATTTACTTAAACATGTTATAGGCTAATTAATGAACATGGATAAGAGTTGGATAAAGGCTCGGGGTAGGTTTATGTTAGAATACGTCAAAGGGGTACATGATTTCATAGAGTTCGTGTGGCCTCATGCTGACAAATTTAGTAGAATAAGGTGTCCTTACAAGAAATTCCAAAATATAACATTTCGACACATTGATTTGGTTGGAAAACATGTATTAGACTATGGAATGGACAATAACTTCACAAGATGGGTGTTTCACGTTGAAGATTACACAATTCTAAGCAATGATGATGAAAATGAAGATAAGGAAGCCAATATAGGAAGTGGTGATACACGTTCAAATGGGTTAATCGAAATGTTACGTGACTTGCAAAGGGGGAATGCAGTGGACACGAAGGATGGCAATGTGTCACGTACTAGTCCTAAATCTACTTCAATAGGTAGCATACCTTTTGATACTACTCAGTTAAATCAATTTCAGTAAACCATTAGCTAATCTTGTGAGGGATGCACGGGTGCCCCTATATCCAAACTGTAAAAAAATTTCAAAATTCGAGCTCTTCATAAAATTGCTTTATGCAAGGACAATGCATGAGTGATATAGAGTGCATTCAACATGAATTTAAGGCTAATTAAGGCGACATTGTCTCATAGTGAAATACTTCCAAAGTCTTTTTTTAGGTGTAGACATACATTCATGATTTAGGTCTCGCTTACACAATATATGCATGTAGGTATGATTGCGCACTTTTTATGGTGAATTCAAAAATGCAAACAAGTGTCTAGAATGTAGTGAATCTAGGTATATAACTAATCAGAAGAAAGAAAAAAAGATCCCTTGATATTGTCCATTAATACTGATGCTTCAAATATTATATATGTCTAGAAAGACTGCTGGAGATATAAGATGGCATAAAGAGAACGTCTTCAAGAAGAAAACATCCTTAGCCATCCAACGGACTCGGAAGCTTGGGTCGAGTTTGATAAAATGCACCTGTGGTTTGCTAGTGATCCTCGCAACATCAGACTTGGCCTTACTTCAAATGGTTTCAATCCCTTTAATAACATGAACAACCTGTATAGCATGTGACTAGTTATGATGGTGTCATACAATTTGCCACCATGGCGATGTATAAAAGAACTGTTCATTTACATGTCTTTGCTTATTCCTAAACCAAGGGCACCTGGTAATGATATTGATGTTTATCTAAGGTTGTTAATTGATAAGTTGAAAGAACTATGGGAAAAAAGAGTGGAGACATTTGATGTGAAAATTGAGAAAATATTTTGGCTTGCATGTTGTACTATTATAGACAATTAATGATTTTTTCGCTTACGGCAATCTGTCCGCCGAGGGGGGGGGGGGGGAGCACAAAATGATACTTAGCATGCACAATGTGTAATAAGAATGTCGGGTCCTTGTCCTTGAAGCAAGGACGAAAGTTATGCTTTATGTGTCATCGTCGTTTTCTACCACCTGAACATCCATGGAGGACTCGTTCTAATAGAATTTTTAATGGAAAACCTAAATGCATGAAGGTTGCAGCCAAATCGACTAAGTAAAGAAGAGATATTAAACTAGTTGAAGTTGATAAGAAATGTGAAATTTGGAAAAGCACCAAGCAATAGAAAAAGGAAACATGCATAGAATGAGATAAATTGGACAAAGAAAAGTATCTTTTTCGAGTTGCCATACTAGAAAGATCTTCCATTACACCACAACTTGGATGTTATGCACATTGAGAATAAGATTAGTGAGAATGCAATTGGTACATTATCGGATATAAATGGGAAGACAAGGGACAATGCAAATGCTCGTTGGGGTATGGTAGAGATGGGAATATGAATTGAGTTGCACCTGATTCGTGATGGGGACAAGTTTCTTATGTCATCAACATGTTACATATTTTCGAATGATGAAAAAATTAATTTCTTTGAATCGTTGAAATCAATGAAGTTCCCTGATGGAGACTACTTCTTGAGTCTCCTTCCATTACATTTGTAGATTTTGATGGACCCTTAGACATATAACACTTTTCCATTTTTTGCCAAACTGATGCCAGAGAATCCTTATCCATGATGTGATATAACACATCATCAACCAAACAAAGTCAGATGGTTGATACTGTCATTGCCCCCAATTCATTCCAACATGCTTCATCCGTGCCTTCCGGTTTAGTTCCATATAAGGCTTTCACCTTGCCTTACTGCACCAAGAGATCCTTCACTCTTCTCTACCACAAACTGAAATTTCTGGTTCAATTGAACTTGACCACATCAAATTTCACTGATGGAGATGAAGATATCATTACAACAATGCTCTAATACCAATTTATTATGTAAACCCCCCCCCCCCAAATTTGCACAGCGAAATATATTTGTATAAAAGGATCAAACTCATAATGTAGCAATATAATGTTGAAAATACAGAACAATCCACAACCATAAAAAATTAATGAAATCAATAACAACCACAAAGACACAAGGAATTACGTGATTCGGTAATGCATACATCCACGGGAGAAAACGGCAAGGATCCACTATCTTCTTGTCCAAATTACAAGAACAATACAAGAACCCTCTCAACAATACTCTCAACCACTATCTAAATACATCATATATGACATATATATAGAGTTCTTAGAGGTTTTCCCTCCAAACCGCAACCATATTAATGTTCCCCTTTCAAATTTTGAAATCTGCGTTGGGTGTCCCAAGCCAAACAGTTGACGTTTTGGACCAAACCATCAACAATTTCAGACATAATGCAAATTGTCTGAAATCCTTCTCCAAATCATCGACAGTTAGAGCCTTACCGTCAACAGTTTCCTCTGCTGCTGCTTGATTTCCTTCATGTTTTCCCTTTGTATATGCTTTCCACTCAGTATGTAAGCCACATTTCACAACATTATTGTTATTATTATTTTCATTTTTTTCCTTCCCTTTTTTCCCTCTTCTCAGCCTATAAAAGCCTTTAGAGGCTTGAAAAGGGAGGGGGCTCCCCATATCTCTCGTGCTCTCTTCTCACTCTCTTGAATCTCCCTCTTTCTCTCTCTCCTCCCCAATTCTCTTTTATTTGTCCCTTCTTTTATCTCCCCTCCCCCCAACCCCTTTTTCCTTTTTCTTCTTCTTCTCTTCTGACACTCATGTCCAAGCCCCCTTTGGCTCCACCATCTCAAGCAGGTAGAATCACCATCTCAAGTAGAATCTATCTTTTCTATATATCCATATATTATATGATATAAATATATATATACCATGTATGTATATACTATATACCATATATCTATATATTATATATTATCATATATTTTTTATATATACCATATACTATATATTATACTAAATATCTCATCTACATATCATATATATATACTATATATTAAGTCACATACACTATCTATTATATGCATACATCTAGTATATGCTATATATATACCCATCCCATATGTTATATATATTATACATATTATATGTATTATCCATATTATGTGCATACTATATACTATAGGCTATATATCATATATACTTACTTTATTCGTTATACGTAAACTACATACTTTATATCCTATACCTATGTATATGCTTCGTATACTCATGTATATATGTCTATATATCATATGAATGTACAATGTAGTATACATTATGTCGACACTATGCATTACACACACACACACACACAAATATATATATATATATATATATATATATATAGAGTATTATATGTATAAAATATCTATATTTAGGTTTTAATACATATGTATGTTGGTGATGTATATGTTTGTGCATCTATGTGTAGACAAGTATATGTATGTGTGTGTGTATGTGTCTATGTCTGTGTATGCGTGCATTTTAGTGTCTGTATTTGTGTGTGTGTCTATGTGTCTATGTCTGTGTCTGTGTATATATGTCTGTGTATGGCTATATTTTAGTGTGTGTATTTTATCCTATCCGCATCAAAAGTAAACCAAAAAATATACAAAAGATGTTTAAAATCCCAAAAAGTTTGAGTTTAATATGTTAGTTTCCACAGTCTATTTAAGCTGATGATGGGATGCAAGGAAGAATTTTACTGTATAATGGTTTCTCCTCTTTATCCCTAGGCAAGGCAGGGATCTGAATCTTCGAAAATCGTATGATCGATTTGAAAAGGATTAAGGACCCCGACCAACAAAACTAGATCAAGCAAACCATGTTTGGTTTATTTGGTGTCAGAGTCTTCCTTTCTCAGATAGATTTTCAAAAGTTCCAAAGATACATGTTTTGCAGTGTTTTTCTTGTTTTTCAATATGGTAGATGATGAAACCCTAGATTTTCAAAATTCATGCATCTCACCACATTTCAACTCAAATTCTTATTTCAAACTCCTCCATTTCATCTACTCTTTTTAAAATACCAATAATACAAGCTCGGTCTCCTTTTCTTAAAACTTTGGTTTTCCAAGTCGGTAATACAAGTCCAGCAACCAATAGGTTTTTCATCATCATCAGTACCATCATCATGTTTTCATAAAATAAAAAATAAATTAAAAAAAACATAAGGTTTTATGACCAACCCTTTTTAGAGCGATACTTTGAGCTTCTTGAATCCATACTGGAGTGTTCGGACATTAATTTCATCATTGGATGAACAAAAAGAGGTCTTTCCTCTTTTACTTTCTATTTTATCTTTTCTATTTGAAGGCAACACCTATGTAATTGTGGTAACCGTTCTACGAATAAGTGTCATTAGGGGTACTGAAAGGCCAATCATCATTAAGATGATTGGCTAATCACCTTCCCCACACACAAATATAGTCCCGAACTCATTTTCTAGTTTTCACAAATCTTTTATAGGGTTTTTCTTTATTTTTCCTGTATTAAAAAAAAAAAATAAATAAGGTGGCGACTCCATTTTCAAATGTTTTTACCTCTATTCATCAAACCCTCTTTCTTTCTCATTTGGGAACCACCATTCCCTCTTCAACAACACCCTTGGACAAAATTCGGCGTCGACACATAAATCTTGTTTTCATTAAATTGATCTAGGGTGTGTAGAATGCATACAAGTCCTACTTACATTCAATCATTAACAAGCAATCAATACATATTGTGCATGATGCACGTAAAAAATCCTATCCTCTATAAATTAGTAATAAATTTTAATTATTTTAAAATGTGCACAAAATTTACATTTATATTGTGGTCATAATATAGGATTATTTAAACTCATATTATATTAATAATAAAATAATAAAAATTTCATGCAAATTATCTATAAGTGCTGATATTCGGATGTGCAAAATACTTTAAACTTTTCATTTATTTAAACATTATAAATTTCCACATTATTTTTCAACTTTCAATAGATATGTTTAATACTTAGAAAATATTATGTCATTTCATAATTGTTTAAAATTTTAAAAATAATTATTTTCACAATTCAACAGTACCTTAATCAATACCATTAATTCACTCGCTCACAAAATTTTCTACCTAATTTCACTCCTATCAACCACATAACACTAACAATTTAACTTGAAAAAGATGAGTTCGTTGCACAAAATTGTTTCTACACTAATATAGAATAATTTAATTATTATACGATAATATAACTATATATATATATATATATATATCATTGCTTAGAATTTGAAGAACTTGTACCGTGGCCCTCTTAACTAGTACTATATATATTAATTTATTATATTATTTATAATAATTTTAATTATATTATCATATTCTTAAATAGTATCATATATTTAATTTAATGTATTAATTATATTATTTTAATCTAGGATACATTTAAAAGTACAAATAGTATAAATTAATAATTATTATATGGAAAAAATATTTTTATCTTCTAAAATAAGACCAAACATAGCTTTTATATATATATATATATATAATTTATCATACTAATAGAATTATAAATTAAAACAAAAAGTAAATTCAATCGAAATTAGATACAATTAATTATATTTGAAAGATCTATTTTAGATAAGATAAAATTCTAAGGAAGTCCTTTAGAAGGTCATTGGAAAGGTAAGTGTACAGAAATTGCATCATTTAAAGCAAATCAAACTGTTTTTCAGATTGTATAGATACCAGAAAATTTAAATACAGATTTATTAGTCTTCCAGAATTCAAAGAGGTCTCTCCAACATCTTGTAGTGGTGCCTTGTGGAGAGTGACTCTTGGTGATTCCTTGTGATTATATATATATATTGCCAAATGCCAATATACTTTAACATCGAGAATTAAGATTTGAAAAAAATACAGTGTTGTTTCTTGAGATTTCAAAAATCTCAAAGATCATCTCTAAGTTTTCAAAAATATCAAAAATCTCCCTTGAGATTTGTCGAAAGATACAAATCTCTCCTCTGAAAGATTTGTCTTTAAGTAAACTATAAGGGGAAGGTTTATATCTTTTCTTGATAATAAACCTACCTCAAGGGAGGTTCTTGAGATTCTAAAAACTTCAAAAAAAGTCCCTAAAATTTTTAAAACCTTAAGAAATGTTCCTCAAACCTTGGAAGAGGTTATTGTCCATAAAATATTACAACTACAATAAATATCCATAAAATTTTTTATTTTTTATTTTTAAAAAAAAGCTACTTACATGACATATTTACTATTTTTGGAGGGCCATGTACAATAAGTTTCTTATTGTTAAGTAAATTTTAAAGTATATTAATTAAAATAATTATAATAATTTATATTTTTATTGTAACATCTTTAATTTTGAACTTTCAATTATTTTTTGATTTAAGGACAAAATTAATTATATATTTAGGCGAGTTTTAAATTTTCTTTAATTAAAAAAAAAAACTAATTATGTTGCAGGCTTTCAATTATAAGTTTTTATTTTTATTTTTATAATTTTTAACGGTGATACTAAATAGTCCTCATAATTTGCTTGATAAGTTTTTGCCCTCCGCCTAGGGAGCAGGGGAATTGGAAAATCTTAAAATATGATACTTTCACGTCGACCCAAGGAAATACAACTTTGGAGAGCTGCATCAAATTTGAACAGCTGCATCTCCATTAGAGGAATCCTACAAGCTTGCATGCTGCTCCACTATCCGCGCCATGCATCAAAAGCAAGAAATAAACTTCTCTGGAGATGTTGAACCCCACTATGATCTCTATTTCCCAGCAGGCCATTCAAGACTCCAGAGAAAAATGTTCATGAACTTGAAAATTCAACTTTTTGTAGATATCTTTCCTACTTTTAACTCTTTAATGCTTTTTCCAAACCATATTCACAAGTCCTCGTTTGGCTCATTCTTACCTTCTTGCCAAAAATCATTGCAGCCCGTTTCCACAACTAACAGCCCAATCCAAGGTTAACCATGTGTAGAAGTAGAACATAAAAATTTAGTTGACTTGAACCTGCAATGCCATCAACTTGGCAATAGATGTGCATGGTAAAAACCAGTAACCTAATGGAAAGAAAGATCAAAACAAAATAAAGACAAATATAATGCGAAACACAAAGGTGGAATAGAAATGATTTGCACCTGTTATTAATTGCCAAAAATAAAAACATATTCTACACATTATACAAAACAATACATGAATTTTGTTGACTATAATCTATCTTGCGCCATCTGTGATGTTCTAAAAATCATGTGATATCTCAGCCATCTTCCAGAGCGTTGTCAACCAGAATCATCTTGGTTTTCGCCTGTGGGAAAACGTTGATCAAAATAGTGGATACACGTGTGCAAAACAAAGAGCAATAATGAAAAAGGCATTGCAATCACTAAAAATTGCATATATTTTTTCTTTATAGACATTCTTCCAAAATTGAATACGAACTTTATAGTGTTCAAATTTCATCACTGGTGCTCCACTGTAATCAAATTACAGATAACAACATGCTTCACTTTTCAATGAAACTAATCAGAATTTTGAAAACTTTCAAAGCTCTAACAACTCTAAATTGTTGATAAAAAAAATTACTCTAAATCCATATTCGTAAAAAATAAATATATTACCACAATTTACAGGTTGGACAATGTTAGCTGATCCTAAATGATATAAACAAAAAGTGGAAGAACTCCCTAGGCTGGTGGTAGCTGGCGCCTGCACGTCGGACATTCCATCTTAATATCCATCCACCTTTGCAGGCAACCAGAATGGAAAAAATGATCACACGGTGTAACCTGTTGGAAATTTTTGAAACTTGAGATATAGTGGTGAGGTTCAAAAAAAAAATATGACACTGCATCAACAACTAGATACAAAATAGCATATTATCCCAGTAGCATACCATACAATCATTAGAATGCTGCCTGACATCAATGGCAGTCATGCAAATGACACAATCTGTACCATGATTTGTACCCTGATTGATCCTTCGATGATAGCTATATTTCTCAGGCAGGATCTGTCAATCACAATATCAAAGTCGGGTTTTAATAAAAGCAGTAACATAAGACTTTCGAAAAAAAATTAATACTAGTTATGCAAAATATAATTTTTCGTTCAACATCCTACATAAAACAGCACATACTGGGTTTGTTAAGTCTGACAAATAACAGAGTCAAGCAGCTATCATACTCCCAATTATAAACGATGACAACTGAGTACCTCTGCCTGCATCAATGGTGTGGCCGCAGTAAAACACAAACATCAATGCTTGGACACAAATGCTGCATCTCCCCATTTTAGGTTTCATGAGACAAGGAATTTTGTTATCAAGTGTAAAGAAACCAGGTTAACATCGTTGCAAGACAATTGCAATGATCGTTGGGAAGCAACTTTTCTCCGTTAAAAAATCTCCATTTAACATCAGATACAGACTGTCCAAGATAATTCCCACGGAACTAAAAAAAATCATGCCTATCTAGTTCCCACACGCCATTGCGAGTAGACCCAGGCCACATTATGTGGCATTATTAGAACAGTTAAAAAACAAGCGAATGGTTCAGATTCCACAAACTCCCAAGCACAAACATTTATTGTATCTCCCTTTCCATATCCATCCAAGATAATTCCACGTGGAGCTAAAAAAAAATCATGCCTATCTAGCTCCCACACGCTCTCGCGAGTAGATGCAGGCCACATTATGTGGCATTATTATAACAGTTCAAAACCAAGTGAATGGTTCAGATTCCACAAACTCCCAAATATAAAACATTTATTGTATCTTCCTTTCCATGTCCATTTTACAAAAATAAAAATAAAAAATAAAGTAGAAACAACAGTGAAAAACAAAGAATGATGCTTGCAGAGTTCAGTTATAATCACTAATCTTTCTAACCTAAGGCACCAAAAAATTGTTCAATTCTAATCATTAACCTTGTTAACCACAAAAAACACCCAAAATTTGTAAGCAAATTTATGCACCCAATCCCAATGGTTGAGAAAAGTTTTACATGGGTCATGCAGAATAAACCAAGTGAAAAGGTAATTCATTGCCATGCAGAAAGTGACCCAAACTCGTCATAATTCTTCAATGCTTCAAATAGATTTTTGTGAAAAAGTAACTACCACTCAATTGAATGCAATAAGCTAAAACTTTACCGTACTGCAGCACAAAGTGCTACATCCTTACAAGGACATAGAAATACAATACAAAAGTGAGGCTGCATTCAATTGATTAGTGGTGGACAAGGATTCATATAGGCAACTTAACCTAATGGGGATCACATCTTTGTTGTTGTTGAATAATTGGGTAAAATGGAAGACCTAAAAACAATGATAGGTCTCTCCCTCTATTTATAATATATGTCAAGTACAATAGGAATGACCATAATACCCTTACACTTATTACTAACCAAACTCTTAACACATAATAATAATGCTAAATGACTAAATAACCATTAACACTCCCCCTTAAGTTCGAGCATATATATCATATGCTCTTAACTTGTTACAAATGAATTTCACATGAGCAGCTCCCAAGGCTTTAGTGAACAAATCAACGAGCTGAAATTCATACTTTACATGAGTGGTTGTAATGAGCTTCTGTACAAGTTTTTCTCTTGAATAAAATGGCAATCAACTTTAATATGCTTTGTCCGCCCATGAAAGACAAGGTTAGAGGCAATATGAATAGCAACTCAATTATAACACATCAACTCCATAGGTTGAGAATATGAAAAACCTAGTTCTTTCAACATGTTCTTCAGCCAAACAAAGTTCACATGTAGTATGCGTCATAGCCTTGTATTCTGATTCAGCACTCAACCTAGCCACCACAGTTTGTTTCTTACTTTTCCAAGACACCAAATTACCACCAACAAAGATACCATACCCAGTTGTGGATCTTTGGCCAGAAGGTGACCGACCCAATATGCATCTGTATATGATTGAATGAGTGTGACCCCAATCCTAATATAAAAGACCTCCCTAGAACACCCTTGAGATGTCTCAAAATGTGAATTACTGCATCCCAATGACTTGTTCTCAGGGAATCGAGAAACTGACTCACAAAACTTGTTGCAAAGGATATATCTGGTCAAGCGAGTGTGAGATAATTCAACTTTCTAATAAGTCTCCAATACCGACTTTGGGTTAGGCAACAAATCACCCATATCTAGCACTAACTTACTATTGGGATACATGGGTGTATCAATAGGTTTGGATCCCAACAGCCCCATCTCATCTAAAAGATCAAGAACATACTTCCTCTGTGACAAGACAATTCCCATACGAGATCTCGATACTTTATACCCAAGTACTCCAATGGTCCCAAGTCCTTGGTCTAAAACTTAACACTGTAGAAAAAGCTTTAGGTCTTGAATGTCTCGATCATCATGACTAGTGATCACAATGTCATCCACATACACAAGAAGCTGAATCTTGCCAGATGGAGTATGACAATAAAATATAGTGATATATTCATTTTTTTTTTTTGATAAGTAATAAATTTATTGATATCAAAATGAACACCAAATACACAAGGAGTGTACATGGGGTAAACAAATCAAAAACAGAAATTACAAGAATCTAGTAACTCAAAAACAGAAGAAAAAATTGGTTTCGCAAAGCAGCCAACCAATCCATCAAAGTTGTAAAGAAAAATAGCTTCAGGTCTGAAATGGATCTTTCCTTATCTTCAAAACACCTACTATTTCTCTCCCTCCAAAGACACCACAATAAACAATAAGGAACTATCAACCAAATAAACCCATTTCGATAACGACCAAATGCCTTGCCAACATACTAGAAGTCCCATTACAGATTGCGGCATAACCCAGCTCACTCCAAACAAATCCAACACCATAACCCACAAGTCCATTGCAACCGGACAATGAATAAAAAGATGATCAACCGTCTCATTATTACACTTGCACATGTAGCAACAATTCAATATCCAAACCTTTCTTTTTCATAAATTGTCAATCGTTAAACATTTCCCCAAAGCAACAATCCAAACGAAAAAAGCTACTCTAGATGGAATTTTCTGTTTCCAAATACTCTTCCAAGGAAAGCCACAATCTTTGGAGCCCATTAAAATACCATAATAACCTTTAACCAAGAAACCTTTCTCTCTATCAGATTTCCAGCACATCTTATCCTCACCAACCTCTTCACCGATGCACCAAATATGGTATCCATAAAACAAGTCAAGGCCTCTAATTCCCGAAGATGCATACCCCTAAAAAAACTTACATCCCAAAACAAGACTCCATTATCAAACTTCATAAGCTCAGCCACACCAGCTTCTTTATCTCGGCAAAATCTATACAGATCAGGCTAGCTGACTGCAAGAGACGTCTCACCACAGCAATGGTCTTGCCAAAATTTCACCTTAGACCCATTTCCAATATTGTATAGAACGTGACCAGAAAAAGAAGGCCATCCCTGACTAATATTTTTCCACAAGCCAACACCATGTGGACCATTAACAGGCCTAGAACACCAACCACCCCATTCACAGCTGTATTTCACCCCTATCACTTGCCTCCAAAAAGCAGCCTTCTCCATCCCAAATCTCCATAACCACTTCCCAAGCAAAGCTTCATTAAACTGTCTTACCTTCCTTATCCCCAAACCACCCGAAGAAATGGGAGAGCAAACAGCATCCCATTTAACCAAATGGAATTGTGGTTCATCACCAATGCCACCCCATAAAAAATTCCTTTGAAGTTTCTCAATACAGTTAGCCACAGTAGCAGGAATAGGAAATAAAGATAGAAAGTAAGTGGGTAAATTAGAGAGTGCTTTTAATTAATGCAACTCTACCTCCCTTAGATAAGTACAAACGTTTCCACCCTGCTAACCTTCGTTTTATCTTCTCCTAAATTATATTCCATATTGTCTTATCCTTGAATTTGGCTCCCAAAGGAAGACCCAAATATTTCATAGGAAGATTACCTTGTTTGCAGCCAAGGACGTGCAAGAATAAATCAAAATTAAACACCGTACCAGCAGAAACCAACTCTGACTTGACCAAATTTATCTTTAAACCAGAGACCGCCTCAAACCACATAAGAATCACACGGAGAAACAAAATCTGATCCAGATCAGCATCACAAAAAATTAGTGTATCGTCCACAAAGAGAAGATGAGACACCACCAAAGCTCTTCCCTCTATACGCCCCACGCCAAAGCCTGACATGTGACCATCATAGACAGCTTTATCCAACATTCTCCCCAGGGCTTCCATAACCAAGACAAACAACAGAGGAGACAATGGGTCACCTTGTCTTAACCCCCTAGAGCTCTCAAAAAACCCACAAGTAGTGCCAATTATCAGAATGGAGAAACGGACAGTAGATATACAAAAGAAAATCCACCGCCTCCATTTGGCAGAGAACCCACCCCGTTCTAGTAACTTCATAAGAAAACCCCAATTTACATGATCAAAAGCCTTCTCAACATCTAATTTGCAAAGTAGCCCTGGCACCCCAGTTTTCAATCTACTATCAAGGCATTCATTAGCAATAAGTACAGGGTCAAGAATCTGCCTGTTCCTCACAAAAGCATTCTGTGAAGCTGAAATTATATCTTCCATAACCGTGCGAAGTTTGGTGGCTAAGACCTTAGCAATGATCTTACAACCCCCCCCCCCCCCCCCCCCCAACAAAACAAGACTAATACGGCCAAAATCGTTTACTTCAATTGCTTCATTTTTTTTATGAATGAGAGTGATGAAAGTAGCATTCAGGCTTTTCTCAAGATGGCCTTTAGCAAAAAAAATGATGGAACACAGCCATAAGGTCAGGTTTGAGAATCCCCCGGCAAGCTTGGAAGAAGGCCATTGTAAATCCACCTGGTCCAGGCGATTTATCACCATTAAAATTTTTTATGACATCAAAAATTTCCACCTCCTCAAATGGTCTATCTAGCCAATCTGCATTATCAACAGATATTCTTGGAAATACTAAGACTTCTAGGAATGATCGACTAACTTGTTGCTCAGAGTATAAATTCATGAAAAATTGAGTGATGTAATTAGCAATCATACCTTGATCGAAAGACAAGGCACCATCAACCACAAGGCTCTCAATACCATTATTTCTTCTATTAGAATTAGGCATTCTATGGAAAAATTTGGTATTTGCATCCCCCTCCTTCAAATGTAACACCCTAGACTTCTGCCTCCAACTAATCTCTTCTAAAAGAGTGAGCTTTTCAATATTGGTGCGGAGAGTAGCTTGTTCTAACTTTTCCTCAGTTGTTAAAGGATGAGTTTCCTCTCTAACATCCAAGTCATTCAATTTGTTCCAAAGTTGCTATATCTTAACATTGACATTCCCAAATTCCTTCTCGTTCCACTTTTTTAAATCCAACTTCAATGCTGCCAATTTCTTAGCTAGTATGAAACTAAGATTTCCTTGGAACGAATAGGATGCCCACCACTCCTTCACTTCCATAGATATATCCATCAGCCCATGAAAAGAGATAAAATCCGAAAATTCATGCATAGCCCGAGTATAACTTACAGCCCCTAGCCTTTCTAATGGGAGGCGAATATTATTGAAATCACCTCCTCGGCACCATGGTGAATCCCACCAACTAATCAGCCCTGCCAGCTCCTCCCACATTTTCCTACGCCTCTTGTTCAAATTTGGCCCATAAACACCTAAGAAAGCCCACTCAAATTGATCACCAACATTTTTAAATTTGTATGAAACGGAAAAATACCCCACTGCTTCCTCCACCTTTTCCACTACTCTTCAATCCCGCATCAGAACAATACCTCCAGAAGCACCTTCTAAACCTAAATACAACCAGTCTACATAAGGACAACTCCATATACTTCGGACAATTCCTCTAGTAATCCATTCAAGTTTAGTCTCTTGAAAACATAAATTATCAGGTTTCCATGTACACAACAAATTACGAATCTAAAGCCTCTTCTCAACCTCATTCAATCCTCTGACATTCCAATTAAGTATTTTCAGATTCATTTAGAAACAGAGAGAGCCCCTTCCCTATTAATTCCACTGCACCTAGATGAAGTGGAACCATAATTAATTGAACTGAATAAACCTTTAAGTTCTCTTAAACCTTTGGCACCAGTTCTCTTCAAGTCGTGTGCATTTTTTTTCCAAAGTAGCCCAACGGTGTAATTCCGCCTCAACCGTCAGCAAAAAAGTGGTTACTTGATTTTCCAAACCTTGTAAGGACATGCCAAAAAATTTTCAAACCCTTTAAATCTTCTTTGGAACCATTCGAAATAATGTACTTCCTTAACTGGACTCTCCACATCCACAACTTCCTATCCTTCCATAGTCAAGGGTAAAGAATAGGCTAGTGGTTCCGCTGCTTAACGTGACAAACCCCTCTTGTTAGGTAGTTTAGCAACCTCTGAATCATTGTTCAAAGCCCAATCCTCCAAAATATCTACAGGCTTCAACGGAACCAAGGACACTTGGTTTTGCTCTTCCAACCCTCTGTGACTTCATCAGGTGGCAAAGAAATCTGAATTGGAACAACAAATCTTCTTCCATATCACAGCTTAAGCACCCACTGCTCAGAATTTCCCCACTTCTTGAAAATATTACCAAAATGTTCTTGAAGAATCAACTGAATGTCTCACTACAAGTTTTCCTCACCATCGGTTGTGTTTGCTGACTCACCGGTGTTGAGGCACTCTTTATCGGCCTCATCATAGCCTAAGTAATCGATATCTTCGGAACCTAAGAGCTCATTATCGGGTTCATCGGTGCCGATACTATCAGTCCCGATGTCATCGGAAGATTTCATCGATTGAGCTAGCATCGACTCGCTTCAGTGATCAACTTTAGATTGCTTCGCATCGAAAACCACAACATCGCCCCTTCTCGCTAAACTCCCCAAGGCTAAAGATGACGATTCTGGACTCTGGGTCTTATTGTTTTGAAGGTTTTGTGTTGATTTGGGCCGCCAAACTGAGATGCTTGGGCTTGGGTATGGGCTTCGGCTTGAAGGGAGCTTTGGACTTAAAACTTTTATTGTTTTCCTTGATCTTCTCTACATCCCATTTCCTGAGCTTGAGTAACTTTGGACCATATTACCTCCCATTCTCCATCCGGCCCACTATGTAATTTGAGGCTTATGTTCAGAGATACATTTGGGTCACCACAAACATTCTCAATAAGTTCCAACGAAACATTAGCCTTTGATTTTGCTTGTTCCTTCCCAGCACTCAAATCACGCATATCGTGGCTGCAATTTCTCAATTTTGAATTTTGAGAATATGGCATTAATTGCTTTCCATTCTTGCTACCACCGTCTCTCCGACCTCCCTCCACCACTGCCAACAGAAAAGTTTTGGATGTTTTTTTGCTGGCTAAGGACTGTTTGCTGGCTAACGTCTCAGGAGCAATGGCTTTCCGAAGATGAAGTCCAAACCCTCTCCACCCACTTCCAAGTTTTCCTTCTGGCACCACCATAAATCCTTTCCTTCGGCCATGAATAAGTTCCAAGATCATTAAAAAACAACTATGTGCATTGGATCCCAAATGCAAAATAAATACTTTCTCACCATCTCCGAATGTTCTTGCAAAATTACCAGGAATTACATTGGACATTAGCTCCTCCACAATATCTAGCAAATGTTTTGCACTCTCTTTGCCCATGCAAACTGATCGAAGAGAGTATCGATTTCACTCAAAAATGTGTAACATGAAATAAGCACCACCATCCTCAACTGAGAATTCAAAAGTCTTGGATTCTACAAAAAAGAAAATAGAACCCCCCATTCTTGAGCATATATTAACCACTCTGAGTTAATCTTCAAACTTTCTCAAAAAACTACAGGAACCTTCGGGATTATCGTCCTCCGTGAACATGGCGAACCCCCCCCCCCCCTTTTTGCAACTAGATACCAAATCCATCGAGAAAAGAAGAGATGGAGAGAAGAAAAGAAAATAAAAAGATAACAAAGCTTCTTCGCCAGTGAAACCTAGAAGCACTTCTCCAACTGCACAGGTGTGTTACTCATGATCTATTCATTGCACACCGGTTGAGGCCAAACTCAAGAACCACAGCACTAAAATGACCAAACCATGCTCTTGGAGACTATTTGTATCCATACGATGATTTACTAAGTCGATGTACTAAGCCTAACCCCTCCTAAGCAACAAACCCAGGCAGTTGCTCTATATATACCTCTTCATGAATATCATCATGTAGGAAAGTATTTTTCACATCTAACTGATGTAAAGGCCAATGATAAGTGGTAGCTAAAGAAATGAATAAATGCACTGAGGCAAGTTTAACGATTGGAGAGAATGTGTTTGAATAATCCAAACCATACACCTGTCTATACCCCTCAGCAACAAAGCGAGCCTTCAAACGAGCTATAGAACCATCAAGATTGATTTTCACATTGTACACTCAACAACAACCAAGCGCAAACTTATCAAGAGGAATAAGTACCAAATCCAAAGTATCATTATCATGTAGTGCATGCATCTCTTCAACCATTGTTGTCCTCCACCCAGAATGGGATAGGGCTTCAGAAATAGATTTTGGAAGAGCAATAGAAGACAGAGTACTAACAAAAAAATAATAAGAGGGTGACAAGAAATCATAACCAACAAAATTAGAGATTGGATATTGGGTGCAAGTGCGTTTACCTTTTCAAACAACCGTAGGAGGATCAACATCATGGGGAATAAGATCATCCAACGAGGGAACTAGAGGCATAGTAGTAGAAGCTGGAGAAGGCACTTCCCCCTTGTTGCCGTGTGTATACCTGCAAATTCGAATGATCCAAGCGACGAGAAGGACTCAAATTGGATGAGGATATAAGAGGATTGGGCACAGATACTAGGTTTGGATCTGAAGGGCAAGGCAGAGGAAGGGACTCATCAAATTCAATAGAACTCTAGCAATTAGAGTTGTATGGTGTAGACTCAAAGAAGGTGACGTCAACAGAGACAAAGAATCGATGTAAAGTAGGACTATAACATCAATATCCTTTTTGCGTATAGGAATAGCCCAGAAAAATACATTTGATAGCACAAAGACCCAACTTATCCATTTACAAAGTTAATTGATGGACAAAGGACACACAACCGAACATACGAGGAGGAAGGGAGAACAAAGGAGCCATAGTGAAGATAACTGAATAAGGGATTTTACCACCAAGGACAAAGGATGGCATTTTATTGATGAGAGAGCAAGCTATGAGCACAACATCACTCTAAAAAACTTTGGGGGCATTCATTTGATACAATAAGGTACGAATGAGTTCAAGAATAAGTTTGTTTTTCCGCTCTGCAACCCCATTTTTCTGTGGAGTGTGGGCACAAAAGGACTGATGGATCATACCAGAGTTAGTCATATAAGTACTGAATTGAGTACTAAAGTACTCCTTAGCATTATCACTACAAAGTATACTAATTGGCATATCAAATTGAGTCTTTATTTGGGAACAGAAGGCACAAAAGATATCAAACAACTCAGAACTATCTTTCATTAAATATAACCAAGTCATCCTAAAGTAGTCATCAACAAAAGTAACAAAGCATCAAAACCCCAACTTTGATGTCACGCAACTAGGACCCCAAATATCGAAATGGACTAGCATGAAAGGACTAACCACCCGTTTGTTGACCTGGGAAGCAAAGGGAACACGATGATGCTTGCCCAATTGACAAGATTCACACTCAAGATTAGACACAGAACTCAATGTAGGAACTAGCTGTTTCAACTTGCCCAAGGTCAAATGACCAAGGTGATAATGGATTTGAAGTGGTGTAGCTGCAATTGTGCAGGCAATGGGTGGAGAAGGCGACTCAAAGTAGTAGTCCACGAACCTCACATCTTGTGCCAATTGTCTTACTCCTCTTCAGATCCTAAATAACCAAAGAATCAAGAAAGAATGTGATAGAACAATTTAGTGACTTTGTAAGCTTAATAACTGACATGAGATTGAAAGGATATTTAGGAATGTATAAAGCAGAAGAAAAAGAGATAGAAGTAGGATTTACTGTTCCTATCCCCTTAACAGCAATAGTGAACCCATCAGCAAGGGTAACTTGAGGTAGATTTTTAGGATAGTAGAGATCAGAAAAGAAGTTGTTTGCACCTATTATATGGTCAGTGACAGCAAAATCGATAACCCAAGGACTAGTAGGAAGGACACCAAATAGCTTACAGATTGTAGGATTACCTTTCTGGGCAAAAGATGCAATGTGATAAGATGCTTGTTGAGATGATTGATACTGTAGAAACCTTGAATACTCCTCCTCTGATATAGTCACAATATGCGGCTCACTCAAAAAAGTGACCAACGAAGGAACCATACCTTTGGGATTTGCAAACTCCATCCCAACATTCACAAAATCAGACAAATAATCCTAAGATTAATTGTTGGAACAATCGGACCAACAACGAACAAGGTGGCCCACCATGAAAAGTCACAAATAAATCAGTAAAAGGCTGCCACAGCACCAAGAAACTCAGACACAGCCCCAAGAAAGCAATACACAGCATTGGAACAATTGGAGAGGTGAACCACTGAAACTACCATGAGAAAATCACCAGCAAACTTATATAACATTGCCACAGCCTCACAAACACAGCTTATGAGAACTGCAACTGCTCCAAGAAAGTCACCAATGACTGTTACTAACACCAAACAACAGCTAATGAATTATCAGGAGTGCATGATCACAACAATGATTGGATCTTTGAGCAAAACACATGTCCAACAGCTTGATATTTTGATACATGGAAGGAGTTAGAACATTGAATCAAAAAACACAGCAAATCCCACTGTTTCATATCCAATAAACTCAATAACCATTGATAAACAGCTTCACGAAGCATCAAACAACCATTTGTTGGGTGCCGCACCTGAGCAATTAAAAATGGTGAGATCTTTGGGCAAAAAACATCACGAAGAACTCCAATAAGATGTTAATAGAGGGATTGGATCACTGCTGGATGATTTCAAGCCAAAACCATGCCTGAAAGTGGCTTCACGCGCCGGTGCGTGGGGTCGGCCCTGGCAGACTTTGACCAGGGCATGAGGGAGCGTGGGACACTGCCTGGAGATGGGATTTCAGTGGGGGACAGATTGGCAGTGTCTGTGGATGACTATGGTGTTGGTTTTACAAAATATATGGTAGATTTGATGTACTCGAACTGGCAGTGTCACCCAGAAAATTCCAGTGATTGATCTGACTTTCTGCTGCTGCTGGCTGTTTTCTAGGGTTATACTATTGCTGGAAATTCTTCAATGATGCTAGACATGCAGCAGATTTTGGGTTTTAGGCCTCAGATTTGATGGTGGTGGTAACAATGAGGGTTTAGGTTTCAGAATCATGCTCTAATACCATGTTGAATAATTGGGTAAAATGGAAAACCTAAAAACAATGATAGGTCTCTCCCTCTATTTATAATATATGTCCAGTACAACAGGAATGACCATAGTACCCTTACTGACTCACACTTTTTACTAACCAAACTCTAACACATAATAATAATGCTAAATGACTAAATAACCATTAACAGTTGTTGCTGCTGCTGTTTGTCATTAATGGGAATGATAGAGCATTGGTGTAAATAATAAAATTGAGAGCAGTAAATCATAAAAGTCTAAGCATGGCATGACTCTCAGATCAACTACAGGCATATCTTAACATATTTAATCAAAAAAAAAAAGGCAGCCTGTTGCACAAAGCTCCTGCATATGTGGGGTCCAGAGAAAAGGCGGACCATGATAGGTTTATAGTATTTAAGAGATCAGCGACGCAAAAAAACAGTTGCAAGTTGGTCACTATTGTCCAAAAAATGCAAAATGCGTCATTTTAAAGAAAATTCCAGCAGCAAGCTTTCACAATCAGACAGTGGTTTTATATCTTCATTAGGCAACAATAGCATCTATACATGCATACATCATATCAGCCACTCTAAACATAAATATTGCGAAAAAAATTATTCAAGTTGCATCGAACCTGGCGAGGAATGAACCAACGAGATCCAAAATAGTGCTGCAGAAGAAGAATTGATGCTTGGAGTCCCATGAATATACACAAACAAATACACCAATTCTTGTCAGGCTCAATGCGCATGAAGTTGTTAGGGCAGCCAAATATATATAGCGGGATTGCTAGCCGGGTAACTGTCATTCCTAAGATGTAATGAGGATGCAAAGGTTTTCTTGAATCGCGAATAACATTGGTGATTATTTGAGGTATCCAAAAGGAGTACATAAGGAGAAGAATAGGCCGCAGAAAATTGTGAAACTCATACATGATCAGAATTCCCCCCAAAAGGATACCGTCTGCACATAGTTAACATATCTGTCAATTTAACACAGATATTTGATACAAATAATCTAATAATTCAATCTCGTAATTTAATCGGACAAACAATTACTTAATCTATCTCTCACTGTCCCAAAAGATCTTTAAAAAATAATAAAATAAAATAAACCCACAGTCAGAGTGGGGATATCAACAAAGAACATTTAAAATAATGGATGAGACCAGAAATCATTTAAATTTGAAATTAGGAATAATTAATTAACTAATGATTACAATTGACCACCACAACAGTTAGCAAGTACTAAGCAGGAATAAAATTCATCCTACAATTGAATTATTAAGATCAGGTTGTAGTTCTCACTGCAGATCTTTTAATTATATAAACACAATTCTCTTTTAATAACTTTAATCATTGTTGTCAAATCAATATTCTAATCATGAATCGAAATTCAAATTTTGGGGATTGAGAATCGAGAATCGAATCGTAAGAATTGGTAAAAATTTCCCAAATCAAATCTAAATGACATGCATATATTGATATACAAACAAGCAGAAAAAGAGTAAAATGCACATAAAATTTGACAAGAAAATAAATCATATTTCATATGTATGCCTTCCCTAAACAAATGAAAAGGGAATGAGCCAAGAAATATTAATAAAAAAATGAACTTCATGTTGTTTTAAGGAAAGGAATCAAGAAAAAACAAAAATAAAAATAAAAAATAAAAAAATAAAAAAAATGAACTTTTAGTGTTTATCAACATTTTAAAAAAAAAAATTCATGCATATTCTTTCTCGAATTAAAAAGAAAAAAAGTTATTAACTTTAAAAAAAAGTAATTGAACTAACTGCTAAAAAAACCAACTTTTGAATTTGAACAACATAACGAAACATGTGTACCACCTTAGCCTATAAGTGTTCTGCCCCTCAATGATAAAACACCATGCTCCTCTAAGAAAGAAGAATGGCTTTGTGAAGGCAATATAAGACCTAGAGTTCTAATTCTCCTCTTTTTTAGAATAAAACTGACATATACAAGGAATGGAAGGTAATCGTGAAAAAACAAAAGCAATAAAAAATCAGAACTGTTTGTTTTTGGAGTTTTAAACTAGTCAGGTTGGCAAGATATGGTAGGTCTAGAATCGAGTGAATCAATGGATTCAGACGATTCTTTAGATCCACGAGGTTAATCAATAGATTCAGCAACGATTCAGTTGCTTTTAGATTCACTAGTAAGACTTGAATCAATTTGGGATGGAATTGATACGAATTGTGTGAATTGAATTGTGAATTATAAGATTCTAACAACTATGACTGTAATACTTTAATTTCTACAAAGAAACTCTCGAACATGATCACTGGGCTACTCTTGAAAAAGATACATCCCTATCAGACTACAGAATCAAGTCAAATGATCAACTTAAATGCAACTTTTTTCCGATTACGAACTCAGCTTCTGGCAGCTGTTTACTGTTAGTTGTCTAGCTTAATATGGGATGCAAATTTTCATACTAGGATGCAAATGTGATAGGAAAGTATTTGCACTGAGGATGCTTATTAAGATATCAGCATCACTTTTATGCATTGCCCTTTTGCATGACAATTGTGTTGCGCACTAGCAGAGTAATGATAGCAATATTTTTTCCATTACCCTGTTGTCTAGCAGTCATGCGATTCATTATTTAGTACAGTTCAGCAAAATTGGTATGTCTGGTTTCCACGGTGTATGTTTTTCTCTTGAAGCATTAAGATTTAGGGTCAAAGAAGTCCAAGATATTGTTTGGTAGTTCTGCGTTCGCCATTTCTGGAGTTCTTGGTGGCGAAATGCTCATATCTTCAGAGATGATTTTTTCCCATCTTGAATGTAATGGTAGAGAGTGGTCTTCTCTGCTTCTCTTTGGTTTTCAGTCAAATCATCTTTGCTTACCCATCCAACATGATTGGAATAATTTGGTATTATGATTTTGCTTTCCTGTTTGTTATTTTTCCTTCTAATTTTATTGGGGTCCTTGGCCTTATTTCTTGTACTGCTCGCCTTCCTCATAAAATTCCTTCCTTTATTTAAAGAAATCACATGTCGAGGGGGGTGTTGGGGGTATGGATAGAGTATTAATTCACGAATTTATAGGCTGTTCACAGTAGAAACAGTACTTACAGAAACGGCTGTAAAGAACTGAAAGTTCACGCCTCATTGTCTCCCAACCTTCTCCATTATTCATAGGCCTACTTGCCTTCCAAATAGCAAGGAGATATCTCATCTCAAAAATTGAGAACACTACAAACTTGAAAAATGCAGCAGTCGCGAAAGCATTAAATAATGACTCTGCATCCAAACAAGTAACAGAACAAGTGAGAATCTTGATTTAATAGATATGAAAAGCACACAAAAAAACTAGATGAGGCACATTTGAGCCACAAAGTATAAATTCATGAGATAATACGCCCTTGCATGCAAGCCATGTAACATGAAGCCAAAATGGGTTGTTATAAATACAACTCAGATATAACAATCCCAAGAGCACAATTTCAGTCCCCAAGGAGACATCCCAATGGTCAGAGTTTGGAAATTCCTGGAGGTCTTAGGTTCTAATCGTAGAAGGGTTAGGAAGGGGATTGGGAAGGCGATGGGTTACCCTCCTTCCCTTGTGTAGCTCAAGCCCAATGGGCTTATCAATTGACCCCCATCCCCTTAAAAAAAAAAAAACACACACACACACACACACACACACAACTTCAAAATCAGAAAAGCTGTAACCATGGGGCTGCCAATAAGTAACTGACGTACAAGAATGTGGCTATAGTACCAACATTATTTTTATTTCAAGTTTTTATTTCATTCAATTTCAATTCTTTCAATTGACATTTTTTTTTTAATACTTTGGATATCCAATTTCATTTTCTGACTAGTAAAAAAAATAAACCAAAGTTCTAGACAAAATATAGAAATTGAATGAAATCTATAAATACATGATGCATTTCGAATGCTCTGTTGAAACTAGTAACATGCTTGACAATTAGATAAATTTCCAAAGTGTCAGCATTCATCTAATGTTAGACTGTTACCTCTCCTTCTGTTACTAGCATTTAATGCTCTCTCTCTCTTTATGTGACTGAGAACTGATATGGCAAGCTAAGGCTTCCCTTTGGCAACTACTAGTTGCAGTTAGATTCAAATTGTATGTTGTAGACCTAGACTATAAAAAAGTACTCTTGGAGGCCAAAATGGAAACTTATGTCAAGAGTGTCCTACAAATGCAAGTCATGCAAAAATTGAAGGTATGACAAGCATAATGGCATGGTTGTGAATCAGTATGAAACCATTAGTGAGTGCTGCTATATACATATATCCAAATCTAGAACAGAAGTTGTTATATATATTTCAAGACGAAATTATATCTCGTGTTTAGAGTCACGTATGAGAGTAATTTAGTGCTCAGAAAAGGGTAACCAATAAGGAGTAAAATTATTTTTTAAAAAAACAAAAGCACTAGCCAAAAGGTAGATTATTAATCTGTGCCAATAGCACTCTCCATCCATCCTTCAGCAATATTTTAACAGTTGGAAAAAAGTAATACAAGTGTTTTAAGTTTCCATTTTGGTTAGATATGAATTTACAGTGTGAGAAGACAGATTCTGGCTCTTATGCGGTATTAATTCTCCTACTTTGTTTACTCTCAAATATTAATTACAGATGGATTTAAAGCTGCTTATCAGACTCTCACTGCATTTATTAGGTTCAGCCTTGGTCATTCCCAATGGTCAACATGAAACTCCTGCAGATTATTCTCCTAAATAATCATCGACTCCTCTAGAAATCATCGTACACTTTTAGGGTGCCGCTATATTAAGAGGTGCTTGTGCATGCAAACATGAATGCTAATGATTCAGCAATCCATGGAGTCATTATAGACTCATAACAAACTGATATCTTTGATTGTGGCAGGCAGTTATCATCTCTGTAGTATTCTATGCATTTTCCACAATCAAGAAATCCAAGTAAGCTGGTACTAGTTCTTTTTAAGTAACGCAAGTAAGCTGGTAATAGTTCTTTTTACCCTTACCAACTAGTATTCCCGCAGTCAAATGCAGAAGACATAGATAAGCATCCATTATAGCTTGTTGCCCAATCATTAAAATCGAAACCTTGGCAGCCCCCTGATAGAAATTTATCAGAACAAAGATTTACTTACTATTGAGAAATCATGAAACTGCAATGTGAATGAAAAAATTTTCTATATTTTCATGCAAGGCACCTTACAAAATAATTCCATCCATGTGAACCCAAAAATTTTGTTTTCAATGCATGAACTCAATAAAAATAACTTACAGATTGAGTGTTGCTATGTTCCATTTGCCGAATTAATAGAAGAACTTGAAGGAAAGAAACCTGATGCAAGTAAATGTTAAGGAATCCACCAAAGAGCAGTTGATAACAATTTAAGGAAGCCACATAAATAATTTCTACTAAAGGATACAAAGGTGACCATCAAGGTATAGTTCACTGCTTTGTTGTAGTAAACCTCAATGTTGACAGAACTTGCATTTAATAGCAAAGGTGAGAAGCAATCTCCATCATCATCCACTGAAGGACTCTCCATTAATCCTTCTACATGATAATGATCCCGATCTCCATCTATATGCAGTTAAAATATCAACTTAGCAAAACTCAAAATCAATAATTGAACAAAAGCACCCTGCAATACACCACGTCACACAAGTGCCCAAACAGAACAAAAAAGCACTACACTGTTATTCAGGAACTTCCAAATTGGATGATGAATCGGCTGTGTTAAAACTTTAAAGAATGAATTGCTCATGCATACGCACTTCACAAAAAGAACATAAATAATAAATAAATAAATAATGAGGTATCAATATCTGGTTGGACAATTATAAATTTCACATCAGAGAATGAAGAATGAAGCAACAAAATTTGACAAATAACTTTTGACCATTTGAACCAAGACTAAGGACATGGCCTCTAATGAAACTTTCACATTGACCTAAACGAGAGTCAATTTTGAGATACTCAAATAGGAAACAAGAAAGGAACTATTATCAACACTAAACATCATAATGGAATATGCGATACACTAGAAGGCCTCATCAGATCCCATTTTTAATTACCAAAAATTTTTGCTGTGACGAATCCCATTCTCGTCCTTTTGTTTGCATTGCTCTGTTGATTTGAGTTTGAAGAATTATATGATTTCTTTGCAGAGCAGCAGGTTTGTTGGATTTTTCTTTTGATGGGATAAATTTTTTACAAACAGTTGGCAAGCACAAAAAAGGCTCTGAAAGATGTTAGGACCTTGTGATCATGGTGTGCTAGTTTTGCCGTTATTTGGTTCTCTTTTTTTTTTTTTTTTGAGGATCTCTCATCCTCTTTGTACATTCATATTTTTTAATATATTTCTTTTCCTATCCAAATATATATATATATATATATATATATATATATATAATCCATTAGGTTTTAAAAGCAAAACCACTCAAAAATAAAAATAAAAATGCTTTTGCTAAGGGTGCTACATTACTTCCCTTCCAACAAATCATCAACATTGTGACTTCACGCCTTCACCAAAAATAAAGTTCCCATGGGTAAAAACTCCCAGTCACTGTAACTAAAAAAAAAAAAATCATGGGAAGCATTGTGCTGCCTTCCTCTGGCCACACCTACAAAACCAAAGCCTTCTTGTCCAATGCCAATTAATATAAATGCAATAAACAAAAGGTGAAAATAAAAATCCCCAGGGCAAACATAATGCAAGAAAGAAGTATTAATCCCATCACCTATAGAGAACGCCCCTTTCTGAAAATCATAAAACAAATAAATAAGTTTTTTCCAAACTCCCAAGTCCTATCATACGAAAACACACTTAGCGCTCTAGAAGATACAAGACAAAAGAAACAGTATTTTCAAAAAAACTCACCCTTTTCCATAGCACATCCATTTCTAAAGCTAATTGCCCCTTGCCATAAAACACCCCAACGCACGCAGCCCCAAAAGAGCCCCTTTTTTTCTGAATCAGGGAGCAAATAGAATACCAGTCAACTAAATGGTACTTTAAAATCTCCACCCTTTCCAATAAAATATCTCCTCATAGATTTTCTAATTTTCATGCAACCAACACATCAGTATTTGGAAAATGAATTTTAAAAAGGTGGGAAAGCCAACAAAGGCCACTTGATCAAATTGACAACAACCTTTTGACAGATAAAGCCACTTCCAATCTACTAATTGTTTTCCAAACTACTCCAAAATGGAGACCTAAATTGTGTTTTGTTTAAAAGGTGCACCAACAGATAAGCCTAGATAATATAATTTTTACATCCAAGATTAGAAACAAAAGCATTGACATCTCCTAATTCCCCATCATCATTTTTTTCCCAAATTAATCTTAAGATACAAGACTACTCCAAAACAAAGAAAAACACATCTCAAACTTATTAATTTCTTTTCGCCAAACAAAAGACTAAAGCATCATCCACATACACAAAGTAAGAGGCCAATCCTCTACAAGAACCCCCTCCTTCCAGTCCAAAACCTTTAATAACATTTTCAAAAGCTCTCACCCTTCATCATAAAGACAGAGAAAGCAAGAGAAGCAATTGCCTATGAAACAGTCAAACTACTCTGTATGGTACATATTTTACACAATTTTTGACATTCAACCCTGTTCTCACATCCTAAAATGACACCTAGATATTGGCACACACACATGCGCACACAAAGTGATTCTCATGAATCCACATACATAATTTTCCAAGGTTTAGCACTTCTTAGTTTTTTTCCAAGACTAGTAAGTTGCAACTGCTTCTATGAGTATTTCAAAGTGAGACTAATCTTGCAAACTGAATTGTTTTTTGGATAACAAAAGAATTTCATTGATAGAATAGGAATGTACAAATATAGAGTAAAGCATCTCCTTTCAAAATTCTGGGTAACCCCATGGTAAAAAAAAAAAACAAAAACAAAAACAAAACAAAATGAACATTAGAAACAACCCAAAAAAATCAGCAGGCCCTATCAATCCAGCAAGGAAAACCAATCATGCTGAACATCCGAAAAACACATCCCCGTGAAGTTCCCACTACCCACACACCAAAGAGAAGCCAAATGTTGAATCTTCTCCCAAACCAGTCAAAAAGATAACTTCTACCCAGCAAAAATGCATGTGTTCATTCCATCCACAAACCCCCATGGACAGCAAATAAGGCACAATCCCATAACTCCTTACCCTCCTTTTTCCTGCAAAAACCAACAAACTGGATTGCCAAAAACTCCTCCGCCGTCATTGGGCAAACCCAGCATTCCCCAAAATAATTAAATAACTTGTTCCAAACCCTCCAGGCAAACTGCATTGTTTCCAAATGTAGCAATAGTTAATACTAGTAACAGTGCATCGGAACTAATTTTTCATATCGAGAAAATGGATAGGCTCTTATATATGATTTTAGATACAGCCTGCAAAGAAAGCTTGTCTTGGTCCAATAGTAAGGGTGTTACAAACTCCAATCACAAGTTCAAACCACGGAAACAACCTTTCTAAAAAGAAAAGGTAAGGTTGTGTACATTATGCCCTCTCTAGATCCTGACGTAAGGTTCCAGCTAACAAAAATTAAAAATAACAAAATAAATTCATATGCTGAGAAAAGTACCAATTTTATTGGATGAAACACGTGAAATCTGTGCCGCAATTTCTATATTACAGTGTTTCTCCATCTCATATACAGGTGCTGCAACGTAGAAAGAATATAAATAATTACAATAAAACATGAAATGAAAATAACTTCAAAATCAAAGTAACATAGAGAAAAAAATTACAGTGTTTCCTTCTCCGCATCTTATCTCGAGGAGACTCTTGAAACACCTGGGATGAGAAAACTCCAAGCTGTTCAGGAGAAAAACAAAAAAATAAATAAAAAGCGCGGCCAATTCAACAAGTTAGCATCCAAACATTAACGCGGGCATTTTACAATATGGAAAAAAAAAAATTGATTTTGTAATCAATGCCCTCCATTTCCCAAATCCAAGTGTGCGTCAGTGGACAAGGTCTGCACTCAGGAGCACATAGCCTAAGCCAAGCCCAGCACCCAACCAGAAACTAGCCCAGAATTAGGATTCCTATAGTGAACCCGACCCTAAAAAAATTATTGATCCAAAACAAACAAGGAAACTAAACCTATCCTTGAATAACAACAAATTATGTAACAAAATAAAGATCCCAATAAAAAGGTTTGATATACATTGTAGGCTGACAGCTGAGCTAGATAGAATGATTTTTAAATGTGGTTCAGACCCATGATCGCAAGGAAGTCCTTGGTCAATTTTTTTCACTGACATTTATCTTCTATATTTTTTTAGGAAGAATAAGAAGAAAATATTATTAAAACTGAGAATCAGAGTGCTGATTTAGAGGACGAAGAGTCCTCCCCAAAAAACTACGGAAGCAGAAGAAATGATAATACAGCAAAGAAAGAGCAGGAAAATAGACACACACACACACACATATAAACATCCATCATAAAAGCACTGCCGTCCAATATCTTATGAGGTCTGACAACATGACCCAAAAAAGTCCAAAAGAGTGCAACCACAAGGAGGCTAGGAAAGTTGCTCTATCCCATAAAAGCTGTGAGCAGGTTGATCAACTTTTAAAAATCCTAGCATTCCTCTCTATCTACAAGGACCAGGGGTAGGCAAAAAAAGCAGCACTCCAAAGAGCTATACCAATTCTGTTCTTTCCAAAACCCCTGAAGTTGACCAATCGCAAGTCTCCCACCTTTCCCGGAGCCATCCACTCTTCCCCCACCAGTGAAAAAAGAGCATTCCAGAGCTGCAATGCCACCTTGCAATGCATGAAAAATGGGCACTCATTTAATCATTTCACTGCTTTCACAGCACATGAAACATGTGACAGAGAGCCCTACTAGGGCCTTCTCCTCTCAAGCAAAACATGCATGTTAATCCTTTCCAGGATCATGGTCCAGACAAAAGCCCGAATCTTCCCTGGCACCTTAGCGCTCCAAAGAATGTGGTTCAAAGGAAAAAGGTGAGGGTGTCGGCTTTCAAAAGGTAAGAAAGAAAAGATTTGGAAGTAAACATACCGAAGAAGTCCCCCTCCCACACTCTCTCATCCTCCCCAGAAGAGGGATTGTGCTGAACCCACAAGGAAATAAGGATAGCGAGCATTGATCTCTCGTTCATTGAGATTCCTGAAGAAAAAGAAATCCCAGGAATAAGGACCACCCTCAAAAGAAATAAAGGAGTTGATGGGAGCAATATCAAGTGATGAAAGCTTTAAAAGATGAGGAACCTTCGGCACCAATGAAGTCTCACTCACCCACACATCCTCCCAGAAACATATTTTTTTGCCATTACCCACTTTGAACCGGATAAGAGGAAAGAACTAACTCTCTACATGGAACACAAAAATTTCCAGGGACAAGCATGAGAGATGATGCCACTACCCCTTGCTCCCACCCCTTTCGTCTGATCCCATACTTATTCTTCATCACCTTATGCCATAGGGATTCAGCTTCCAAAGGAAACCTCCAAAGCCATTTTCCTATAAGGGAGAAGTTTTTGGATACCACATTCCTGATGCCCACTTCCCAGATAATCTCTCCTACCCTCCCTAGTACCCGACCAAAGGAAGTCACGCTTCAACTTCACTAAAGATTTGGCTACTTTTGAGGAGATTCTAAACAATGAGAGGTAATAAATTGGGATATTAGAAAAAGATGCAGTGATGAGAGTGACTCAGCCCCCAAAAGAGAAATAAGCCCTCTTACAGCCTCCAATCTCCTAGCTACCTTTTCCAAAATAGGATCCCAAAAGGCTTCAAAGTTTGGGTTTCCTCATAGAAAGAGGCCGAAATAGGTTAGAGGCCAATAAAGGGAGTCACAACCCACACTCAATTTGTACTTCTAAAGTGTCCTCTCTCCCATGTTGATGCCGGCTATACCACTCTTGGACAAGTTGATTTTTAAACCTGATATCTTTGCAAAGATTTTGAGCAACAGAATGGCTTATTAAAATCTTGCTAGACCGTCCTCAGAAAGTTGCAAGGTGTTATCAATTTGAGCAAACAGGAGATGCGAGATCTCTACTTCCTCCCTCCTCACAAACAAGCATCTAATCACACTCCCCCCCCCCCCCGGGCAAAAAAAAAAAAAAAAAAAAAACCTAAGCATGGAGAAGCAACCTACTAAGGCTGTCAACTATTAGGGTGAACAGGAAAAGGGAGAGTGGGTCTCCTTGTCTAAGAACTCTAAATGCCCTGAACCAATCTCCCAACTGACCATTTACAATGACAAACATATGGGGTCATTGAGATCCACTTTCTCCACAGATCCCCAAAGCCTTTTTTTACTCAACACCTTGTCTAAGAAACCCCAAATGACCCAATCGCAAGCTTTCTCAAAGTCCACTTTAATGACAACCCCTATTCTACCCCTCCTCTTCACATCCTCTACCACCTAGTTAACCACAAGAACCGCATCTAAGATTTGTCTATCATGGATAAAGGAAGATCGTGCCAAGGTGATAATCTCCCCCAAGACTAGTCTAAGTCTGTTAGCAAGGACTTTGGACAGGATTTTACAGAGACTAATGACAAGGCTGATCAGTCAAATCCCAACTCTTCTAGCACTATCCTTCTTAGGGGTAAGGGTGATAAAGTGGTATTTTCTCTAGTGTTCACCACACTGTTATGACGGAACTCTCCAAAAAATTTTAGGATATCAACCTCCAAAACTGACCAATTTTCTGAAATAATGCCATCGGGAAGCCATCTGGGACAGGGACCTTGTCTCTGCTCATGTCAAAGACCATTTTTCTAATTTCCTTGACCTTAAAAGGCCTTTCCAGCCACCACCAAGCAAAGTTCTCCTCAATGGGACTCCAATCAAGGCCTTCCACCATAGATTTCTTTGGGGTTTCCTCAAAAAACAAATATTAGTGGATATTAGTGGCCTCGACTCTGACCTGATCTTTACCCCTCACCACCTAACCAGAGTCCAATATCAGCTTTTGATGTTACTTTTCCTCCAACTATTTGTGATCCTGTGGAAATAACCATAGTTGCTATTCCCCACCTTAACCCATTTCACCCAAGATTTTTGAAACCAACACAAATCTTCTCTTAATAAGAAGATTTCTAACTCAATACTAAGATTGACCCCCTACTCCTATCCTCTTCCTCGAGAAGACCACACACTACTAGCCTATCCAGAGAAGCAATATCAGAGAGGATACTATTTTTTGAAGCTGTGACATTCCCAAAAGTCTCTGAATTCCATATTTTTATATTAGACTACAGGAATTTCAGCTTCTTCATGAATTCAAAAATTAAAACCCTCCCACCCCTCCACCCAACACTCACTACACCAGCTTCTTCTATTTGTTAAATTATAATGTTTTTGTTAACCTATACCATCCATTGTTCGTTCACTTCCCCAGGAGTGATCAGATTGCATGTGCAAGGAAGTGTTAAGGCTTGATATATGTTGTTAGTTGACAACCTAATAGCTTATTAAGCTTTCAGGTTGAGCAGTTTTTTAAATATTTATTTTTAATGCCAATAACAAGCACTCCTAAAATGCTAGAATCATTGTCCATCAGTATAAAATAATACAAGCAAGCAAACGACAAAATTGAAGTTAAATGCCTGGCTCAGGCTAGAATGCCCACCATATTCCAAGATGAGTCACATGACCATAGTTACTAACATGCTAATACCCTAATGAACATTGCTACATCCTCTCCAAAACATGGTACAATATCGTTCTAGAACCCTAAACCTAGCTATTAAAGTCTTGATTCAATATTTTTAATGACATTTTTATTGGAAAAAGTATAGCATTATTACATTATAATTTTCTTTTCAGACATTATTAATCTACTTAAAAGCAACTCTTTCCAGCAAAGGAAAATAAATAAAATTTACAGAAAAATAAATTTATGAAGGAGAGAAAAAGAATTACAATCTAAGAGAAGACAAGGTGCCCTCAAAACTAATTAAAAAAAAATTCAAACAAAAAAATCAAACAAAAAATCTAAAGCAACTAGTTGTAAAACCCTTTCCTTAACCCTCACTATCATAGTTTATTTGAGTATGTCAAATAGGCTACCTCTTTGTTCTTTTATCATCATGCTCTAAGCACAATCCACCCTAACTTCCTGTCCCCAAAGGGCAGACAACCACATCCTATCTTATCCATAAGTTCTCGTACTACAACATATAGCACCAAAAACTTGTATAGGGCAACATACAAGTAGATATGGTAGGAATATTACTGACCAGATTTACCTGCCATCAAATTCAAGCAAGATGGATTGTATAAAAATAGGAAGTACTCTTGAAGTAAAGTCTGCCATAAAATTGCAACCCATAGCAAGACAATCAAAGGTAAGGTGAAGAAGAGTTACCAAGTGATATGGATTAGATAAAATATAATCCTCTTCCTGGCTTAACTCTCCCTCTTTGCTGCTGCAAAATAATAGTCCACAAAAATAACACAAATTAGTTTGCTTTGAAAATATACAGCATGAGAGGCGGCTGACTAGAAATGAAACTGTCAACCTAACACCAAAGGGATGGATCATCTATAAAGGTGAGATGATATCAAAATTTTGACAAAATTGGCAACAATATTCGAAGGTATATTTTGAAAGTATCAGACAGAAATAGAGTTAGAAACAATGTCATGGAGCATAGTAATGGGCAAAACTCACGTTGTTAACAACTAAAGGGCCGTTCAGTATCACTTTCAAAAATTAGAGAATCAAAAACTAGAAATGAAAACCAAAAATCAGAAACAAAAACTAGAAACCAACAACTTGTTTGATTAACATTTATAAAACTAATACAAATTAAAAACTTAATTAAAAAAAAATGCTCTTTTCATTTTTAAATCAAAATATTATAAAAATATGATTAAAATAATAAAATTACAAATAATGCACATTAAAAAATTTACTATAATAAAAATAAAATTTATAATAATTAAATTACTTAATTGTTCTACTTTCAAATTTTACTTTACAATAAAAATTTTATTGGACATGACAATTGAAAAATAGTTAAATTATTTTGTAATTGGCTTTATTATTATATTTTGAAATTTATGTATATTTTTTTTTAATTATATTTAAATTCATATGATTGTTTAATTTTGATTTAATTTAAAAGTGTATAAAATGAATAATTTAATCTAGAAAAAACTATTTCTAGATATTAAAAATTCTGGTAACATGTTGCCAAAACAACTGAAAACCAACAACAAAAATAGAAAACTGACAACAGAAACAAACGCATTTTTAAAATTTGTTTTTTCATTGGGGAGAAACAGTAATAGAAAACATAAAATAACAACGATACCAAACAGGCCCTAAGAAGTCCAGTACTAAAATAAACATTTTGTCAGACAGTCCAAAAATCTTTGTCTATATTTAAATACGCATTTTTAAAATTTGTTTTTTCATTGGGGAGAAACAGTAATAGAAAACATAAAATAACAACGATACCAAACAGGCCCTAAGAAGTCCAGTACTACAATAAACATTTTGTCAGACAGTCCAAAAATCTTTGTCTATATTTAAATTCCATTAACATTTTGAAATTACCACAAACAGGATTTACAAATACAAGAATATGAATTAGGCAGAGTTCCATGTTCATAGAGAAATCCTTCAAAATTATCATTCAATTCATGTAACACAGACCAAATCATGGGGAAGAATAACCCGGTTGTAGCTGTCAGCATAATAATGTAGACATCTTTGTTCTTCCTTGCATACTTCTAACAATAAAATTATCATCAAACAAAGATGCAAGTCAAGAAGAATTCCATTTAGGATCCACAACATTTTAGAAGATTGACTGGATATGATAAGCTCACTTGGTTGTAGATTTTCATGAAGGTGTATAGAAAGGGAAACCAAAAGGCACTCTGTTTTAGCAAATTTAGGTACAGTATTAAACTCCCAATTTTGTATAACAAATGAAATATACTAAGATAGAAGAAAAAGAGGAAACAAATTAAGAGGATAAGTCATCATAAAAAAAAAAAAGCACTACAAATTTGCTAATTCACGCTGTGCCATTCGCTAATTCACGCTGATTTTTTATCATCTTGCTCTTGCCACCATCCATATGAACTTCTTGACCCCATGGATCAGTCGGCCACAATCCATCTTATCTGGCAATTTGAGCTAACCCTTCCCATTTACATCCACTGCAGGAGAAACAGGAGCAGGAATCACAGGCGTGATCTCTTACCTTCTGCTCTTTAGCCAAACCACCATCCTCAAACATAGAAACACCTTCTAAACCTTCAAATGGTAGCTGGCACATAAGAGATATTGCCCACTAAATCAGATGAACCTGGAATATACCTAAGTTGTGGTCTGCTAGATCCATTGTGGTCCGCCCCTTCCCTGGACCCCACATATGCAGGAGCTTTGTGCACCGGGCTGCCCTCTTTGTTCTCAAACATCATACAACAATAACCCACAATCACAAGAAAAATCACTATCAAAGTTGTTAGACTAGCATTTCACCTAAAAGCTGAAGGTGTTAGGTTGTGGCCAACAATGTATATCAAGCTTTAACAATCCCCTGCACACGCAGTCTGATTGCATGTGGAGGGATAAACAACAATAAATTACACCCATTACAGGGAATAAGATAATTCTTTTAACCACCACACAGCAAACACAACAAGACTAGAACTCATGACCTCCTGGAATTGTAGCTCTGATACCATGTCAGATTACCATTTTACCTAAAAGCTTAAGCAGTTAGGTTGAGGCCCAACAATGTAGATCAAGCTTAACGAAATTCACTCTCATTATCAGAAGCATCACCCCATTTCTCATCTTCCTTAATACGATCAGTAACCATTTTATGATCCTGATTTGGTCACAATTGGATCTTCCACTATACAAAAACTACCATCAGTATTCCTTTCCCTCATCAAGAATCTTATCTCCACCACTCTTCAGCCCATCTTCTTACTACAATTCCCCTCTACCTTCTTAATTGACCCCTATTTGGAAAGAATTGGATCTTCCTCTATACAGAAACTACCATTGGTATTCCTCTTAAATCTTACTCACCAGCATATCAGAATTATTTCTTTTACCTACAATAGAATACTTCTGTCTAACCCCTTCAACATCACTAAGAAAATAAATCTCAGTATACTCAGATTTTACAACTTCCTTTCCCTCATTCAGAATCTTATCTCCACCACTCCTCCCCCCTCCCCCCCATTCATCACAAACAACCAACTGATCACCAAGATTTTTAACTTCCTACACCTTCCATGAACAAATATCCACCGCCAGCCTCAAAAGAAGTCTCCCCAGACATGTCCTCAGCACACGCATACACTTCCGTTTCCGGACCCACTTGAACCACCTGAACCATCTGAAGGGGCTTTGGAAAAAAATCCTTGTGAAAATTACCTTGCGCCAGAGAGCAATATTTAAAAAGAGATTTCTCAAGAAGCCTGTCAAGATTTTGTCGCAGAATTTTTTGCACGATAATTGTATTACATATTCATTATAAAGCATGTCAAATGAATTCTGAGGTATTTTTACGTGGTCTCATTTTTTATATGCAGAATTCATTAAAAGGCACCAAGGGGACACCTCCAAACAAACAGGATGCATACAACAAGATATAACACCAACCACCTAAAGAAAAGGAGGAAAGCAATAAAGAAAAACCAGCTACAAGACCGAAAATTCATAGTGTTAAAGAACACCAAAAGCAAGCCCATTGAAATAAAAAGTGAATGTACAGACACCAAAGAGAATATTCTCTGCAAAAAAAATTCACTTAAGCTCCTCCATAACTCTCTCCTGATCATGAAACACACAAAAATTTAGCTCAAGCCAAATACACCACATTGAGCACCCTGGAATTGCCTACCAAATCCACAGATTCTATCCCAGTTCAATCTATCGTGCCAACAAAGTTGCAGCCCAAAAGCTAATTGGCAACATCCATAAAAAAAACTCAAAAAAAAAATTCCTGTAAACTTCTGGGTTTAATTTTAAGTGGCATACCTATGGGGAAAAAAAAAAAACCTCAACCCACAATCTAGCCTCAATTTGATTACAATAATCAAGGTCAGCATAATTCTATAACAAATTATATTACCAAGGGATCATTTGGGCCACTTATAGAAAAGTATTTTTCTAGAAAAAGTAATTATCTAAAAAAGTACTTACCTAAAGGTAGTCTGGGATTACTTATAGTTCTTTTTCAAATAGTTTCAAAAAAATAATTTTCCATAAAATACTTATTTTTCTTTTAAAAAAAAAGTCGTCCGGAAAATTCTTTTTAAAAATAAGTATTTATTTACGTGTAAACCAAACACTACTTATTGGCACAAATACTTAATTTAAGTACATCTCATAATAAGCATTTATTTTTTAAGACATTCCAAATGGGGCCTAATATGTTATAACACCCATAGCTATGAACAAATATGGAGTTTCCTCCAGTACTGAGAAAACATCACCAATCACCATGCCCTTCTCTGAATAAATAACACATTTTGTAGACGACTGCCTGATAGCAGAAGCAAAATATGAACAAAGTCAAAGAAAATTCAACATTTAAATTAAGCTATAATACTGTATTTGGTTGTAGATTACGCAAGCATGGCACGACTGAAATCAGAATTTATTAACTAGCTACAAGCCCCATGCTATAGTACATTTGACAACAGAAAGAAAGAAAAAACAGAAAGTAAACAAAGAAATTGGTCAAAATGCAAGGACGAGTCAATGAAACAAAGCCCGAAAGATCTACCTGCTGGCAACCATTCGAAGTTGCCTAAAAGGCCATATATATACACCTTCTACCTTTATTCGAGCATCACCAACTTCATTGTCAAACACATCATGGAATATAATTACTCCCTGACATCATAAAAAGGGGGTAAATTTTGGGGAAATTTTAAAATCATACAATGGAAAATCCCTAGCAAAGCAAAAATGGGGAGATGGGTTTACATTTCAATAAACGGAAGGCAAATTTGAGATTTGGGAGTTACTTTGTGGTGTTTTGACATTGATCAAATCCCATCATGTGCATATTCCAGAAATATTACATAAATTGAAAAACAGAAAAGAGCCCAATCTTCCTATTGGCTTCTATATCAGGCACATTGCCCAACCTAATATACACTCCAAAGTCATATAATTTCCATCCTTCAACAATCTCACTAAACAAGGTTCCTGATTTATCAAGAAACTATCTAATGTCTGGATGTGTAACTGGCAGCCAAGCCTTCAGACACATCAATGCAGACAACATAAGAACCCAATCAGTCCATTAGGTTAAGTATGTGCTGTACTGCTGTTAATTAATATGGAAACCATCTACCTCTAAATGCATGTGCACATGGACAAATATACATTAATATTGTGTATAACTGTGAAATGATTAGCTAATGCTAAATACACACAGAACAAAGATATTAAGGATGACCACTATATAAATGTTGGAAATAGATTTTGATGATAGACAAAACCAGTATTTTGTGCTTTAATAATATTGAGAAGTAAAATTTTGAGATATATTGCATGAGATGTGCCAACAAGAAGTTCATAAGACACATGTATGAGAAGCTCCATAAGATGTATAAGGAGCAGTGTAAGAAACATGCATAAGAAGCTTCATAAGAAGTCTTATAGGAGACACCATAAGATGCCCTTAATGGTAATATGATCCAAATGAATCTCTCAAGTTTTGCTATCATGATTATTTGTTTTTGGGGATACTATTAGATTTGGATTAATGATCATACTTGGTTAATCACGAGTGCTTTTGGATAAAGTTATAATGAGATCTGTGTGTTGCTAATCCATATTAAATTTGAAATAGAATTTATTACAGCTCAACATAAAAGTTTGACCACTGTACTAGCTCTTGGAACTCAATTTTTCTGGGAAATACAGTTATCTCAAGATAGAATGTATTGACAATCTTTTTTCCAAGTATTTAAGCCTGTTGAGCATATACTGCAGTTGATTGTCCAAACAAGAAGGGGCTCCATGTACTATAAATTTCGGATCTCAGTCTGCATGCAAGACATCAGAATACATACTCTCATGCAAATTGATTTCTGAAGATCACCTACTGCAAGAAATTTTCTAACAATTGTATTTCTAATTATTGTGCTTATTATAAATCTTCTCGATAGATTGAGACTATCATAAGTCTCGACTGACTGAACAGTATAAAAATCTTGTGCTGCCCTATTGTGTGTGGAGGTTTTTTACGTTTCAGTCTATTCTCATACTCATTATACTTGACTATTTAACAAAAGAATTCTAATCAAACGAGGATTCTAAGAAATTTGGTTTTATACAAAGTATTTACAAGTATAATTTTTTTTACACCCAATTCAGACCCCCACCCCCAGGGGCCCAGGTGCCATTATAGGACCAACATACGTCATCCATAATGCCAATCCTCAAGCATCATGGAGTAGGATATCATTGCAGAATGAGAAGAATCTCAAATTCAGCACGTGAGATAAGAGTACAAAATCATTTGCACATAATATTTACAAAAGGATGGCAAACACAATGTGCATTCAAAATACAACCCTTAATCACAATCTTAAATTTCCAACAGAAATTTTCGCTTTCCATCACCCTCAAACTTGAAATAGCAGTCAGTTTCCATCTTACAAAATTTCCTCCGAAATTTCAACAAATGGATCGAAAACTCAAAGTGGTAGTGAAACTTGTTGAAATTTTAAGTACAAAATGAAATTCTCTTGGAATTCAAATGTGAGATTTAGACGCAAAGTGAAATTTCTCTCTTAATTATATTACTTTTTATCAAACAAAAGATTATTACAAGGGCTTTTGAAATGACATGAAAAATTAAAATTTACAACATTTTATTTAACCATCCATGTCTAAATTATCTTTATTTGTATTAAATATAAAATTTAACTAATTTATGAATTTCATTTATCTTAACCGAATATGTTTAATGCACATATTATATTACGTACATGTTTAATATGCATATTATATTACAATCATTGCACCTCATAGACAACTTACATGTATCTAATTTATAATATATTAGTCCTAAAACTTAAACTATTATGTCTATTAACCATTTTTAAAGTCTCATAAAAGAATTTCATGCTTTACTACCAATTTCCATCTTCTTTTTTTTTCAAAATGACACCGAAATTGGAATTTCCATGCTTTTGGAGCTTCAAAATTTTAGTCAAAATCGAGATTTAAGATCTTGCTCTTAATAACAGTGTAAAATCATATTAAATACTTATGTTCAAATGAAAGAATGATCTATCTCTTTCTTAGAGATCGAGAGAAAGGAAGTTGAAAGAGAAGCAAGGATAAGATTGGGTGGGAAAGTTAAGTGAACTTCTACTTCTGCTCTGTAACCCACTCAGCTGTGGTGAAATCCATGTGCTATTTCTGGGGAGATGTGGTCCTGCCTAGGAAATATAGGTGGTTTCTGTGGTGGTGGTGGTGCGGGGGGTATGGTGTTGAAGTTTAGGGACATCAGTATGAGTAAGCAATGTAAGGTATAGTGGCAGCAGACTTGGTTCGTTGTTCCTTAGGTTTTGTGGGAGGGAAGGAACTATAGAATCTGTAGAGATTAATTTACACCACCTTACTTGCTTTGGAGCAGGATGGTTTTACAAGCTTCCCTTTAGGTTTTAGCTTCTAATGTTTTTATGGGCATTTCCTTGAATGATCCGCAAAGGAATTACTAATTAGATAGCAGCTCTTTATAATTTTTCTTTTCCTCCAAAAAGACAGCTTATCCACCTTACTTTGTGTTCTTTTTTTCTTTTTTCTATCAAAAAAATGTGAAATAATTATTTTTCCCTCACTTCAAACGCTTTAAAGTTAAAGAGAGCCATGAAGACTCGTGGGTGTGTGCATGGATGCATGAGAGAGCAAGCATTTCAAGACTGCCAGTGTTGAAAATCCAGTTGCCCAAATAATTCATTACTATAAAATAAAAAATAAAAAAAAACAAACCTACAAGCCTCACTTAAAATAGAGCTTTTTGTACAAAATAGGATTTTTTTTTTTTTTTTTTCCATTTTCTGAATGGAAATAACCATAGTTCCTTCCACAAAATCTTTTTAAAAATTTTTAAAATAAAATTTTATAAATATATAACTACGGAAGAATAGAGTACAGATCAGATTTAGGTTATAAAGATAAGGAACATACAAAAACTCCCCCCTCGTGGATTCCTATTCATAGCAAGCAAATGTTTTCCTCAGTTAAAACAGTTTCTATGAAATAATGAAATTAGCAATTTTACCAACTCTAACCATCATCACCAGAAGACAAAACAAAAGGCAAGCTAATTCAGAATGCTATTTAAACAGCAAAAGTATGACAAAACCTTTACCTGAACATAATGTACACCAGTTATTTTGGTCGGCGTAGTAACTAATTCAAAGATCGAATTGCCACTGGATTTCCTAAAATCTGGAAACCTTGAAGATATATTTGAAGAATCTAGGAACCTCCAAGAACCTGCATCTCAAATGTTTAAAAATAGATATTAAATTGGATTTCAACCAATTGAATGTATTCTAATTTCTGAAAACAAACTTCAAATTTTTTTTTCAGATGCATAATATCTACCCAGATTCCAAGAAACTCGTTAAACATGTCATAATTTTAGTTTGTAAATCAGTACCGACATTAAAACAAGTTAGTAAGCACACAAAGTCCACAATCAACCAACTTATTCATGTTTTTTGAATGTAAATCTGTAATGACATGAAAACAACTTATTAAGCATGTAGAGTCCCACATGCCAGTTTACGGACTATGGGAAGATTCACTCAAGTATACATCCTTGTATAGATGCCAACTTAGTTGGAATCGGCAACTTGGGTAATTGGGAAGACTGAAAAGACAAGAATGGGACCTGGATCTTATTGGGACACCATGCTAGCTACCACACTTCCAAGTTATTTATGTGAACAAGGACCAAGAAAGAAAAAGTTATTTAAATAAGGATAAAACTGATTCCAAACATAATCAGCAATATTTTCAGTTTCATCGGCTATGATAAAGATGGATGCATATGTATATTCTCATAACAAATCTAAGTAGTAATATCCAAACAGCATTAATCTCAACCATGAAACAAGAGATTAAAAGAGTCAGATTAATGGGATAAGAATAAATTGCTGACAACCTATTATACGAGAAAGACATGCCAAAATAACAGAATCAATATAGCATGCACATGACCAGGTTACCCATATTCCAGTAAAACAATGAAAGAAAAAAAATATATGATCATACAAAAATAAGTCATCAAATAAAGTAGCATATATGGTGCTTTTACCATTCAACTATAACGAATTACACAATTAAATTCAGGTATGTAAGTTACAAACCTCTGTAGGTTCCAGTTATGTTCCAAGTAGAAAATGGACCCAATTCATTCTCATCCTTTCTAATAAATAGCCACTGCAAGAAGCATTTTTGGTAACAAGAAAGAAGGATAAACTTAGATTGGGTAAAGAACAGCTACAATCACAAATTTGAAAGTTTGCAAACTTACCTTTCAGAAAAATTAATGCATTAGACAAACCATGAAAGTGTTAATATGTTGTTTAAAAGATAACAGGAATTTGAAAATAAAATAACAACCAAATAACTCCATGGAACAATGATATGTTGCTCTTTGTTCAGAAAAAAGAACCAAAAAAAACCAGCAATCATGTCAAAAGAAACAAAGTTACACAAGAAGATGGGTAGATAGAAGGCCAGGACATAGAAGAAGAAAAAGAAATAAATGAAAAACAAGGAATGCATATTACTACATTAAGATCCAAAGTTTCCATAAGAAAATAAGAATATCACCATGATCTGGGTCTCCAACAGACTCTGGTTTGTCCAATGAACCATGTCAGGATTCAAAAGAGATTAGATTTTAAAAAATGGTGGCTACCCGCATCATTTCATAACGCATAACAAATGCCACATCAGTGACTTCGTTTAGGGCATTAGCAAACCTGTCCAAACTTATGGATTCACATATTTTGACTCCAAAATACTAATGCCTTCAATGATTTTTACCAAAATTTTAAGTCAAGCAAAATATGTACTAAACATGTAGACTGTTACATTGGTTCTCTTGTTGCTAAAGGCAGAACAATCTCACATCTGTTACTAATCACTATTTTATTGAGCATAAATCTAATCTAAGCTAACAAATCACAAAATAATGAAACATGAATGGTGGATCATATTTATATTTCATATTCCATAGCATAATCACACAAATGCATGGAAAAAAAAAAATTAATCAAAGGATAAGCTGCATGAAGCAAAGTTTAGATATCACCTACCACCAAATTTAAGTTTTAAACCTAATTCTTTAGCAACGAAGGTTGTAGGTGTACTTTTACAAATATAATTTCTAAGCAGCAGAAGAAAAAAAAAATTGAAAATGTGATTTTCACACTCCCACATAAATTTGAGTTTCATTCTTGACTTACAGAAAATACAAAGAATATGGTTCATAAATACAGTTTCAAGTTTTAAAACCTTGAAATATTTTCAGAAGTAAAAAATTAGTGTAAAAAAATTGTTAAAAGTAATTCACAATCAGATTGCAGGAATAAAAGCAGCGGCCAACATCAAACAATGCATATGTCTCAAAAGGCACTTATACTGTAACATAACATTACGATCGTTTTTAAAAGCATGCTTGAGACAGCTATCACAAGACTATGCCTCCTCAATGAAGTTCCCTTAACAAAATCATAGAACAAAGAATTTCTTCTTTTCCTTTTTTGCTTAATTATTTGAGAGCTATGAGTTTAGGCAGGCAAGAGGGCCCCAGAAACAGGTCTTAAAAGAATAATGATATCATGGTAGTGTATGTCCTTGCATAGAACTCCAGTCCATATATTTAATAGATTTGTAGAGAGCTATTCGTGAAGAACTACTCCTTTGACTAAACTACTGAAGAAAGATCAGGGTGGAACTGGACAAAGAAGTGTCAGAGAGCCTTTGACAACTTGAAGGGTGTCATCATGAGAGATTTGGTACTTGCTCTTCTGGACATCATGAAACCCTTTGAGGTACAGACAGATGCATCGGTCCATGCCCTTGGAGGAGTCTTGTTACAAGAGGGACATCCTGTTGCGTATGAAAGTCGTAAGCTTAGTGAAGCTGAAAGGAGGTACACAGCACAAGAGGAGGAGATGCTAGCAGTGATTCATTGTCTTCGCGCATGGCAACATTACCTACTTGGATCGAAATTCGTGGTAAAAACAGATAACTCGGCTGTTAGTCACTTCTTTACACAGCCGAAGTTATCACCCAAGCAGGGCTGTTGGAAAAAATTCTTGATGGAGTTTGATTTCTTGTTCGAGCAGAAGGCGGGCAGATGAATAGACTATCTAAATCAAAACCCTCCACAGGTTTTAACAGCACGAGGGAACGAAGCCTGATCTTCTATGCTTAAGGAGGAAGAGCAGATGGATGCCAATTCCCAAACTACAAGTTCAATCCTGGATAACAACACAAACAACTCCTCCAGAAAAACTCAATTCAAATGAAGCATAGGAAATCTTTTCTTCTTAATGACCAACTGGCAAGGGGAACAACTCTCAAGGACCACCAGCACGCAATGGAAGATAACTTGTTCACATTAGGTCAAAGTAGGACTACATCTCTTCTACACACAGGACAAACAGTAGCAGAGATAAATTTGAGTCTCCAGCTCTTCCAGAACATGTCTACAGTACCAATCATATATATCATGCCACAATTCATGAAAAGCATTAATTTTCAGAGGGCTTTAAAAAACCAATTCATAAGGGAAATCTATAGAATAGATACCCAACAACAAAAAATCCAGTCTTTCCTCAAAATGGGCATCAGAAACGTAACTTCCTTATGCAAATGAGATCCAAAGTCTTCTCCATCCCAGCACTGTCAGGCTAGGTCATACCCAAATTCCAAGAAAGACTGCTCAGAATAAGTCATCGTTGTCGAATTGACAAAAGATAACTTATTTTCTTTCCCTGCCTAAAACCAAAATCCTCCTCATGGAACATAGTTGGAAATTCAAAGAAAAGATGAGAGGAGTGAATTAAAAAAAGGGGAATCACCCTGCATATCTGTTTTGAGTGCCACAAGACTTTCTTTGATTTTTTTTTTATTTTTTTATTTTTTATTTTTTATCAGTAAAGAAAGTTCATTAAAGGGCATCAAAGGGATGCCACCAAAGTACAAACAAACAAAACTACATCACCCGCACAGCAGGGTGTCAAAAAATTCAAGGATTATTTCATTTGGAAACAGTACACGGGCCAAATAGAGACAGTAGCAACCCAACAATCTTTGACAACATGAAGGGGTGTAACTCATCTATCGAAAGTAGGAGAGACATAAAATAGACCAGGAGGTTTGATAAGGTGCTCTTGACTAGGCTAACTCTCCCACCTCTTGATAGGTGATTACTTTTCCAACGAGCAAGTTTTCTCTCAACTCTTTCAACAATAGGATCCCAAACTCCCTTTCTTTGAATGGAAAAGTGAAATATGAGAATTGTGCCATTTGGAAAGGGCAACACTACACTACCCAAGGGCAAAAAGCATCTTTCTTGTATTTCATTTTATTTTTTGCTACTGAAGGGTAAACGGCATTGAGAGAAGAAAAAGACTAAGCAATTTAAACCTTGCAAACATGATGGAATTAACAATCATGGCCTTGTAAAAATCTAATATAAAAAAATTATTGAATAAAAGTGTTAAGCATAATAATATTTTTCCCGCAGATCCAAAAAGATTAGATTCACTTGTGGGCAGATTGGCATCAATTCCTGTATTGAGAGATGCTTGACTATGAATTTGATTGATAATTAAGTCAGTCCCCTTGCTGAGGAGACATAATATTGGGTTAATTTCACTTTAATCCGCAAAGTTTAGGTCATTTTCAATGCCCCACCCCTTAAAACCCTATTTAAAGTTTAAATTTAGAGCAATCCACCCAAATTTCAAATTAGAAGTCAAATCAAACAGTCAGTTTTGAATCAAAGTTAATTTTAGTGTCCAAAAGGTGACAGCAAAAGCACACAGGATTTACTTCACTTGTCCCCCAAAGCATATATTTCTCAAGGGGGAAATATAATACATTTTTTATTCACACTTCAATCTTCTCTTTGATTGGTTTTATGAAGTCGCACCAGGAGGTAGTGCTTGCTATCTAAGAATTGCTCCATCACATCAGAAATGTTTGATGCTTCTTGGGGCTTCTTTAAGTTCTTTAAGAACTTAACAACCAAAATGCTAAATTTTTATTGTTAATAGGAGTCATGTTGCTTACAATGAGATACAAGGTTCAATTTATGATGAGATCAAGCCCTAACTGTCCTAGCAACAATAGATCACAGTCCTTGATGTAAACTAATCACAGCCATACAAAACAATATCAACCAAAACAAACCATAATACCTTTAAATGAACTAATGAACCCCCAACAATAAAGTAGCATGAATAGTAACTTTCTATTATTTTCCAAGTTTTCATCTTGTGCCATTTCTCACCAAGTTGAAAGAGAAATGAGATCTATGAAAGTATTGATATCTCAAACAATGCCTTCCGACCCATTCTTCGCATGATGTCCTCATGTCCCACACGAAAATGCATTTGTGCAAAGACTTGCATATAGCTTCCGGTTCACTATCTTCAACTGTCTTCTTAAGCAATCTATTTTGCAAAAAATTAGCATACCCTCATTCCTCTGTAAACTTCCATTGATGTCAGATAGAAATAGGATCAACACTAACACTGCTTCTTTATGATTGTTTTGCATTAATACAAGTTCAAGAGTCTTCCTAAATGTGGTCATAAATCTCCTTTTCAATCCAAACTCATCATCCAATGCCATATCATGCAAAAGTCATTTTTCTTCCCAATATTATCATGTATGGATAAAAAGTTATTACTATCCAATATTCCAATAGTTTGTATGTAGATTTTTATCAAAGATATTGGGGATATTTCATGCAAAACAAATTGACTAGTCCCTATCAACTAAGGAGAAACTTTCATCAAACACTTGAAGCATGCCCTTTTAAACCCTTCATCTTGACCATGCTTTAGTCTGCCTCCAATCCCTATTTAAGTCATGAAAACTAGCTTCCTTGAAAATTCAAAACCCGACACACCATAAAGAAGTCAAAAACTGAATCTTCTCCCACACCAAAGACAAATTTAACTTCTTCCTAGAAAAAATTCGCACCTTACGTTCCAACCATAAACCCCATAAAACTGCATACTTGCTACACTTCCGCAGGCCTGCCCTATCCTTCTTCCAAAGCCCGCAAAAAAAATGACTAACAAGTCTTCCACTGAATAGGAGCAAACCCAACTCTCTTCCATAATACCAAAAAATTATTCCAAATCCTCCATGCAAAGTTACAATGCAAAAAGAAATGGGAGGCTGAACTTGAAAATCCTTCCTAGAAATCTCTTCAACTGGGCGGGCAAACTTCCATCATCGCCCATTAACCGTACCATCATTGTCAAAAATACTAATCGCCTTCAATCCTTCCAATGGAGGTATGAACCAATGCAGCTTCACGTTTTATTCCCAATAAAATTTTAGCATTTGGCTTTTAAGTTCACTTAAGCATATAGTTTTGCATTGCATCATTTACAACAAACACAACTTTATCAGCAGTGTGTAGATCAAAGATAGGATTTATGAAGAGGAAGGGAAGGTGATGGATGCTATATGCAACATCTATAAAAAGCTCTACACAGAACCGGTGAATCAAGGACCTCAGGTGAAGGCATGAACTTTGTAGAAAGAGGGGATGATTTGGTCTGCTGGTGGGAGAGACTTTTCACTAATGAGGAAATGGTGGCTCTAAAAGATTGCAACAGTGACAAGGTCTCAGACACAATAGCTTCCCTATAGATTATTTTTAAAAGAAAATACAGGGTGATAAAAGACAACTTCCTTAAAGGTTTTTGCTGATTTTCATAAAATGGTGGATTTTGGGAATAGTATGAATAAACACCTTCATGGTTTTACTTCCAAATTTCCAATGATGGGTGGAGCTGCTAGCATAAAGGATTTTCAAACCATTATTTCATGGGCTGAGTGAGCACGTGTACAAATTAATTTTGAAAATTACGACTACATGGTTGAAGGAAGTGGCAGGCTTCCAAAATGCCTGTGGAGGGAAAACAAATCCTTGATGGGCATTACTTGCTAATGAGATTGTGGATAGTAATTAAAGGAGAGATGGTAGCACAAGGATCATCTGTATATTGGAAACAGAGAAGGCCTATGATTATGTGTTGATTTTCTCATCTATGCTATGGAGAAAATGGGCTTTGGGAGGCAATGGAGGAAATGTATCTAGATGTGTATTTTTGTGCCAGCTTTTTCCATTGTCATCAATGGAACGCATTGGATTTTTTCACTCTAGCAGGGGCACAATGCAAGGGGATTTTCCCATTCCTTTTTATGTTGGTCATCGAGGTTCTCCACAAAATGCACTCCAAGGCAATATTTTTTGAACTAATCACAGGATTTACAATCAGAAGAATGGAAGACAACTGGAGGGTTATTTCTGGCTTGCTTTTCGTGGATAACACCACAATTTTGTGGAGCAAATCTGGAAAATCTTCAATTTTGAGATGCATTTTACAATGTTTAGAATCACCTTCTGGGTTGAAAGTCAATTTGGGGAAGAGCAAATCAATTCCTCTGGGGGTGGAGTCGAGGGAATTTTTTAACGAACATATTAGGTTGTAGGGTCACTAGGGTCACAGTCCCCCTAAAAAAATCTTATTTGAGGTTATGGTCAGGGGCTAAATGTAAAGATAGAAGGAAATGGAATTCACAGAAAGATTTGATTTTTAGAAAAATCACACATAAAAATAACAAGGCGTAAGAGGAGTTATCCCTTGAAAAGAGGGAGAATCACACTATCAAAAGTACCTTGTCCAACTCACCAGTTTATTTCACGCCTCTTTTCCTAGTACAGGCTTGGTGGCCATAAGGTTGTGGGTGATACAGGAGATTTTTTTATGGGGCAGAAGCAGGGAGGAGCTCAACTACCACTTGGCAAAGTGTGAGGGGTGAATGTGAAGAAAATTTAACTGATTATAATAGGACCTTGCTGCGTAAATGTTTATCGAGATTAGCAGTGGAGAAAAAAGAGCTATGGAGAGTGGTGGTAGGAGCTAAACATGGGATCGATCAGGTAACCAACGTGGAGGGAACCGTATGGAGTGGGGCAGGGGAAAAACAATAGAGGAGGCTGGGAGTGCTTCTTTGATGATGTATCTTTTACAGCATACATCAAAAATATGGTGTGGGCCTGTGGGGTGTTTCTTTCTTGAGAAGGGCCAAGCTTTTGGAGCTTGAAATGTTCTATAATTTCTGGGAATATCAGTATATGAAATCATTAACAGGGTACGGGAGAGATGGGAAAACACAAAAAGTGGCTATTGGGAGTTAAATCTATCTCCAGGTTCATTGACAAAGGAACCTGTGAAGAAGAAAGGATTTGTTTCCTTGGCAGACCAATATGGAATGGAAGACTAGTGCTCCCATGAAAGTTGCTTTCTTTGCTTGGGAAGCCACTAGGAACAAGATCTTGACACTTGAGAACCTGCAGAAGAGAGACATAATGCTACCGAGTAGATGCTTTTGTTGCACAAACAACACAGAGATAGTGCATCACCTTCTAGTTGGGTGCTTCTAGACAAAAAATCTGCAGGACCATGCTTTGCCTATGTTAGGAATTCAACAGGTGTTGATTGTGTCTTAGAGGAGTTATGGGCCTGGTTATGAAACTGGCAAAGAAAAAAAAGATAATAGAGTCAGTCTCACTTATTACTTTTTGGATACGGAGGGAAAGAAATTATAGGTCATTCAAAGGTGTTGATAGCTGTCTCAAGGCAGTAAAGGATATCTAGTTTAGAATTCTTTTTTTTTCCTTGGTGATTTGCAGTACTTTATCAATCAGGTGCCAATGATTTTGTTGATGTTGTCTCTCTTGTTGATGTTGTCTCTCTGCAAATTCATATGTCGTCTTTAGATTGCACCCCCTTGGTACTCTAAACGGACAAATGGATGCAAGCAGAAAATTGATCTGAAATTAAAGTGGTACAAAAAACTAAAAAGCATTTTGAGTAGTAAATAATATGGCAGCACTGATCAAAAACAGGATCAAAAATATCTGATTATTGACATATTTGATTTTCTATTTACTCATGATCTGGACCGGTCAACTATGAATTTGACAAGACAGAGTCCCTCTAGAGAGTACAATGATTTGCTTACAGTATTCCCATCTCATTAGAGGCAAGATCCACTACACAAAAGCTTTTCCAAAGCAATTCCCAGCTTCACGCTGCTTTGGTTTAAGGGTTGTGTTACTAAAAGCAGGGAAATAGATCCAAAACTAAGATTCTTCATTAATGACTTGCATACAAAAAGCATATAGCTGTTACTCAAATATGGAACACCACCCGTGAAGGAACGTTCCTCAAATGATTGCTTCTATCAACTGTCCTCCTCTATATTGACTGGGCAAGCCTTGCAATATGCAACCTTATTTTACTCAGGGAGCGCTACTCTAGTGTCTGATTCCACAAAAAAGGAAGGCTCGGGGATGATTACTTCATGGATGAACACTATGATTCTTCTTGTCTGGTCGTGCCAGGCCATTAAGGTCTCACTACTTCCTATCTGAATCTTTGTGCCACCCAAGGTCTTAAATTTCGATTTCGATTCAAATTTCAAAGCTCCAAAAGTACAGAAATTTTGACGAAAATTTCGATTTCGATGTCAATTTCGATTTCGATTTGAAAAAATAACGGAAATTAGTAGTAAAGCATGGAATTCTTTGTGAAACTTTAGAAATGATTAACAAACATAATAATATAAGTTTTAGGACTAATATATTACAAATTGAATACATCTATGTTTTGTATGAGGTGGAAAAGTTGTAAAATAGTATGTGTATCAAACATGTTTGTAAGATAATGTACATTAAACATATTCAGTTAATACAAATGAAATTCATAAATCATTTAAATATAATTTATTATACAAATAATGATAATTTAAACATGAATGGTTAAATAAAATGTTACTGTAAGTTTATTTTTTTATATAATTTCAAAAGCACTTGTCATACTATTTCATTTCAATAAAATAAATAAAATAGATTAAAAGAGAAATTTCAGTTCACTCCTAAATCTCTCATTTGAATTCCGATGAAATTTCATTGTATAGATAAAATTTTGACAACTTTCGTTAAAATTTTGAGATTTCTTTAAATTTTAGATGATTCGCTGAGATTTTGATGGAAATTATGCAAGACGGAAATCGACTGCCATTTCGATTTCGAGGGTGACGGAAATCGGAAATTTCGACGGAAATTTCGATAACTTCGTGGAAATTTAAGACCATGGTGCCACCAAGAGAATCAGATGTAGCTTCCTGTTCATTGTCTGTACCCACTACCACCAATTCTAAAATTACCAAAATACCTCATGACATAGAGCTCAAATGAATAGAATTTACTGGAATAATGATGCAGTAACTAGCAACGGCACTGTCCCTTGTTTAATAGAAGAATTAAACACTTCATCCCTAGCTTCCAAAGCGCATAATAGGTCACGGGAGTGTCAAAATATTGCCCCAATTGGAACTTAAGGGGGCCATTGATTCTTACCTAGTTCAGCCCAAGACTTCACACTGCTTCAACAGCAAGAAGATACACTCAAGGTTCAAGATTTTCTCAGACTCCGTGTTACCAAAAAAAATAAATTATAGAGCTGTTTGCAAAGAAAAAATTGAGATATCACATTATTATATCCTCAAAAAACCGCCACCCTTGGGCCCCCTCACCAACCCTACCTATATAGCATTTTACTTAAGACTTCCGCAACCAGAATGAAAGAGTGAATAATCACAGGTCTTTTTTCCCAAGATAAAATGGGATAAACATTCACCACAACAGAAAATCTAGGAGAAACATACATTTCTATATTCGCCTCCTCTAGACAGCAAAACCAGTTTTCTCTAAAATATAGATGATAAAATCACAATTCAAGAGATTATAGACCTTTTCAATGGCAAGCATACAACTGACCATCATCTTTTCATCTTTAATTTTGGAACCTGAAATATTCATTTGCAATTAGGACAGCATATAGGTTTTGTCTACCCTCCACAAAAGCATACTGACTTCTCCTTACCTACATTGAACCAAATCAAAGGACACCTTCACCCACTGAAAATTCCTGCATTCTGCTCCAATCAAATGCACCAAGCAACAGCCTGCACGAAGTGTCATCCCCTCCCACCACCAAAGCCAACTTCTTAAAGAGCCTGCGCCAAATGGTACAAGAGTAGAAACAATGCAGAAACAAGAGTGCATTTGTCTAGCATTTATCTCTCCACTTTGAAACAAAAACACATAAATGGATACTATGCCTTATAGGGTCTTCTAACATAAAGCAAACCATTGGTACTAATACTATTACGAACAAGAGACCAGATAATTAGAGAAGCTTTTGTTTTCCTAATGATGAAGGCATCTGAACACCGCTAGAAGCACAAATAAAATGAGGAAAAAAAAAATTTACAAAAGATTTCTCGTGAATTATCCAATTTCCAAACCCTTCTATCATCCCTAAGAAGAAGGATGAAAAGCCTCAAGAACCCCTAACATTTCATCGAGATCCACTGTGATGGAGGACCACCTTCATCATTTAGGCCACCTATTCAGAGTACTTATGTTAGGCATAAACTTAGGAAACTCTGCATGCATTAGACTTTTGTGTGTGTTGTGGAAGTTCCTATTACGTTGGAGTTATTATGTAATTAAGTGTTTTTAGTTAGATGCAGGATAATTTTACATGTAAGTAAGGGGCTGGTTTCTATTGAGATTCAATTTTTTTAGGGCTCTATATTATTGAGCTCACTTCCTGATTAAGTTTGTTGGACGGAAGGCTTCTTTCTAAAAGGAGAGACTTACCATTCTTGGATTTTTGATTCTTATGGGGAGTATTTTTGTAAATCTATTTTTGAGCATTTAACCAATAAAAAATTGTCTTTCCTGCTTCACAGATCAATTTGGGAGGCTAGAGTCCTCTCTAAGATTAAGGCTTTTATTTGGTTGGTTGGTTGGTTGTCCTTAATAGAGTTTAACTCTAGCAATCTGTTGCAGAGTGGGAGACCTTTCAAGGCTTTATCTTCAGATGCATGTTCTCTTTGTTTTGAAAATTCAGAATAAGCTTCTCCCCTGTTCCTCATTGCTCATTTCCTTGGAGGGTGTGAAATAATCTTCTTGGCTTGTTTCGAGAGAGTTGAGTGTCCGAAGTTGGTGGAGGGTTTGTGCTGTCTTTGATTATGCTTTGGGATTTGGAAGGCTAAAGGTCCCCTCTAAGATTAAGGCTTTTATTTGGTTGGTTGTTCTTAATAGAGTTAACACTAACAATATGTTGCAGAGTAGGAAGCCTTTCAAGGCTTTATCTCCAGATGTATGTTCTCTTTGTCTTGAAAATTCAGAATATGCTTGTCACCTGTTCCTTCATTGCTCCTTTCTTGGAGGGTGTGGAATAATCTTTTTGGCTCATTTCGAGAGAGTTGTGTGTCCAAAGTCAGTGAAGGATTTGTCAGCTATCTCTTTTTCAGGTTTTGGAATAATCTTTTGGCTTATTTGGAAAGAGTTGTGTGTGTCTGAAGTGAGGGGAGATTTTGGGATGTCTTTGATTATGCTTCGGGATAGGATGCAGTATCTGGCTTCCTTGAGCGCTTTTGCTGCTGGATGTATCAAAAGTTTTAACTTTTCCTGGTTTACAGCATGATTGGTTCTTTTCCTGATTTACAGCATGATCGGTTGGCTGAGCTGTTTTGATTTATCCTTGGTTTTTTTGCTACTCAAACCACGGCAGGAAATGCTATTCATACAGTAATAAATCAAGGTATGCAACAAGCAGAAGTCGTGAGAAAGGGTCCTGGTCTCGGGAGAGATGCAGCATTACAAACTATTCATAAGAGTAACATACTATTAAGTTTCAGTCTTGGGAGAGATGCAGCATTACAAACTATTCGTAAGAGTAGTACACTATTATGTTTCGTATTTATCCTTGGTTCTTTTTCTGATTTACAGCATGATTGATTGGCAGAACCGCTTTGATTTATCCTACTTCAATCACCAACTCTGCTCTATCCCGCATTTGTTTTCACTTCTTCTCCCTTTTTCTTTCTTCTCCTCATCCTCTCTGTTCCCTCACTAAACTCTCTCTCTCTCTGAGTGTTTATTACAGTCCTAAATTTCATTGTTTCCTTAACATTTAAATTGGTATGAAAAATAAAATTCCCAAAAAAATTCACAAGAAATCAGACCCCCTTCGGATACAAAGAAATACGGGATAGGAGCATTGTGTTGATGGGGAAAAAATTTGAGGATAGGCAACAAAGAATGGAGCTTCCCCTTATCCCTTGCTCCTCCCATGCACAAACTTTCTACCCATTGCTAAATCATGAGCTCACTCAAGGAAAGATGGCTGAAAAGAAATTTTGCAGAACTCTCAGTACTTACCACGAAGAACCTTGTCTCATAGGGACTCGAGCTGTAGGGGAAAGAGCCATAAACATTGACCACAAATGCAATTTCTTGGAGACTAAGTTTTCCGTCCCCAAACCACCCTCTCTCTAAGGCCTACAAACTTATAACCTAATTAACCAAGCTATTCCTTTATTCCCATCCACTCCTCACGACAGGAAATCTCTCAACTTCTCCAACCTACCTGCAACCCACAAATGAATCCTAAAAACTAAAAAGTGATAAAAACTAAAGGAAAATGGAGGATAAATAGGCATGGATCAAAATTATACACCCCCTGAAAGTGAATAAAGCCCCCAGTGCACGTCCTGTTTCCTATCCACCTTCTCTATAGCCAGGTTCAAAAAAGACAAGGCTTTCGGATTACTTACTATCAGAACATCTAAGTAAGATATTGTGCAACTATGAACAACACAGCCAGCCATAACCACAAACTGATTCAAAACCCTCCCTTCTAAATCGATTCCCTCCATCCCTCTCTTAGAAGTATTAATCTTGAGCCTGAAATCTTTCTCAAACACTTGCAAAAGAGTGAGCAAGTGAGATAAAACCTTTCTAATTTCATCTTCACCCATTAAAGTAGCTTGCCTTCATTGATTTCCAAGTTTACAAAATTCAATCTCTTATAAGGACTGACCACATTGTGAGGGACTTGTTGTTCCAGACCCATTTCTTTAAACAAATGGTTCTACACAGTCTCCACAAAATTCCCTCCTTGATCATGCTCCTTTGAAAGTGGCAACCCCCACTCCTTTGATCCTCACCCAGACCCCATTAATCTCCTTTGCACGAAGATTACTGATTTCCCTGTAAATATTCTTTTACGGCAACATGACCTTTAAGATGTCATCACCCCACCCCTAAGACTTGAATGCACTTCCTCCTTGAACATAAATCAAAATAGTAGTGTTATGCTACCTGTTACGGTCCCACATTGAATGTGTACTAAGGAAATCTTTGGCTTATAAGGTTGGTTTCTGCTCTAAGTATGCGAGGCACCTTTTATAGGACAAATCCATGCGGCTGGTGGGCCAAAGCCGACAATACCTCGCCAGAATTTGGTCCAAGACCGTTACATTTGGTATCAAAGCCACCCTAGTAGTACTATCATGAGGGAAACTGCATAAAGGCAATTTGACCAAGACGCTAGAGATTTGATGGGGGAGAATGTCACAATCCCACATTGGATATGTACAAGGGAAATATTGGGCTTATAAGGTTAGTTTGGGCTCCAACTATGCAAGGCACCTTTTATAGGACAAATCCACAAGGCCAGTGGGCCAAAACGGGCAATTCCTCCTAGGAGTTGGGCTCAAGACTGTTACACTACCTAATGGATGCAGCTAGAATACAAATCCATATATCACATATATCTATGATTCTATATTCAATAGAATCATGTGACTTCTTTCCTTTTTTGCAGAAGTTTGTTGTGTTCCCTCCACGTAAAAATTTCTCTTCCAATGTTCATATTTGTTGAATAAGGCTGTAAATACCATACTTTAAGATCAATCCTCCCCATCAATCTTCCTATCAATGCTAGCATCACTGAGTCTGAACTTTAATTTTATACCTCCCATTACTTATGACAAGTTTAAAACAAAAATATCTAGTTCACACATTTAATTAAAGAACATACTTATATTAGTGGAACTACCACATCCTCTAATATTAATCTCATTTTACTCATACAAGCGAGGTGTCTATTTGTAAACTATAGCCATTGGCATCCCAATATCCAACTATTCCTTTTAAAAAGCAAAATAGTTATATTAATGGGACTGCTATGCGCTCCAATGTCAATCTCATCATATCTATACAAACAAAAATGTATGGTGTTTGTTAACTTCACCAGCTGGCCTCCCAGTATCCAGCTATTTCTTTATTATTTATTAGTTCAAAAAAAACTTGAGGTTATCAAACTCAAGGTTCCGTCCATTTCATAAACACACCTTCAAAATATGCGAAACACCGGATGCACCATCAATATGTCAAAGTCATTCAATTCACATTGAAATTTGCCTAAATCATACAATCCAAAACATCATAATCTCAAATTCAATACACACTCAAGCAGCAAATTTAACAGACTCAGAAAGATAATCAATCAAAAAGACTTTTTTGTGTACTCAACTTCACTCCAGAATTTTCCCCATAGTTATGCGGAAGTACCATTCCACAAAGTCAAAACTTCAAAAGTAAAACATTATTTTTTTTTTTTTATAAAAAAAAATCAAAACTAACCTCGTCGCCCCACGAACGAGCCCTCTCCCTCAGTGGCCTGAGCCCCTCCACGGGCTTAAAACACAAGAGAGCAACCCATAAACAGAAGAGAACCCGACCCAAAACCCCTAACCTCCACCTCTCCAACCGGCAAAAATCTGAATTTTCCGTCACAGCCATATCAGAATCAAAACATACCATCTCAAAATTCAACTCCAGTTCTCGTCGACCAGGCGTTCTTGCTTTGGCTGACTTCCAACGATCCCAGAAAAAGAAAGGAAACCCATAACAGGGAAAGAGCTGTAGAGGGAGACAGGGACCGTTGGGCGGTTGCTTCAAGTAGAGTCAAACCTATGAAGTAACAAAGCAACGATCGAGATGGGAAAGTGAGAGCTCAACAACCTATAGAAACCCAATTAAAATTTCACTGGAACAATGTCCTCCACCAGAAGATTTTGTACCAGAAGCCCTAGACCCTGCTTTCTACGTTGAAATTATGTGCTTTGAGAACACAAAAAGACATGATTTTGGCGTTCTCAGATGGATTCCGTCATTGGGCTTTCATTTTTTTTTTTTTTTTTTTCACTTTTTCTACTTCTTCCTCTCTCTCTACCCCACTCTCTCTCTCTCTCTCTCTCTAGCCAGTAGCGGCGCCGGTCAGGTGGCCGTGGCGGTTGAAGCGTTGGTGCTGCAGCTCGTGTTGGTGGTTTGTGTTTTCTTTGTTAGTAAAATAAAGGACAGAGGGAACGGGGCTATTATTTTGGGCGCTGTGGTATCACGCTCCAGCAGCCACGTGTAAAGCACGGTCCAATCAGAAGCGGAGGCTTCGTTATCTCCTATCGCGGCTGGGTTTGACTATAACTCTAGCGCGGCTATGCCCCTCTTTTATTGTTTTTTTTTATTTTTTGAATATCGCCAGGTATCCACGTGTGTTTTACGCTTCGTGACTAATCTCACGCCCCATGAAGCCGATCCCACAACTCCATAGAGAGGTAAATTACAAAAGGTCAGGGGCAGGAATCGAACCCGGGAGGCAATTATTACTGACCGCCACTTCAGAATTCGCCCTACCACCTAAACCACACCTTAGGGGTCTTTTTTTTTTTTTTTTTTTGTAGAATATGCACCGAATATCTACGCGTCCGTTTTACGGTCCACGTGATTAATCCTGCGCCCTTTGAAGTTGACCCCATAACTTCAAAGGGAAGGTAAATTCAGGAGTTTAGAGGCAGAAACGAGTCCAGGAGGTTTTGAACACCTGATCTCGTGAAAGGCACTCCTACAACCCGCACTACCACCTGAACCACACCTTAAGGGTACTCTTTTATTGTTGAGTCTCCTTTAGAGTGTTCTATTCTATTTTTAAAATGAACCACTTTAATTGTGATTTAGTTTTTTGTTAACTCTTAATTTATTTATTTAAGTTGTGATTAACACAAGTAAAAAATTAATTTCAACCATTAAAATGGAAAACACCCACACATATAATTTTAAAAATAAAATATATTTACATCCTCAACCTACTTAATATGTTTCAATTATCTTTGAACTTTTTAAAGTAGCATTAAAGTAGTGTCCAAAAATACGAATTTTAATTTGAAGTTGTATTTGTACAAATTTGAATAAAATTTAATATTATTTTATCCGAACCTATTTGGAGTAAAACTTCTTCAATTATCTCGACATCTTATTTTAATGAAAATTGTTAAATTTAATAAATTTGAAGCATCCCTATGTTTTATAAGTAATTAGTATTTTTAGACAAATTTGTGAATATAAGCCTAAAAAATATTATAATTAGACAATTTTACTATCTGAGGATAATGAAAAAAATTCACCTACTTGTTTTCTTTTTTTTTTTAATGATATAAAATTACTCGTCTATCAAAAAACAAAAACAATAAAATTACAAAAAAAAAAAACTTAATGCAAAAACAAAAAACAACTCAAATTGCTAATCACAAACACTAATATAAAATAGAATTAGATACCTAGTAAAAAATATCAAAGGTTTTGATAGTAATATATCAAGTTTAAATAAATTAATGTAAAAATATTAAAATTAGTGTCGATAATGAAATATAATGTCCATAACTAGCAATTGAGTTGCAAATTCAAACAATTTTTTTCTATTAATTAATAAAAAATAAAATTATATCAAAGTGTATAAAATATTTAAAACATAACCAAGTAATACAAACTCTAATAGGAAATAAAAAAAAAGCCCCATATCCTATAAGTCCTTTTAAGTCCGTCAAATTGTAGTATGTTTACGTGTTCCTTAAACTTATGAGAACAAATTCAATTAAGGAATTATTAATTATCCATATATCATGTGATACTAATCCATTTGATTTCATTATTTTTCAAACAAAAGTATCTCTCGTAACTATAAAAGATAACTTAGGAGGCTTTAATATCACTTTTAAAAATTTGAAAGGGTTATATTTTTCCTCAATTTTATTGACCAATATAAGTATAGGGCTTAAAATTTTATTATATTTTTGCATGCTAATTTTTTAATCAATAATGTTTTATTATTATATTATGTTATCACATTTTATTATTATATTATTTATATGGTGACACATAACCTATGCAGTTTGGTTCTGAGTGCTAGTTTAAATACTAATTTAATAATTCTTAGACATGTTCTTCTTCATCTTCTCCTTCATTATTATTATTTCCTTTTTGAAGCTTTTTTCTTTCAATGGGGGGTGTTAAAATCTCAAGTATCATTGTAAATAATAAACAAATTAGGAAAGTGGGTAAATGTGGGGGATTTTATATTATTTGGTAAGGGGATTTTTTCCTTGTTTAGAATAGGTGACTGTATTATATTAGATTAGGATGTACATTTGAAAAAATTAATTCAATGTAAGTCAACGCTTCCGCTAACATGGTATCAGAGGTAGGGTTCTTAACCTTAGCTAACAATGGCCAGTAGCACCAACAAAGGGGCAACCTCATCTGGAAAATCCGACAAGGATTCCAAGGTTACGTCCGCTGGGGGTTTGAATGGACTGAATAATACAACCTTTCCACTCTCAGTGGAGAATTTGAATGAGAAAAACTTTCGAGAATGGGCTCAATCCATAAAGTTGGTGATTGAAGGAAAAGGGAAACTAGGTTTCCTTACTGAAGAAAGGAGGAAACCCGACCCTACTAATGTTATCGCCTTGCAAACATTAAAATCCGAAAAATTCATGGTCACAACTTGGCTCGTTAACTTGATGAAGCTAGCGATTGGTAAAATATACTTGTTCTTACCCATGACAAAGGATGTTTGGAATGCCGTTTGCGAAACCTACTCCGATGTTGAGAGCTATTCACAAATCTTTGACATCAAATCTTGGTTGTGGCAGATGAGGCAAGGTGATAGGGAAGTCACGGAGTATTTCATGGAGATGACCCATCTCTAGCAGGAGCTCAATCTGAGCATCGACGAGGAGTGGGAGTGCTACAGTAACAGCACACGATACCGAAGGAGGCTAAAAAATGAAAGGGTCTTCGAGTTTCTTGTCGGCCTCAACCGAAATCTGGACGACGTGAGGGGATGCATCCTCGGCCGGCGACTTCTTCCTTCAACCTGAAGGTCTTTGAAGAAGTTAGGAGGGAGGAGAGTAGGAGGCGCATGATGTTGAGGCCCTAAGGTGACCGGGTCGGGCTGGACCTATCCGTATCCGCCCCAAATTCAAATGAGAACACTAATGGGCCTAATGTGTTGGCCCTTGTGTCAAAAGGCCCAAGGGGATCCAGTCAATGACCACAAAAAGGTAAATTATAGTGTGAACATTGCCACAAAACAGGTTATTCAAAAGATACCTGCTGGGAGTAGGAGTGAGCATAATTTGAGGAAAACCGAATTAACCGGCCAAAATTGGCTGGTTCGGTTCGGGTAAAAAACTTGGTTCGGTCGGTTCGATTAGAATTCTACAAAATTCTGGCTAATCGGTTTCAGTTCGCTTAACAGTAAAAAATATATCGGTTAACCAATTAATCGAATTATTAATTAATTAGATTTTAAATATAATTTATGAATATAAATTTTATTTGTAAGGAATATGGGAATAGGGTCGGGCAGTCGGGCTTCGAGCTTGGGGCCTGGGGGGAAAAAGGGCGGAGGGGTCTCACTTCGTTCACACTTCACTGAGTGGGAGAAAAGTGATTTGGGGATTAGACTTTAGAGTTAGGGCTAGGGTTTCATTTGTATTTTGTGTGAATTGTGAACTATGAACTGTGAAGTTCCTCTGCGCTCTGCCAATCTGCGCTGCAGGCCCGCAGCTCTCCATCGGACCACCTCTCGGAGTCGGAAAATCCCCTCTTTGAGTCTTCGATAGCTTGGCCCTCCAGAGTCCAGCCTCTCAGCCCTCTCCTTCAAACCTTCAGTCTCCTGGCTTTGCATATCCTTCCTCACCGTCCTTGGCTCTTCTCTCGCATAGGCGTGGCCACGTGGCGAGGACTCTTCAATTTTCACTCAGTGTCTCAGCCACTCCACTCGGCAATCGGCACTCAGGTGCCTTCAGCTTCAAGTCTTTGACAGTTCGATGACCTTCCCTAATCCCCTTTTCCCCTCTTCAGCCTTCTCTGTCTCAGTTTTTTATGTTGTTTTATTTTTTAAAATATTCAAAGAATTTTATGTATGTGCTTAAGTGCTTTCACACTGTTTGATAATTATTGTGAAAAAATGATTCCTAATTTATTCTAATAAATTATTTTCCTAGATCATAATCTTAATTAAATTATTTTCCTATATTCATTATTCAAGGTTGTTTGATCCTGTGTATGGTTGTGTCTTATGTGTCTACTGTAGTTGCAAGAAAGCAAGCCACTAGCTACTTTGTTTCTCAAATGATAATATTTAGTTTAAATATTAGTTCTTAAAATTTAATAGACACCTAGGCTCCAATTGTTTTATTAGAAAAAAAAAAAATAAGAGTACCAGATCATCCAAGAAGTGCAAGATTGTAGACTTGTAGTTACAGGTCAACCCATACTGATACTATTGCATTACAAGAGCAGCAGTAGTTGTTAAATTTCCAATTTGATCTCATAGATACACCAATAGGGCCTATCTGGTGCTTTGAGAATAATCACAACTCTTTTGGCCAATTCACAAATGAGTAAGATTCATGCAAATGCACATTCATGATTCATAAGGCTGCAGTAACATGTTTGCAGGCCAAAGATGAATGAAATAAAATAATACACAATTATGATGTAAATTCATGTTTAAAAACCAAAAACCATAAATGAAAACCAAAAACAAACTAAAAAATTGAAATCTAGCTACAGGTTTGATTATATTCCCAAAACTGAATTGAATGCATGCTCATTTTTGTCCTTGGATCAAATAACAAATCATTATCATACCATTATTCAATCAACAAGAAATTTTTCATCATAAATGAAATCTTAGATTATTATTGTAAATTTCATTATAAATTTTCAGAGTATTTTTTAAAAAAGTTTGTATTAGTACTCTCCTATGATGGACTTTACCCTTCTTTTTTATTTTTTTTTTAGATATTAAAGGGAAAATGAGCAATGACTTGCCTATAGAGGTGGAGGTGCCAAACTTGGAGGATGCAATAATGACGCAAGCTAATTCCCAACATCAGCCTTCAAATCCTAGCATGACAAGTGAGAGTGCTACTAATCCTCCTACTCAATCTAATCAAAAAATTAGGAAGAGAATGAGACCAAGATCTGAAGTGTGGGATCACTTCACTAAATTTGTGACGGAGTTTAGTGAAATTAAGGGTAAGTGTCATTATTGTCATATTGATTACTGTGCTGATCCTAAAAAGAATGGTACGGGCACACTTAGATATCATATGGTTAGATGTGCACAAAATCCACATGTTGAAGAAACAAAATAGACACAATTAAATTATCAACTAGCCTAAAAAAATGTAGAGGGCTTAGTGGCAACTCTTACAAATTGGAAATTTGACCAAGAGGCAATTCGAAAGGCATTATCTTACATGCTTATTGTTGATGAATTGCCTTTTAAATTTGTAGAGAATATGGGATTCAAACATCTTATGAAAGTTGCATGTCATCGTTTTCGAATTTCATCGAGATGGACAATTTCTAGGGATTGTTATGACCTTTACATGGAAGAGAGGTTAAAGTTGAAATTTTTTTGAAAATCTCCTCTCAAAGGGTTAGTTTCACAACTGATACATGGACTTCTTTGAAAAAGGTCAATTATATGTGTTTGACTGCACATTTTATAGATAATGATTGGAAATTGAACAAAAAGATCCTTAACTTTTGTCCAATTTATAGTCATAAAGGTGAAGAGATAGGTATGGCCATTGAGAGGTGTTTGCTTGATTGGGGAGTTGATAATGTGTTTACAATAACTGTAGATAATGCAAGTTCAAACGACGTTGCAATTTTCTACATAAAAAGAAAAGTTTCAAATTGGAGAAAAGACATTCTAGGGGGCAAATTCTTGCACATGAGATGCATTGCACATATAATTAACCTAGTTGTGCAAGATGGTTTGAAAGAAATGGGGGATTCAGTTGCTCGTGTTAGAGACGCAGTCAAATATGTTAGGCATTCATCTGTTAGGTTGAAAATTTTCAAGTGTTGTGCAGAAGTAGAAAAAGTAGAATGCAAAAATATGTTATGCCTAGATGTTAGCACTCGATGGAATTCTACTTATTTGATGCTAGACACAGCTCAAAGATATGAAATGGCTTTTGATAGGTTTAGGGATGAAGATCCTTCATTTAGAATTGAGCTTGAGACTAGGGATGGCATACCAAGTAGTTTTGATTGGGAAAAAGTCGGAAAATTTGTGATGTTTTTGGAACACTTCTATGAACTCACTATACGAGTTTCAAGTTCTTTGTATGTTACAAGTAATACATTTTTTTGATGAAATTAGTGGAATTGATTGTCTTCTAAAAGAGTGGAAAAATAGTGATGACCTGGAGTTGAGTTTAATGAGCATGAAAATGAAGGATAAATACAACAAGTGCTGGGGAAACATTGACAAAATGAATATGTTGATTTTTGTTGCATTTGTTCTTGACCCTACATGTAAGTTGGGATTTGTGTAGTATGCTCTTTCTACTATGTATGAAGGTGAAAAAGGTTTATTGGTGGGGAAAAAGGTTCAGCATATAACATTTGAATTGTTTGCTGAGTATAAAATGTTGTCACAATCTAAAAATGAAGAATCAAACAGAAGTGAAACTTCAAGCTCCACTTGCTCCACTAATCAAGGTGAAGCAGCAGAACGAAAGTTCAAAGTTTTGTATCAAAAGTGCAAGACTCAAATTGGAGGTGGAAATAATAAATTAGAGTTGGATAGGTATTTGGGGGAGGATTGTGAAAAGGACGTGGAGGGCTTTGATATTTTCGAGTGGTGGAGGTTAAATAGTCAAAGGTTTCCCGTCCTTTCACATATGGTTCGTGATATTTTAGCAGTACCCATCTCTACAGTTACTTCAGAGTCTGCTTTTAGCACAGGGGGGGTGTTTTCTTGATGCTTTTAGGAGTTCTTTGACTCCTAAAATTGTTCAAGCTCTTATCTGTACACAAGATTGAATGCAGGGTTCATATACTCCAATTAAGGTTGAAGAAGACATAGATGACCTTGAAAATCTAGCAAAAGGTAATATTATATTTATATATTGTCAAAAAATTTCATTTGTTCATTGAATGATTAATTATTACAATGTACAAGTGCTTCTATACAATTTTTTAGAGTTGTCAAAGGTCGCATTGGAGTCACAAATGGTGAATAAGCCAAACAAAGAAAGACAAAGGGTTAGTTTCATACTTTCATATTGAGATTATGCTTTAGTGTTTTGTCATATAAATTACATGCTATCAATTATCATTATTTTGGTTTGTTGCAGGTGAAATAAGTGCAGGGAAATTGTAGTTTGTATTTTGTAATGTAAGAAGCTGAAGAGTGGGAGTTTCTAATATAAGAAGCCATGAAATTGTAGTTGTCACTTGTCAGCTGATGTATGAAGCATTGAAGCCCTAGTTTTTATTTTAATTTTTCAGAAACAATTTATATTTCATGTTTGTTTTTTATTTGTATTTTGCACAAATTGTTTACATTGGTTTGTAATATAATATTAGGGACTTTGAACTCTTGAACTCAAATCCAAGTAGACACTGCAGACCTTTAAATTTTATGTTTGGTTTGTGATTATATTTTTTTTAGGAAGATTTTCTAGATTTTTTTAGGAAGAATTTCAGGATTAGATTGATTAGAATTTCATGTTTGGTATGCAGATGATTTTATTTTTACATTGATTAGATTTTATGTAAATAGGGTTCTATTTTTACATTGATTAGATTTTATTTAAGCAGAGATAAGACACCTAGCTGGCTAGTTGTGAGCCTCTGATGGTGTCATTATAGATTTTTTTTTCTTCAGAACTAAGAGTTTCTTAATTAAGCTGATGGTGGGTAACCCTACCCCCAATTCACTCCACCCCACCTTTTTTTTTTTTTTTTGTATTGAACTCTGGGATTGTCTTGCTTAGTTTGCCTTTAGTAGAAACTAAACTTGTGCTTATCATTTGGTTTGGCAATTTTATGAACACTGGCTATGCTTCTTGTGAACAACCCTATTTTGCTTATGCAAGTGCATTAAGGAGTTTAATTGAGCTTGCTTATACTCGTCATTATTATTATTATTATTTTTTGTCATCGTTTTTCTGTTTTGGGTTCTTTGTTCAATTGTAAAATATCATTTTTATTAATAAAATTAATAAATAAGGTGTTTAATTAAGCTGGACTTGGTTTTAAAAAAAAAATTATAATTGTATTTTGTTTCTAGAAATTAATTTTAAATAATTTCGGTTAAAATCGGTTAACCGAATTACCGAAATTAGTAATTCGGTTGGGTTTGGTTCGATGTCCTCCGTCAGTTCGGTCGGTTCGGTTAATGGTACTATTTAACCGATTTTTTTGGTTAATTTAGTTAATTAGCCAAATTTGGCCTAATCGACCATTTGCTCACCCCTAGTTGGGAGATTCATGGAAAACTAGCAGATTGGAAGCCGAGACAATACCAAAAAAATCATGGGTACTAGGCTAACACTAATGGGTCAACTGAAAAATTACAAGGAGAAAAAAACCAATAATACCTCCCCAAGTATTGCATTCAGTCTTGAGCAGTTAGATCAGCTGTATAAAATGATTTCGCCAATTCAAACATCGGGTCAATCTTCCTTTGGTTCCCTGACTCACCGAGGTAATTACTTGTCAGCCTTAAATACTACATCCTGTTACAAATCTCCATGGATAATTGACTCAGGTGCATCTGATCATATGACTGGTTCTTATCAATTGTTTTCATCCTACTCACCATATGTTGGGAATTTGAGAGTAAAAATTGCAGATGACTCTTTCTCACCAGTTGCCGGTAAAGGAAGTATTTGCATATTTGACTCTGTAACTTTAAAATCTATCCTACATGTTCCCAAGTTATCTTGCAACCTGTTATCCATCAGCTAGTTAACAAAAGACTCAAATTGTTCTGCTAAATTTGTTTCATCTCATTGTGTTTTTCAGAACTAATCACCGGGGAAGACGATTGGCACTACTAACGCATATGAGGGACTCTACTCCTTTGAGGAGGCAAACTTGAGTGAACAATGTAATACTGCAATTTGGGATTATGCATTTATTTCTAGAGATAGTGAAATTCTATTATGGCATTCAAGGATGGGTCATCACAATTTCCAATATGTAAAACATTTTTTTCCTTCTATTTGTTTAAATAAAATGTCTTATGAGTTTCAATGTGAAGTGTGTGAGCTTGCAAAATACCGCCATACTTCTTTCCCATCATCCATATACAAATCATCTCGCCCATTTACTATGATTCACAATGATTTGTCGGGTCCCCCACATTCCCTTAATCGCACCAATACAAAATGGTTTGTTACTTTTATTGATGATCATACTCGTCTTTGTTAGGTTTACTTGCTGAAAGACAAAACTGAAGTCCTCTCCATTTTCATCAGTTTTCATTCCATGATTCGTACACAGTTCCATACTCATATTCAAACTTTACGTACTGATAATGGTATGGAATATTTTAATACTATTATGGGAACTTATCTCCAAGAAAATGAGATTGTTCATCAGAGTTCTTGTGTGGATACCCCTCAACAGAATGGGGTTGTTGAACGAAAAAATAGACATATACTTGAAGTAGCTCGAGCATTAATGTTCACTACCAATATGAAAAACTATTTTTGGGGAGATGCCTTCTTAACAGCTACACATCTCATTAATCGAATGTCGAGTCGAGTATTTTCCTTTGCCACCCCTCTTCAGAAATTTTAGGAATACTTTCCTACCTCTCGACTCCACTCCAGTCTCGTGCTGAAAATCTTTGGTTGTACTGCTTTTGTTCATGTTCATGCACACCACTGAGATAAATTGGATTCTCGTGCCATTAAATGTGTCTTCCTTAGTTATTCCCCTACTCAGAAAGGCTACAAATGCTATGATCTTGTCTCAAAAAGGTTGTTTGTTAGTCTTGATGTTACTTTCTTTGAAACCACTCCTTATTTCCCAAAGCCCTCTCTTCAGGGGGAGAAATGGAGTGAAGATTGGTTCTTTGACTTCTTTACTACTGAATCTGCGTCATCTAAACTTGTACCACCTATTGAGCCTCCCATTGCTTCATTCCCTGATCCATCTATTGAGCCTTCCATTGCATCACTTCTTGACCTTCCAAACACGACATAAAACTTAAGCTTTGAGGGAGATACAGGAAAGAAAAACAACGCAGACATACTTGTTTGCTCAAGAAAGTCGAACACAAAGAATAGGGAGAATCTCATACCTAAGGCACCAAGAGCGTTGGAACCTGTGATGGCTCGAAATAACCATGAGTCCATGCCCAATCCTAATATGGTAATTAAGCTTTCTTTTGATAATCCTGTGCCTGATGATATTAATTTAGCTATTGCAATCAGAAAACAAACCAAGGCATGTACTCAATACCCTTGATCTAAATACATGTCTTATAAAAGCTTGTCTACAGGATATCGTGCTTTTGTCCTTAACCTTGACAGGATGAGAATTCTAAAGAACATTCAGGAAGCTCTAGAAATACCTAAATGAAGAGAGGCAGTCATGGAGGAAATGTGGGCCCTAGAAAAAAATGGAACTTGGGAGTTGATAAATTTGCCAAGAGGGAAAAAGCTAGTGGGTTGTAAATGGGTCTTCATATTGAAATATAAATTTGATGGGATAATTGAAAGATATAAAGTTAGACTTGTTGTAAAAGGAGATTTACACAGAGTTACGACATTGACTATACGGAGACATTTGCACCAGTGGCAAACCTAAATACAATTCGGGTCCTCTTGTCCTTGGCAGCTAGCCTAGATTGGCCACTACAACAACTTGATATTAAGAATGCATTTTTAAATGGTGAGTTAGAAGAAGAAGTATACATGACTATACCATCAGGATTTAGTGGGAAAGGTGAAGAAAATAGAGTGTGTAAACTCAAGAAGTCCTTATATGGACTCAAACAATCTCCCAGAGCATGGTTCGACATATTTGCAAAAGTAATAAAGAATCAAGGTTATCGACAAAGGAAATTATGTCACACCCTATTCTTCCAATAGTCTGAAAGAGGTAAGAGAACAATTCTAATATTATATGTTGATGATATAATCCTTACTAGTGATGATGTAGTAGAGATGGAGAGATTGAAGAAAGTTCTGGCTGCTGAATTTGAAGTTAAAGACTTGGGAAAAATGCAGTATTTTTTGGGTATGGAAGTTGCGAGAACGAGAAAGGGAATTAGTGTTTCTCAACAAAAGTATGTTACTGATCTCCTAATTGAAACTAGCATACTTGGATGCAAACCCAGCAAAACCCCAATTGAAGTAGTAAAGAGGGTTGAAGACTGTGGAATACTAGTTGAAAAGGAAAGGTATTAAAGATTGGTTGGCAAGCTAATCTACCTATCACATACTAGACCAGATATTGCATATGCAGTCAGTGTAGTAAGCCAACACATGCATTCTCCAAAAGAAGCCCACTTAGATGTCATGTACAAGATCTTTCGATATCTCAAGGGATCCCTAGGAAGAGGACTCTTGTTCAAGAAATGTGAAAGAAAGGAAGTAGAGATCTTTACAGATGCAGATTAGGTAGGATCAGTGGAAGATAGAAAGTCCACCACAGGTTATTGCACATTTGTCTAGGGAAATCTAGTAACTTGGAGAAGTAAAAAACAAAATGTAGTGGCTCACAGTAGTGCTGAAGCTGAATTCAGGGCAATTGCTCAAGGGATATGTGAAAGACTATAGTTACGGAAACTCTTGGAAGAATTACAGGTCCCGGTGAAATTTCCTATCAAACTCTATTGTGACAATAAGACAACTATCAACATCTCTCTCAATCTAGTTTAACATGATAGGACTAAGCATGTGGAAGTGGACAGACACTTTATCAAAGAGAAAATTGAAGAAGGAATTATCTGTATGACTTTTTTACCTACTAAGGAACAAATTGCAGATATCTTCATTCAAGGGTTGGGACGACAGAACTTTGATGATCTCATTAGCAAGTTAGAGATGATTAATATTTATGATCCAACTTGAGGGGGAGTGTTAAAATCCCAAGTACCATTGTAAATAATAAACAAATTAGGAAAGTGGGTAAATGTGGGGGATTTGATATTATTCAGTAAGGGGATTGTTTCCTTGTTTAGAATAGGTGATTGTATTATATAAAATTGGGATGTACATATGAAAAAAATTAAATTCAATGTAATTCAAGGCTTCCGCTTACAGAGGCCCACTAGTTTGAGCTACCTAATGAGGGCCAACTCATGTCTTAGCTCATGCCCATTTTCACTACCTCCCAAAATTTGAAGCTAACCCCTATATTATAAAAGTTTCAAACTTTAATCATAAACTTTTTTCTTAAAAGACTTACAACAATATATTTTTTATTAAACAATTGAAAGGTCATACTATGTCTGGTCTACACAGTATCTCCTTTCCCATACCCCTCTTACATCCCTCCAAGACCTCTAACGTGTAAGTCCTGACATTTACTTTTAGTGCATAATAATTTATTATTTTATTGTCTATAGGTCCAAACTTACAAAAAAACATGTGAAAATAATTTTTTAAATTTCTTTATACAAAAACTTTGACATCCTATTTAAATTAAAATATATTTAAGAATAAATGAATATTAATATTAAAATTTAAATTACCTACTATTTGTTAAGTAGGGCGTTTTTCATTCTTTTGTTGGCATTTTCACAATAAGATGGGTTACCAATTTATATTCATAAGTTTTTCTTTAAATTGAAAATACATCTTTAAAATATATCTCTAACCTTTTGCATTACGTTTTATATTTTATGTAAAAATATATTAAGTGTATATATGCACATCACTTATAAGAAAACACGAGTTGTGAACTACTCATTAGCAGTCAACCTCTAAAAGATTTAAGAAGAAACATCAAAATCATGACAGCTGATATGCCCTAAATATATCAGCTTATAAAAGGAAGTCAAAACCCAGTAATCACTACCCAAGTTAAATCCTCTGGTAAGAGCAATTAATGCTAAGCCAATAATGAAGGGAGAGATATAGGATGACGCTTTAAACCTCTAGAGTGATCCACGCCCCCATGTCATAATGATGGATCACCCCAAGGGTCAAACCTCGCCATTATAAAGAATGGTGATGCAAACAAACCAAGGTAACTCACTCTTAACCTACTTTACTATTGCATTCGACCTCTTTGAAGTGTTCCCTTAATTAGGCATCAGAGTGATCCCCCGGAATACACCTCGGTCCTCCAAGTCTGCTGTGTTTCCATCCTTTTCAGGTCATCAAAATTCGGAGAGCAACGGTCGCAGTTCATCACCAATTTTATCCCACAACAACAGCATAGAGTTAAAACAACAATACAAATTAGATAAGAGAAGTATGAGAATCAGTAAAATAGCAAATGATATAGTGGGAAAAAATTTTAAATTAAATATTTTACTTAATCCATCAATCAAATCCATGAGCAATGACTAGAGCCAAAAAGATTTAACTACCCAAATTCTATTAAATTACAAAAAATAAAAAAACACAACATAAAGATATGTGAAATATTTAAAAATATTTAGGGCCTGTTCGATTATGGAAACAATTTCTTTTTTTTGCAAGTCATGTAAACATTTTCATCTTAAGATCTTGGTAGATTCTATCAGTGCAACCTCTAAGTAGTTTCCCAAAAGAGTCTGAACACAAACTTAGATAGTGGCAAAGTTTGATTCACATGAATGAGAAAACACGAGAAAAATAATTAACTAATAATAAATAATCAAAGAGGAAACAATAATTAAAGAGAATATTAAGGATGTTTGAGTTGTGTGGTAGATACACTAGAGAGGGGAACTGAAGGAACATAACATGTATTAGATTATAAATATAAACAAAACCATATTAAAATGTAAACAACCAACTTATAGTGCATGCCATTCCAATGCATAATAAAGTATTATAACTGAACTAAATAATATGACAAGTTATCGTGATTATTTATCAAAAGTGATAGAAAAACCAAAATTAGTAGGAATTTTTTTTTACGAAGGCCACTAAAAAACCTAGTTTATCCAAAAATTTAAAACAAAAGTACAAAAATTAGAACCCAAACATGGACAAAATACTCTACAATCGAAGTTGAAAAAGTTTGTCAATCTTGTTGGAGCAACATAATAGGAGATCCAACAACAGAGATTCAACTATATGTATCCTTAAACTAAACCCAACCCAAAAATGTGACATCCAAGTCGAAAAGGAACAATATTATTGATATGACAATGTCTGTCAACAATTCTCGACAATCCAAATATTGGCAAAAGCAGTTTAAATGTGATAAAGTCTCTAAAGCATACCAACATACTATAGAACAAATTCTCTTAGTTCATTAGTTTATCCTAAAAAGGTATGATGCCTCATAAAACAAACCTTAATCATAGTAATTAGGATTCAAACATAGTCATCGTCACCTAAGAGATTGTTCCATTACCTCCTCAAAATTATCATCGTCATAGTAGTAGACTACCATGTCCGTCCAAGAAAAAAAAAAACATTTGAAGGATTTTTTTACCATTCATGACAGACCCAAAAATAGAACATGCTTCAATTAGAGTTACCAACAAATAGATGATACAAATAATGTAAGAAAATATAACCAACATTTATTGAAAAATAAAACCCCAAAATGTTGGGACCAAAATTGATCAGCAATGACCATTGTATAAGTTTCTTTAGTATGGTTTAGGTTAAAAGCACGAAATGTATTTGCACAATAACCATCTTCAAATAAAGTATTTTCTATGGTATATCATAAAGTCTTTCTCCAAGCACCTAAATACAAATGGAAATTCAATTCACAACCTAAACTCGTATCATATCATAATCCACTAAACAATAAAAATTAGAAGCTTTCACATGACACACGAATCACCACCATTCTCCAAAACAAATCTATCACTTCTAAACTAATGAGCTATTCATAGCAGTAAGGATTCATGAACATTAAATTCAAAATAGAAATAAAAAAAATAAATTATAGAAAAGGGATCAATCACATAAGCTAGTTTTTCCACTAATCACCTACATTGTAGAAATGATAAGTTTCATTAAACCAAAAGTTAAATCCTCAGTTTGCATCTTCAATCACCAAAGCAATGAGAAATTCGAAGGAAATATACAATATACAGTCGCCACCATTCTCCAAACTTCACCAATCACTATTATATACATTCTTTAAAATCAAAACAAAGAACATAACTAAAAAGAAAGAAGAAAAAAGACACCACTCAAATAAGACCATGCTACCTATCACCAATAATATTAAAATCTTTATTTTCATCAAACTAACAATCCAAACCCTCAATATGAACCACCAATTACCATCACAATTAGTGCTCCACTTTAAACCAACATCAAAGACAAAACCGACTTAGTTTGAGATTAGATAACATCTAACTTTTCATTAAAATATTAACTAATATAGTGGATAATTAGAAACAATTTGTCCTTACATATGAAATTTTTTTTATAAAGAGTCATGTCTTTTTTCTTTTTTTCTTTTTTTATTTACTAAAAGAGGGCGGCACCTCCTTTTATTTATTGATATGCCCTCACTTTTGGTGGAGGAATACCATGATTACAAGACAAGCAAAGGGGAGATCACAGATAATGAAATTGAAACCCTCCCAAAAACAACACCAACAACCAACCAAACTAGGACAACAAAACCAGACAAACCTAACAAGAAACAAATCTAAATAGGCATAGATAAAATTACAAAAAATAAATAAATAAATAAATCAAAATCCACTAAACAAAAACTTGAGAGTTGAACTAATGACAAACGGAAGTGAGACCCAACCTATCTATCCGAAGTATACCTTTCAGAGAAAGTGGTAAAAGATGTTGTTCTTTGTAGATGACATTGTTTCTCATTTCTCTTTATTTTGCAAGAAAATCAATTGCACTATTGCCTTCCCTATATTGATGTATCACCATGAAGTTTACTCCTTCTAGCTCCGCCACGAGCTCCTCCCAAAAATCCCAAAGATACCACAAGGTATATCTATCTTTCCGAAGCCAATCAACTACAATCGTGAGTCACTTTCAATAATCACATTGAAATAATGAAGTTTTTTGTACGAACGAATTCCTTCCCGTATTACTTTTAATTTCGCACTATTGTTCGTACCATTGCCAAAGTATCTTCAAAAAGCCGCTTTCGCCATGCCATGGTAGTCCCAAATAATTCCTCTACCTCCTGAAGTACTTGGATTGCCCCTACAGCTCCCATCACAATTAAGTTTTATCCACCTTGTTGTAGGTTAACCCACGAAATAATTTTTCCAGGCCTGGTGCAAACTCCCTTGTTGGCCTAGTTAGGCTTACAAACTCTTGGTTTTGATGATAACAAAGTAAAAGTTATTTAATATATTTTCAAGTGATATGATTACAGGAAAAGATGAATTGCTCAAAATACATATACCTTGATATGAAAGCTTACAAGAACCAAGGAACAAAGAGAAGTTCATGAGAATATTAACGCTCTATAAATGAAAGCTCCCATAGAAGTCTAAGAGATTGAAGAGCAGCATTGAAAGGACTCAAAGCCAATAAAATGTCAAATCAGCTTAGGTCAAAGTCTTTGTAAGTACTTCAAGTTAATTCAAATATGAATTTTTCATTTTGAAGATCATTAGGCAAAAGGAGACTTAGAGACCATAGCTTAAGCCTTGGAACATGCTTTTAAAAGTTAAACAAGTTAATATTCCAAGATAAACTCAAACAAAAGAGAGAGAAATCAAAAAGGGCTTAAAGAGGAAAAACTACCTGGACAGACGATTATCTGGTTATGGATAGACAACTGACCAATTTTGTATAGTTTAACTAAAGAACAGAAGCCTGATAGACGACTGTCAAGGCTCTGACAGATGACTGCCAGTGCAAAGTGAGAAGTCTGTGAGTGTTTTACCAGATGACTGTCCACCTTCTGTGTTATTGAAAAACTTAAATTATTCATGGACAGACGACTGTCACCATATGGACAGACGACTGTCACCATATGGACAGACGACTGTCACCTCACTAAGTTGCATTATAACTACATTATTCTGGTGACAGATGACTACCAATGAAGGGACAGACGACTGCTACCTCTCTGCCTATGTTTATATAGTTATAACATATGGACAGATGACTGCCAGGACTTCACAGTTGTCTGGCTCGCGACATTTTTTGAAATTCCAATGGATATAATTTTTGAAATTCAAATAATTGGAAGCTCAAATAAATTTAATATTTGGAAACAACTTATTCTTGGGGAACAAGCAAGGAAGTTTTCTACCTCTATAAATACCCTCAAGGATCATTGTTTTAAACATTAAGAAATCAATTCAGCTCTTATTCTCTCAAAGCCTACTGAAATTCTAAAAGTGTGCTATTGCTCTCATCACTCATGAAATTTTCCGAAAGCTTTGTTGAGTTTCTCACTGAGTTTGTGCATTAAGTTTATTGATTCTTTCATCCATTGAAAGATACTTACGGTGATAAGTTTCTAAGAGCTTCATTCTGAAATTCACGTTCTGAATTTACTGAAGTACATAGTGTTTCAAATGTTGTACTAATCAGCTCTTTGAGGAGCAAGTTCTTGTACGTCCTATTTTATATCTTTGTAACAGGTTAGTTGATGGTTTGAGTATTGAATTGTTGGATCAAACAAGGGGATATTGTTTGGAGAAGGCGGGCTCTAGCCTTACCCAAGGAGTTCTTGTAATTGGTCTTGTTCTGCTTGGTAAAGGAACGGTAATAGTGAATCCTTTGGTGGTTTTGCCAAGGGCGAGGACGTAGGCTGTGTTGAAGCCGAACCTCGTAAAATTCCCTGTGTTCTTCTTTCTTTACTCTACTCTTTATTTTTATTTTTACAAAAGATATAATTTGCATGAATGCTTTAAATTTCAATTCTGAATGTTTGTTGTTAAATAGACTGGAAGGTAATTCATTTTGGATAAATCAGCGTTGATTACGGAAATCGAAAGGGACTACGTTGGTTGATTATCCTGGACCTATTAATCTAAAAGTTTATTTAAAAACTGAACATTAGGAAGAAGAATAATTGTGATACAGGGCTTATAACGAGTTCAACAAATTTTCACATATATACAGGGTTATTGTTACATAAATTGAGTGATTGATCTTGCTGTGTTGATTTTGATTGTTTGCAAGTTTTGATTGTTATTATAACTCAAAAGAACTAAGACTAAAGGGAATAAAATTTTTAAATCCCAATTCACCCCTCTCTTGGGAGGCTATTCCAATTTCAATTGGTATCAGAGCTAAGTTATTGTAATTTCTAACAAGAAACTATAAAAAGATCGAATGGCAAATATAGGAGTAGCACCCTTTGGTGAAGGCCAATCCTCAACCCGTCCACCAATTTTTTGTGGACATAATTATACGTTTTGGAAAAAGAGAATGCAAATCTATCTCCAACACATGGATTGGAAAGCATGGGAAGTAGTTATGGATGGAGACCTTATTCCCACTAAAATAGTAGATGGAAAACATATTCCAATAGAAAAAAAGGATATGACTGATTCAGACTATAAAATGCTTCAAATCAATTCAAGCGCTATAAATGCTTTATACCGTGCCTTAGATGCTAACGAATTTAATAGGGTCATGGCATGCAAGACGGCTAAAGAAATATGAGACAAATTAGAAGTAACATATGAAGGAACTATAGATGTTAGGGACAATATGATAAATATGCTAACAAGCAAATATGAAGCATTCAAGATGAATTCAGATGAAACAATATCAAGTTTGTACACCAGATTTACACACATAATAAATTCCTTAAGTGCCTTAGGGAAAACTTATACTACCTACGAAATGATCAAAAAAATTCTAAAAGGCCTTCCCTCAATATGAGAACCAAAGGCTACAACTATCACTGAAGGTAGAAACCTTAAGACCACCTCTTTAGATGAACTCATAGGTTCATTTCTTACCTATGAAATGACCTTAAAAGAAAGGAATCCTGAATCAAAGTATAAAAGATCCATTACACTAAAAGCGTCTAGCCACAGCTCTAGTGAAGAGGAAAGTGAAACAAGTGACTTAGATCAAAATGAATTAGCATTCATCACTAAGAGACTAGGTAAGTTCTATTGAAGAAATAAGAGACTTCCTAGGAAGTTCAATAAAAAGAAACCTAAAAAAGGAGAGACAAGTAGGAAAGAAAATAAAAGTAAGAATGAACCTCCAATATGTTATCACTGCAAGAAATTAGGGCATATCAAACCAGACTGTCCATCGCTCAAGAAATACAAGAAGAAAAAGAAGGAAATTATGAAAGCTACGTGGGATGATTCAAGCTCCAGCAAGACAAAAAAGGAATCAAGCGGACAAGAGATGACAAATATATGCTTCATGGCAAATGAAGAAGAGGTAAACTCCTACTATTCCTCTACAAAATCTTACAATGAGTCGTGTGATGAGTCATGTGACAGCATGCCTTCCTATAAGGAATTGCAAGCTAAGTTGTTTTCTTTGCATAAAAGATTCATAAAAATTTCCAAGAGAAATATAACTTTAAAAGATCAAAATAAAGAACTATTAAAGCAACTTGAGTCATTCAAAACTATTGAAAAAGAAAAAGACACTTGTATTAAGATGTTAGAAAAGGAAGTAAATAAAGTAACTCAAGAATTAGGCAAAACTCATACAGATAGTTTGAATAAAAATGATTTAGAAGTAAATGAACTTAAGAAATTAGTAGATGATAAGGAGAAAATTATATCTAACTTTACCAAAGGTAAAGATAATTTTGAAAAGATGATTGGACAACAAAGGCTACATGGAAATAAAGAAGGGATAGGTTATAATGGTAAAACAAATAAAAAGAATAAGAATGGGATACTTCGTCAAGGAAGCCAAGCACTATGCTAACACTTCCTCAAACAATAAACATGAACACACCACTTGCTATATGTGCAAGACTAAAGGTCTCGTTATGTTCGATTGCCCACTAAAAAGAAAGTATGTTAAAGTGCAAGGGGAATGGAAAGTCAATAATGGAACTAACAACAAAACAAAGAAAGTCAAAAGAATTTGGGTTCCAAAGACTAACACAAAGAATCCTCCATTGTAGGTATGTTTTAGGACAACACTGTCAACGGATAAGTGGTACTTGGACAGCAGGTGTTCAAGACACATGACCGGCGATAAGACCAAGTTTGCCTCTCTAAGACAAAAGGATGGAGGATATGTCACCTTCGGCGACAATGCCAAAGATAAAATTATCGGCATTGGAAAAATAGGTAAAATACCTTCTCTAACTATTGACAATGTGCTATTAGTAGAAGGATTGAAACACAATCTTTTAAGCATTAGCCAATTAAGTGACAAAGGGTTTGAAATAACTTTTAAGAAAGAAAAATGTGTTATCCAAAATCCTAAGAACAATGAAACCTTGTTTATAGCTCATAGGATGAATAATGTTTCTTGTATAAATCTTGAGAACTTAGTAAACCAGAACGTAACTTGTTTGGCAGTAATAAATAAAATAAGTTGGCTATGCCATAAGAAACTAGGACATGCTAACATGGACCTATTATCCAAATTATCAAAGAAAAATCTTGTCAAAGAACTACCTAATACCAAATTCATAAAAGAAAAAATGTGTGATGCATGCCAAAAGGGAAAGTAAGTTAAAATAAGTTTTAAAAAGAAAAAATACATATCTACTAAAAGACCCCTAGAATTACTGCACCTAGACTTATTTGGTCCAACTAGAACCTTAAGCCTAGGAGGTAAACAATATGCTTTTGTAATAGTGGATGATTATTCAAGATTCACTTGGGTATTATTCTTAGCAAACAAAGATGAAGCCTGTGACATGCTAATCACATTATGTAAGAAATTACAAAATGAAAAGGGCTATAATATAACAAACTTTAGAAGTGATTAAGGTAGGGAATTTGAAAATAAAAATGTTGAAAAATTCTGTAATGAATATGGAATAAACCATAATTTTTCACCACCTAGGACTCCACAACAAAATGGAGTTGTTGAAAGAAAAAATAGAATCTTACAAGAATGGCAAGAACCATGTTAAACGAAAATGGTTTACCTAAATATTTTTGGGCAGAAGCTGTGAATACAACCTATTACATCCTAAATAGAGTATCCATACAATCTAGTATAGACAAATATGAATTATGGAAAGGAAGAAAACCTAATATTTCCTACTTTCATGTATTCGGTTGCAAATGCTTTATCCTTAATACTAAAGATGATTTAGGAAAATTCGATGCAAAATCTGATGAAGGAACTTTCTTAGGTTACTTAACAAATAGTAAAGCTTATAGGATTTACAATAAAAGAACTCTTACAATTATTGAATTAATACACATAACGTTTGATGAATCAAATGATCATGTTAACAAAATTAAGATTGATGAAAAAGAAGATATTTCACAAAAAGAAGAAGATATTGAAATAAAAGAAGAAAATGATATTGAAGCTTCAAAAGAAAACACAATTGAAAATCTAGAATTACCTAAAGAATGGAGATATGCTAAAAGTCACCCAAAAGACCAAATTCTTGGAGAACCATCATAAGGAATAACCACTAGAGCCTCATTAAAAAACATTTGTAATCATAATGCTTTCTTGTCTCAAGATGAACTCAAGAATATAGAAGAAGCCTTAAAAATGACTCTTGGATCATAGCTATGCAGGAGGAGCTAAATCAATTTGAAAGAAGTCAAGAATGGGAGCTTATACCTAAACTCAAAAGATAAGTCAATCATAAGAAATAAAAAGGATGAAACTAGGGTAGTTGTAAGAAATAAAACTAGGCTTGTAGCACAAGGTTATAATAAAGAAGAAGACATTGATTATAAAGAAACCTTTGCTCCTGTAGCAAGGATGGAAGTAATAAGGATGCTTCTTGCCTATGCAGCCTATAAGACTTCAAATTATACCAAATGGATGTAAAAAGTGCATTCCTAAATGGCTATATTAATGAAGAAGTTTATGTTAAACAACCTCCAGGTTTTGAAGACTCTAAAAATCCAAATCATGTATTCAAGCTAACTAAAGCCCTATATGGATTGAAACAAGCTCCTAGAGCTTGGTACGATAGACTTAGCAAATTCCTACTCCAAAACAACTTTTCAAGAGGAAAGATAGATAGCACGTTAATTATAAAAACCAAAGATAATGATATGCTTATAGTACAAATTTATGTTGATGATATTATATTTGGAGCAACTCATGAAGACTTGTGTAATGAATTTGCTGTAACTATACAAAGAGAGTTTGAAATGAGCATGATGGGAGAGTTAAATTACTTTCTAGGATTACAAATCAAACAAGCTAAAAATGGAACTTTCATAAATCAAACTAAGTATATTAAATACATGTTAAAGAAGTTTGATATGGAAGAAAGTAAACCTATAGGAACTCTCATGAGCACCTCAACTAATGTAGACAAGGATGAAAAAGGGAAACAAGTTGATACCAAGCATTACCGAGGCATGATAGGAAGCTTACTTTACTTAACAGCAAGTAGACCAGATATAATGTTCAGTGTGTGTATGTATGCTAGGTTCCAATTGGTTCCTAAGGAATCACATCAAATAGCAGTGAAATGAATCCTTAGATATTTGCTAGGCACACTGGATTTAGGGTTATGGTATCCAAAAGGAACTAATTTCGACATGATGAGTTAATCAGATGCAGATTATGCTGGATGCAAAATAGATAGAAAAAGCACTAGTGGGACTTGTCACTTCTTAGGACACTCACTAGTTTCTTGGTTTTCAAAGAAACAAAATTCAGTAACATTATCTACAGTTGAAGCAGAATACATAGCAGTTGGGAGCTGTTGTGCTCAAACTTTATACATGAAACAACAATTAAGGGACTTCAAAATTCAATACCAAACAATCCCCATAAAATGTGATAATACAAGCGCGATAAATATTTCAAAGAATCCGATATTACATTCAAGAACTAAACATATTGAAATACGTCATCATTTCTTAAGAGATAATGTAGACAAAAAAGAAATAGTACTTGAATTTGTTTATACTCATGATCAATTAGCTGATATATTTACCAAACCATTAGTTGAGGATCAATTTGTATTTATCCGACGGGAATTAGGCATGTTACGTATAAGAGAAGTTAACTAAAAGAGAAGGAGAATAATTGGTTAGGGCAGACAACTGCCAGAGATCTAGCAGGCGACTGGCAGGCTACTGTTTGTGTAAAAGACAGTGGACAGATGACTGTCCACTTAGTGACAGACGACTGTCTCGCAGTGGGTCATGTTTATCTCACATAAAAACACTATTTAAAACCCCCCCAGATGTCTGTCCATTCATCTACCAGTCTCTAAATCAACTTCTCTTCCTTTTCTTCAAAGTTCTTTCTCTCCTAAAGTGCTCCCAACAATCATCCATCATAACCCTAATCCATTCACACCTAGGGTTTCTTAAAAATTCAGCATCACCAGAATAGTTTGTACTAAAACAATTGGGAAAAAGAACAAATCTTCCTCATCTTCTTCAAAGCTGACAAACAATGACGACATAGAGAAATGGCTGGTTTCTTTGCATGCGAAAGCATTATATCAAAATCACATTTCGGCAATTGATCCAATGTTTTGCAAGGTACTAGATGTCACTTTCTTTGAAGAAGATTTTCCTGAAATTGTCAAAATGTTCAAAACTATAGGATGGGACAAGTTCATTCTTCACCAAGTGAAGGGGTATTACCCAGATCAGATTAAGATTTTTTATTTAAAATTGGTAAAAAAAGAAGTTGGAATTGCTACCGAAATTTATGGTCAAAAGATAACTTTTATCCCACTCTTTAAGAAAAATTCTTCACATCAATTATGGAAATTTTGAGTGTACTTCAGTTGAAAAGCAATGGACTATGGAACAGGGTTTCTTACCACAAGAATTTTTGCCTCTTGTGATGAACGATGCACCTGTTTATTTTGGACATCCTCCACCATATAAACAACCCAATCTTCAAGCACAAATCCTAGATAAGATCATTGCATACAATATAATTCTGATGTATGGATCCTTTGATCATGTATCATTCTTCGATTGTTTCATAATGTGGTGCTTACTAAAAGGGAAGAAATTAGACTTATCCAGCATTATACTGAAATGGATGGTTATGAATCTCAAATCTCTTAGAATTGGGCTTCCGTATGGCGGCATTCTTTCCTTGATCTTTGCTCATTTTCAAGTCCTCTCTCCTACTTCAAAAATAGTGAAACGAACTCATTATCATGTTTTCTCATCTACTACACTGAAACAAATGGGTTACAAAAAGTATACCGAGGGATGGATGTTTCGGGGCAATAGACCGGCAAGACCTACACAAGAAGAAAGGAATCCAGCTCCTGAAGAAGCTGATATGCCACCTTAATTTGTTCCGTTTTATCAGAATTATACCAATTTTTGTTCTGAAATGCGGGAAAATTTTGCTCCTCTTCAGGATAAAATCTCAACCATTAATGACAAATATACCTTGTTAGATAATTGAATTGCTAAAATAGAGCATCATGTCACTAAAAATGACACTGATTCAGATAATGAGGGTAATGAGAATTTTGAGGAAGAAGAAGCTGAAAATGAAGAAGGTGAAGAAGAAGAAGAAGAAGAAGAAGAAGAAGGTTCACAGTAATCCAAAGGCAAAGGCATTGCTGCAGATAGTGACACTGATTCTGAAATATAGACTTTTGATGTTGTTTTTGTATGCTCCACATACTTCGGTTCTGGTTATAGTTTACCTTTTTGTTGATGTCAAAAGGGGGAGTATGGTGAGTGAGCAAAGTGTAATGTCTATGTGCTTAGTGTAATGTATGTATTTGCTTATGTATTTCATGTATTTCCTGTTATGTAATTTCTGTTTTGAAATTTGAAACTTATGCCTTATTGTGTCTTATTGAGTTTATTTTAAACCTATGCTTTTTGACAGGGGGAATTAAGTTTAATTTTAACATCTTTGCTCATTCTTTGTCATCATAAAAAAGGGGGAGATTATTGGCCTAGTTAGGCTTACAAACTCTTGATTTTGATGATAACAAAGTAAAAGTTATTTAATATATTTTCAAGTGATATGATTACAGGAAAAGATGATTTGCTCAAAATACATATGCCCTGATATGAAAGCTTACAAGAACCAAGGAACAAAGAGAAGTTCATGAGAATATCAACGCTCTATAAATGAAAGCTCCCACAGAAGTCTAAGAGATTGAAGAGTAGCATTGAAAGGACTCAAAGCCAAGAAAATGTCAAATCAGCTTAGGTCAAAGTCTTTGCAAGTACTTCAAGTTAATTCAAATATGAATTTTTCATTTTGAAGCTCATTAGGCAAAAGAAGACTTAGAGATCATAGCTTAAGCCTTGGAACATGCTTTTAAAAGTTAAACAAGTTAATATTCCAAGATAAACTCAAACAAAAGAGAGAGAAATCAAAAAGGGCTTAAAGAGGAAAAACTACCTGGACAGACGATTGTCTGGTTATGGATAGACAACTGACCAATTTTGTATAGTTTAACTAAAGAACAGAATTCTAACAGACGACTGTCAAGGCTTTGACAGACGACTGCCAGTGCAAAGTGAGAAGTCTGTGAGTGTTTTACCAGATGACTGTCCACCTTCTGTGTTATTGAAAAACTTAAATTATTCATGGACAGACGACTGTCACCATATGGACAGACGACTATAACGTCACTGAGTTGCATTATAACTACATTATTCTGGTGACAGACGACTACCAATGAAGGGACAGACGACTACCATCTCTCTGCCTATGTTTATATAGTTATAACATATGGACAGACGACTGCCAGGACTTCACAGTCGTCTGGCTTGCGGCATTTTTTGAAATTCCAATGGATATAATTTTTGAAATTCAAATAATTGGAAGCTCAAATAAATTTAATATTTGGAAACAACTCTAAGTATTCTTGGGGAACAAGCAAGGAAGTTTTCTACCTCTATAAATACCCTCAAGGATCATTGTATTAAACACTAAGAAATCAATTTAGCTCTTATTCTATCACAGTCTACTGAAATTTTGAAAGTGTGCTATTGCTCTCATCACTCACGAAATTTTCTGAAAGCCTTGTTGAGTTTCTCACTGAGTTTGTGCATCAAGTTTATTGATTGTTTCATCCATTGAAAGATACTTACAGTGATAAGTTTCTAAGAGCTTCATCTCGAAATTCACATTCTGAATTTACTGAAGTACATAGTGTTTCAAATGTTGTACTAATCAGCTCTTTGAGGAGCAAGTTCTTGTACGTCTTGTATTATATCTTTGTAACAGGTTAGTTGATGGTTTGAGTGCTGAATCATTGGACCAAACAAGGGGATATTGTTTGGAGAAGGCGGGCTCTAGCCTTACCCAAGGAGTGCTTGTAATTGGTCTTGTTCCGCCTGGTAAAGGAACGGTAATAATGAATCCTTTGGTGGTTTTGCCAAGGGTGAGGACGTAGGCTGTGTTGAAGCCAAACCTCGTAAAAATCCCTGTGTTCTTCGTTCTCTACTCTACTCTTTATTTTTCTTTTTACAAAAGATATAATTTATGTGGATGCTTTAAATTTCAATTCTGAATGTTTGGTTGTTAAATAGACTGGAAGGTAATTCGTTTTGGATAAATCAGCATTGATTGCGAAAACCGAAAGGGACTTCATTGGTTGATTATCCTTGACCTATTAATCTGAATGTTTATTTAAAAACTGAACATTTGGAAGAAGAATAATTGTGATACAGGGCTTATAACGAGTTCAGCAAATTTTCACATATATACAAGGTTATTGTTACATAAATTGAGTGACTGATCTTACTGTGTTGATTGTGATTGTATCTAAGTTTTGATTGTTATTATAACTCAAAAGAACTAAGACTAAAGGGAATAAAATTTTTAAAACCCAATTCACCCTCCTTCGGAGGCTATTCCAATTTCATCCCTGATGTTTAATTTGAAACTCTTTCAAAATCGTAATGTCTGACTTCTTCAATTTTTGAAAAGAATTAGTGCTCTCAGCTATAGAACTGACCCAATATCAAACACTTCTCCACATCTGAGCCGCACTTTTATATACTCATTCCATTCTCGTTTTGCATCTTCGATTCTAGAGGCACCACGCAATCAAACACGGAATCAACCCTATTAAAATACCTTTAATAGACAATTTTCGAGTATAGTGGAACCAATTTGCAATTTTATTTTTACAGGGAAGGAACTGCTGGAAAGGAACCCCAACACCACACTTGCCTGATGCCAAACCTCTGAGGCCACCTCGCCTAAAGAAAGAATAGGATCAATGTTTTCTTGGCTTCTCTATATGCAACAATCACATGCCGAAACCATCGATATTCCTTTGGCCTGAATTCTATCATCTACTGCCAAGCATTTGAACCATACTTTCTATAAACACATTGAGATTCTTCTAGGCAATATAGAATTTCAAAACCAGTCATTTCACACAAAGTTATCACCTCTGCTCCTCACTGCCTCCCTTGCCGTTTTTGTAGAGAAATTATCGTCAGGGGCAGGCTTCTAGACGAATATATCCTGCCCACTTTTACCAGCCGACACATTATGCAAAATTTCCATTATTTTATCGGCACCTACTAATTCCAGTAATAAATAAGAGTTCCAGTTGTTATTCAGCTAGCAATCCTTAATACACAGCTTCTTCTTCGAAATATCCTCAGTGCTTATAGATAACGGGCCCGATGTCAGCCACCTATCGAACCAAAAAGAAGAGTTCGTACCTCTCACCAAAATTTTAACACTATCCATGACTTCCAGAATGGTAGCCATAATTGTTCTCCAGAACAGAAAGTCATTTGGTCTCCCCTTCCTAATTAATAGATGATCATTTTTGCAATATTTAGCCCTAAAAAAACTTGCCCATAGATTGTTAGAAGTGAGCAATCTAAAGACAATTTTCATGAGAAGAGAATTTTGAACTTCTTTAAGATCTCTCAAGCCCATACCCCATTCTGAAGTAGGTTTACAAATTTTCCTCCAAGAGCACCAATGAAACTTTCTTTTACCTTCCATCTCTCCCCATAAAAAAATAGCAAGAAGAGAGTTGATGCGAGAATAAGTGACCTACGAAACGTTAATCACAAACATCAAATGTATAGGCATGCTAGACAACACATGTCTTAATAGAATCAATCTTCCACCTTGCGAGAGCAACTTAGATTTCCACCTTGCAATTTTCTTTCTAATTTTCTTTACAAGAGGCTCCAAGGTCTTGGAAGTCAATTTTCTAGAAACCAAAGGCGCACCCAAATACGTAACTGGAAATTTACCTTCCATGAAACCCGTGATTCTCAATAAACCACGTTTCCGAGCAGGAGTGATGTACTTCAAAAGGAATAGCACTGATTTTTTCTTGCTGATTTTTTGACCTGACCACTTCTTATACATATCCAGAGCATAGACCAAATTTCTAATGGACCTCTTCCCACCATTTGTAAAAATAAGATTATCATTCGCATATAACAAATGCGAAACCAAATGGGCCCCAATCAGATGATTAAATTATCAAATACGACCTGTCTTATAGTTTTTCCTAAGTAACCTTATCAAAACCTCCTCCATTATGATGAATAAATAAAGAGAAAGTGGATCCCCTTGCCGCAAGCCTCTAGTAGATTGAAAAATCCCTTTAAAGGTTCCGTGTATCATAACGGAAAACCATGGGGACTCCACACTATTTTTTATGAGTTTGCAAAACCTCTCAGAAAAACCAAAAGCTTTAAGAACCTCTAGAAGAAAATTCCATTTCACTCTTTCATAAGCCTTAGTCATATCTAGTCTTACCATCACATTGCCGCCAGCAATTTTTTTGTGCAAAAAATGAACCATTTCTTGTGCAAGCGTAATATTCTCAAATATACTACGCTCAGGAATAAAAGCACCTTGTTCATGCGAGACCAACTTATCAACAACCTCAGTTAGTCTAAAAACAATAATATTGGAAAAATTTTATAAGCCACAGAGTATAAACTAATAGGCCGAAATTTATCAAAACTAGAAGGATTATTCACCTTCGGAATTAAGACAATAAATGAAGAAGAAAAGAACCTTGACAGAGGAATGCCCTGAAAAAAATTCTTTGCCGCATCCAAAATATCTTTTTTTACAATGTCCCAGCAAGATATATAAAAAACAGAGCCAAATCCATTTGGTCCTAGACTGCTTTCTTTAGGAATAGAGAACACCATTCTTTTAACTTCTTCTTCCGTTGGTTCGGCGTAGAGGAAATTATTGTCAACATATGAAATTTGCCTTTGAATTAACTCAGAAAGATCACAAGATTCAACCACTAAAGATTCCGAATGAAAATTCTGAAAAAAAAAATAGCAGCTTCATTATGTATTATTTCCACATCATCCAATATCCTCTCGTCGTTCAGAACCATATGGTCTATACGACCCTTATTCCGCCTCTGATTGATAACTGAATGGAAGATTTTATAGTTTTGATCCCCCTTAATAAACCTTTTTTTTTTTTTTTTTTTTTTTTTCGCAATTTGTCTTAGGCGAGATGCTTCCTTATTCTCCCACACACCTGAATCTCCAACTTAGTAGTAAAATAATCGGCTTCGACCTCCTCAAAAAAACCTGTTTGCAGCTAGTTTTCTAGAGATTCCATCGTTTCCTGGAGAGCTTTTAGGTTTTCTCCCTCTCTTCTAAAGACATTTTTATTCCATGCACGCAAATCAACTTTAGTTCTCTTTATATGAATAGTAAGTTTCAGAAGACTTGAGGCCGAGTCATTCCTGATCCAGGCATCTTTAATGCACGACAAAAACAAATCATGCGAGCTCCACATATTAAGGAACCAAAATGGGGTAAGGCCATACAAATAGAATGACGTATTCGTAAACCACCATAGGACTATGATCTGAGGATTTCCGACTTAGATATTTGAATTGAGTCGAGCCATATATGTTGGAAAAAACATTATTAATAAGAACTCGAACAAGCTTAGCCCAACTACGAGCCCACCTTTCATCGCCATTGCACCATGACATACGTGAGCCTATGTTTGATAAATCAAAGAGACCATAATGATGTGAAGAGTCATTAAACTCCATCAAAGGTAAAAGTGGTCTTGGATTTCCACCAATTATTTTGGCATCCATTCGAATAACAATAAAATCACCTAGGACCAACCAAGGGCAATCCGATTGGCACTCCTTCAGTTGTCCCCATAACTCTCTTCTTTCAACATAAGAACATTTGTCATAAACAAAACTGTTGGCCTAATAAGGTCTTTCAATTGGTTTTGGTGATAACAAACAAAGGATGATTTAACTTGAAAAATGTTGAGTTTTGGTGTTTCAGGAAATATGGATCAAGTGTGGCTCAAAGCAAAGCTCAAATATAGCTCAAGTATGGTTTAAGAGAAGAATAAGTATAAGTCAAGTATGAAGATAACTTCTCAATGATCCAAAGAGGGTCTAACATATTTGAAGCTTAAGCAAATTGTTCAAGGAATCTCAAGAGCAAAGAGAACTCAAGCATGAAGGCTTAGGAAACATATTTGTAAGTATTTTAAAAGGCAAAATATCTTTGAAATATTTTTTGAAACTTTTTCTAAGAGATTATCAAGGTTTAAAGACCTATTTAAATATATTGAATTAAGTTTTTATAAAATTCATGGGAGAGCAAAACAGTTTTAAAGAATGCTTTTTGATAAAACAAATTTTAATAAGCTTAGATGACTAAACTTTTCAGTTCAGATGACTGAAGTAGAGACTTCAGATGACTGAACTTTAAGTTCAGACATATGAAGAATTACTTCAGATGTCTGAAGAAAAAGTACAGACATTTGAAGAATTTCCAGAACAGGCAGAGAGTTGCAGCAGCAAGTTCAGACGTCTGAACTTGCGACTTTAGACATTTGAACCTGCGACATCAAATGTCTGAACCCTGACTTCAGACATCTGACCCTATATCCAGTTCTATTTTTTAAGGGTTTAAGGAACTTCAAACAACTGACCTCAAAACTTCAGACATCTGAACACTGTTCAACGGGCAAAAATTTTAAAACTCTTATTTTTAAATTGTAGCCATTTGAAACCCAAATTTTCTAATATCTTGGGAAATTTTTTTAAGAAAACTCTTGCAACAAGGAAACCTACTTAGAAGCCTATAAATACATGGTTCTTGTGAATCAAAAATTTATCCCAAGCATTGAAATTCTCTCAAAGCTCTCTTGCTTTCAAAATCTCTTTTACTCAATCTCTTGCAAAGCTGAAAGAATTGTTGTTCTGATATTTTGTTCATCAAATCCTGAAGAATTACTGATTTCTCATCTGGGGAAAAGGATTTTGGTGAATTTTTTGAAAAGCTTCAAAATTTATTACATTCTTGATATTTTATCTTTTGAAGTACATAGTTTTGATTTGTACTAATCTGCTTTTTGTGTGAGCTTCTCTTGTATACCAGATTTTGATATTTCTTTTGTAGATTTTGGACGATTCCAGGCTATTGGAACGTTGAACAAACAAGGACATATTGTTTGGAGAAGGTGGGCTCTAGCCTTGACCAAAGGAGTGGTTGTAAACCAGGGTTGTTCCACCCGGTAACAGAACTGCTATAGTGGAAACCTTTGGTATTTTACCAAGGGCGAGGACATAGGCTGTGTTGAAGCCGAACCTCGTAAAAAATCTTGTGTCTTTCTTTCTATTTTATATACTATACTTGTTGTGTTGTATGATTTCAAAGTGCAGGTAACAAGTTCCAAAGAGAAAGAAACCAAGACTCTTGGTATTTAGAAAGTACGTTTCGATTAACCATTTGTGGAAACCAAAAGGGAGTACGTTGGTTAATCTGCGGAAATCTTAATCAAGAGAAGTGCATACTAAAAGCTAATTCAAAGAAGGTGATAAACATTCACAGGGAAATCAACAAAAGCAAAATTATCCTTGATTGAGTGATTGAATTATTTTAGCTTTATTGATTGTCTTGTTCATTTAAATTACAAGTATTCTAAAGTGTGCTTATAAAATATCTGTTGTGCTTTCTATAGTATCTTAAAAAACAGATTAAATATAATCAAATTAAAAAGATTCCAATTCACCTCCCCTTTTGGGAAGCTATTCCTAATTTCAAAAACTCACAAAAATCCTTTATCCTTCCTTGAAGAACCACCCAGAAATCATCTGGGTCGTGATTGAAATCACCTCAAAGGCATTTATATCCTTCCAAAATAGCCACAATTTATCACCCTGATTTTCATTAGATATAAAATGGTGATAATTCAGAAAATTGTCTAGCATTACCATCTGCTCCTCAGTTGCGAAAGTTTCTGAAATAGTTACACAAACCAACATTAAAGTTAATTTTGGGGTTTTAATCAAATGATATGCTGGATTAAAATATACATGATATGGAAATTTTTGGAAAACCCAAAACCCCCAAAGTATTCAACATTAGATATATTTTTTAGTAAACGCATTTCAATGGACAAGAGTTTAGATCGAATTAACCTAGTAAGCTCTTTCGTTGTGCACAAAAATATTTGCTAATCTTTCTTCATGGTAGGGACTAATTGATGAAGTGTTATTCAAGATTTGTGTCAAATGATCATTGTTTGGGGGGAATTTATAGAAGAAAACAGTGAACAACGTACGAATACCGAAGATTGTTGGACACAATATGCAAACAACTGGCATTATGGTTGTGCACCTCTAAAGATTAACTAGGAAAACTATTGATAGGTGGTGGAGGGACAAGCAACATGATTAGTCGCCGAGGGGGGGGGGGGGGGAGATAAAAACACAACATAATAGTTGGAGAAAGATGGGAGTCTATGCGAGTAGTTGGATCACTAAACAAGAATGAGAGAAAAAAAAAAGGAGATTAACTTTTGGGTTTTAGTACACGAAAGGAATTGAAAATTCAATTTGAATAACACAAGAAGGGCAAATTTGGTTTTACAACTTTTTCACCTAAGAGACTTCCAAATTTTCTCCTTTATTCTTTTAGAAATAGTTTAATTAGTGATAATGGTTGACTTAATTTCCTATTGAAATTAGCCGCTTTTTGTATAATTACAATTGTTTTTACATGTGATGTCACTATTACATTTTATTGAATATTTTTCATAATTATAAATTTTAAAAAAATGTAGCACAAAATATAAATGATATATTGTAGTAGAAAGAAATAATAGCAAAGTGGATAACATCCTGTTAGCATTTACAAGCCTAATAGTTACTTTATAAAAAAAATTTGACAAATTTGAAAAATAAATGAACAAAAAAAGGTTGATTACCGACAAAGGACTCAAATTAAGTTATAAAGATAATTCATTAGTTAATTGAGTCCAATGGTAAGTGTCCACTAGAAACCTATAAAACAAAGTGAAAAAAAGCTAACAAGCCTACAAATTTAGCACTCCTTTTAAAGTCATTTATTGAGCTTGTTTTTACTTCCATAAATAGAATCATAACTCCATTTATTTTTTTTAAAAAAAACTAAACATGGACAAATGTTGATTAAAGGTGAGTTGATTTCAAACTCTACTTATACAAGTTCAAGAAATTCTAAGATGAGAATGAGCTATTTTTATTTATGTTTAAGCATCTAGATAATATTACCCTTTTTGGATTTAATCTTTTTTGTTTGTGAGAATAAGCAAATTGTACTTAAATAACGTGACATAAAAAACATGTTTATCAAGCACATATATGGAGTAACCTTTAATGCTTCAATATTATATATATGTCGTGAGATAGATATATATAAGATCAATAAGGGCAAATACCATTACTATAACGCTAATATATTTCTATAAACAAAGACATAAGATTTAGCCTCTCACAAATAAAAATTCAATGTCCAGGTGGCTTGTCATGCATAATAGTATATGTAATGATCCGAAGAATAATGGTATTTAAATAATAAAGAGAGAGAGAAAAATGGGAATGGAAAATAGGAGGTAGCAGACTTCGTCGACGAAGGTGTGCTTCGTCGACGAGAAGATACCAAGAGGATGCTTTGGGGCGACTCTGAATTTCGTCGACGAAGGGGAGAGTTCTTCAACGAATTTCCTCTTGACCTCGTTGATGAGGTGACGTGTCTCGTCAACGAATTCGGCCCTATAAATAGCAAAAGCCCGGATTTCTACGCAGGAAAAATTAGAAAAATTTTTTTTCTCTCTCTCTCTCTCTTCTACGATTTTTTTCTCCTCTCTCCTTGATTTCGACTCCGTCGTTTGCCGGATCGACGATATGAGGCCACCCCGACGCTCTTGGGGAAGTTCTCTCCAAATCTACCAAGGCGGATCGTTGGTGGGGCAGAGTTAAAATTCATCCCTAGTTTCAGGAAAGACTTTTTAAGCAAAATTTAGTCTTTTCATAGTTATAAAGAAATGATATTCACATGAAAATACTGAAATTTAGTTCTGGAAGTTGTCGAATTTAGCGTGTTGAACGGGGAACCCTGCGGGTGCAGGACGAGTGGATTTTTAGGGGGTTTTCTCAGTGTCAGGTAAGGGAATAAGTTAAAGCAGTTATTTTTCCATGCAAATTAGTATTATTTATTAGCAAATTAATTTTCAGGAAAGCATGTTTTATATTTGAATATTATTGAGAAAATGCATATTTGGGAAAATACTGCTGTATTACAAGAAATGTAATTTTAGAATAAAATGTATGATTTTACTTAGCATTGTGTGGCATGAACATTATTTTATGTGATAAGTATTATGTTATGACAATTTTACAAGTAAAGCATGTTTTTAGGGATTATGAAATAATACAGTACGTTATGATTTTGAAGTACATGATAAATGATTTATTTATACATAATGATATGTATGAGATATTCGGCGCAAGATTGTGATTGATAGCCGGCACAAGGCTGTGTATGTTATATGTTTCTGGCGCAAGGCCGTGTTTAAAAAATGTTCAGTGCAAGCCGTATTTATGAAAGAATAGAAAAACTATCAATCCATTTATGTTAAATGCTATATTATCATATACTATATGTTATCAGAACCTAGATCTTAGTTTAGTTCAGTTTCAGGAGCACAGTACCATAGCTATATAGATCAGATATCTTTGTTCAGACTTGTGCTAACTACCTCACAAGGGGGTGGGAGATGGATAGTCGCTGTGGCTTTCAGTGTAGAGTTGTAGACGTCCACCTGGCAGTCCAGACCAGGGTGTGGCGGGCCCATCGTACTTACAAACATTTTTGATTCGGCAGTGGTCGGCCAACCATTGTCGTGTCCCGCCTTTAGGATGCACAACCCATCATGGGGGTAATACATGACACCGACTAGCTATTCATCCTGGGTATGTTTTCAGTATTATCAGCTATACCATACATTTTATGAACTATATGATTTATTAGAAAATACAAAAGTATGTGATTATTCACTATGTTATGATAAATGTTTCAGGTATATGAAATGTACTGTATATGTATAATTGCATTAAATGTTCATGTTGCCACATAGCTGTATTTAGTTTATTTTCCCTTACTAAAAAGTGTCTCACCCCTGAACATTAAATGATTTTCAGGAAACTCAGAAAGACCAGCGGGACATGGCCGCCGTTGAGTCTGTTGGGCTACCCCATTAGAAGGGTAAGTCTTGTACTAAAGTCAGAAGATTTTTGTTGTGGGATCCTAGATGTATTTTTTTTTTAAATATTTTTAGGTTGTATATGAATACAGTATCATTGTGGATTGTAGTTGGCTATAATATTTTATATTTTATGGTTATGAGTATGATGATTTACATTTATTGCTGCCTAGGTTCCGCTGTGTATGACAGGTGTCCTCGCTACCCACGAGTTTCGGGTTGACTATTTTATTTATTTTTCTTTTCGTATATGGATATATAAGCAGGTCGTCACAGTTTGGTATCAGAGCCTAGGATACTAAGTTCTGTAAACTCTAGAATGTAGCAGTAAAAATACTATAGTATAAGATAAGGGAATTTGAGGTCTGGTTTTATAGTCTAGATGCAGGACTTCCGTGGTGGTTTGTGTGATTTTCCTAGGATGACGATTTTGGGAAAGTCATGGTAAACTATCGTCAGGTTGGATATCTAGGTTGCAGGATTGAAACTTAAATTAAGATCAGGAGAGATGAATTAATTAGGAGTAAAAATTATATTGGTTGGGTGATATGTATAGTGAAGGGATTCTAAGTTAAGTTATTTGTTTTTTAAGATGGACCCTGGTGGCAGTAGTGCCCATGCTAATGGGAATGAGGGTGCTGGACCCTCAAGCACTGCGGGCGGTGATTCGGATGCAGTCTTACACAGCGTGGCACCATAGGTTATGGACGAAATTGCTAGGAGTTCAAGGGAATAGGGTGGTCCATCGGCAGGCCACGGTAGCTCAATAAAGAAATTCATAAAGATGAATCCTTCGGCTTTCTCAAGGGGAACAGATCTTGTAGCCGCTGAAAACTGGTTGTAGGAGATAGAGAAAATATTTGCAGTGCTGCAGTGTTCAGAGGGGCAAAGGGTACTATTCGCTTCAAATAAACTGACTAGAGAGGTCGAGAGATGGTGGTCGGCTGTGAAACTCTTAAAGCAAGAGATGACAGTACCTGTGGAGATGACATGATAGTGGTTTAAGGAGATATTTTTCAACAGGTATTTTCTAGCTTCGTCTAGGGAAGCTAAGATTGAGGAGTTCTTGGATCTGAAGTAGAGATAGTAGATCATGCCGCAGTACACGGTGAGGTTCATCGAACTATTTTGCTTCGCCCTGTACATTATATAACTTTTTCTAAGTTGTCGCCGCTGCATCAACTCCCAGCACCCTCCTCGCCGGAATTGTACCCTCCTCTACCTCACCGAAATCGCCACTTGCACGACTGGTATTATTGCAGTCACCGTCGCACTCTCCTCACCGGAATCGTACCCTCCTCCGCCTCATCGGAATCATCGTCTGCATGACTGGTATTATCACAGTCACCGTCGCACTCGATTTAGTTGTCGTCACACCTCTGCTTCTCCACCTCCTGCGCCAACAAGCAAGAACTTTGCCACCACATCTGTTTGGTTTTGGATTTTCTAGAACAGTAGGATTGGAATTGTGCCAAATAATTTGGCTCAGCTTGGTTTGGTTCCAAAACTGCATTGGTTCATATTGCACTATGGATTTATTCGGTTTAGTTTCATTGGCTGAACCAAGGACTGAACCAAATCTGTTTGGTTCTTGACTTTCTAGAATAGTACTGCTCCATAGACCTCCCCTTGGTAAATTAAATCTCTTACTTGGTAAATTAAATCCAATTTTGAAAATTGTGTTGAGAGTTATTGGATAATATTTTTTTTTTGGAGATTTTGAATATTTGCATTTGAAGATGGTTGGTGAAAGAGATGATTCTCTCCAAGCCCAAGCCATTAGTGTTAAATTGAATGAAAATAATTATTAATATTGGGCATATGTTATGAAGAATTTTGGGGAGATATTGTTAGCCCTAGTGGCTAAGGTTTCTCACTCCAGCTTATTTTGATGATAACAACCCATTAGTGGTTCTTAGGTTAGCTAATATTTTTCCTCAAGTTCAGTTCAGATAAACAGGACAATACCAAAGCAAGCATAAAGGTAAGACGTTTATCAAAGAAGCAATGAGCAAAGGGTCATAACTAAAGCACATACATGGAACACCCAAAACACAATCAACTGGAGCATATATGAAAGCTTGTTTTCTTTACATGTTTGTTGGGTTGTGTGTGAGGTAAGAATTATGCTTTAACTCTTGTGTGTATGATGTGTATGAGAATATCTTGCAAGAGCCGAGAAATTGCATATGCATTTAGTTCATATTAGGTTAAAGCATTAAAACCGAGTTTACACATGCATACCGAGTCACCTAATTGCATAAGATGTCAAAACGAGTTTTCAAACATCGTTTATCAATCAAGACATCTTATACTTGGTCAAAGTTAGTTTGGGACAAGGTTGGATTTTAATTATAACAATCACACTTTATTTGAACTTGTCCTAGTACATTTAGAGTCCTTTTTAAGTAGTAAAACAAAGTGATTCGTCGACGAGAACAGGGGACTCGTCGACTAATATATGAAGGGGACTCGTCGACCGGTGCAGGGCACTCATCGACTAGGAGATCCTGACACCACCTGAGATTATAGAGGTGACTTCTCGACTAGAATAGGGGACTCGTCGACTGGTGTATGAAGGTAACTCATAGACTAAAACAGGGGATTCATCGATGAAGAGATATCGAGACCTGTTTGAAACCTGCAAAGAAGACTCATTGACGAGAACAGGGTACTCGTCGACTAATGCATGTGTATGACTTGTTGACTAGTCCATGGACTCGTCGACAAGTGGCCTCGAGCAGACTGTAATAAATGAGCGATAATGGCTAGTTTTTGCCTTGTCTCTTCTCCATTAATGCCCAATGGATAGCCAACGACATGCTTGTCTTTTTGGCCATAAATACGCCTTATTAGCATTTATTTAAAATATTGATTGAGCATTTGGTTGTTGAAATAATTAGTGAAGCATTCATTCTAGGTCTTCATATTGCTCAAAGCTCTCTTGCACTCTATTCTGGTTTACATATCACTTGCTGAAAGAGAGTGGTGTGAGGCTTTATTTGTATCATCAGCTTAATAAGGAGTGTCATCTTGTAATATCTACATTTTTTGTTGCTTGTGAATCTTGAAAGTTCTTGGTGAGCTTTCGTTTAGGTGATTCTTGGTGAACACCTGGCTTGAGGCTCTTGGTGAGCAGTTGGGTTTTGTACTTGTATTGTAAAGGCTTCTCCACGTTGAAGGGGATTGCTTAGTAGATTTGGATATCCTTGAGTTGGACTCAAGGCGTGGACGTAGGTTTGGTGCCGAACCATGTTAACATCACCGTGTCAAGCTCCTTTTCCCTTCTCTCTCTTACTTTACTTGCTTGTGTTTATTTGTTTTGAAATATATTGTGGTATATTACTCTTGCATCTTGCCAGGGAATTTTTGTGTTTGTAGAAAAATTCATTATCCACGAAAAATGTGTATTCACCCCCCTCTAGATGCACACCTAAGCCGACAGATATGTTTTTGGTAATGTGTCTCTGCCCTTTGATTATAAGAAAGAGAATTATGTAGAATTGTTAACCGTTTGGGAGGTGAATAATTCCAAAATTATTACTTGGATTAGTAATTCTATTGATCAGTCCATTGGCATGTAGCTAGCCAAATTTTCTACAGATAAGTAAGTTTAGGATTATTTAGCAAAATTATACATGCAATCCAATTTCGCTAAACGATATAAGTTAGAGATGGATATTAGAGCAGCAAGGCAAGGTGATCAAAATATTCCGCAATTTTAAACTTTTATGACTAGTTTTTGAGATGAATTGGCACTAACTGAACTTGCAGATCTTAGTTTGAGCAAATCTTATTGTACTTATAGAGAGGAAAAATGACTTGTTTAGTTTTTTATGGCATTTCGAGATGAATTTGAGGCACTTCGTTGTTCTATCCTTCATCGGAGCCCTTTTCCCTCTCTTGATTCAGTTGTTAGTGAACTAATGGCAGAGGTAGTGCGTCTCCAGTCACATGTGGGTAAAGGTCTTCTCCTAGTTCCTACTCAGACTGTTTTGGCTGTCTCATTTAAGCAATCTTCCAATGGTCAAAATTGACATCAGAAAGCTATCATTGATGAGTGTAATTTTTGCAAGTAGAAGGGTCATTGGAAAGCTCAATGTCCACTATTATTACGTAAAGGACAACAACAGGTTTTGAAGCCTAGGCATTATCAAGCTGCAGCCACTACATCATCATAAGAGTTGTCTCCCACCATGCCTACATTATTTATTATTGATGAGTAGTTGTAGAAGCTTCTTTCTACGTCAGAGCCTAATGCTTTATTTGTTTCTCCCTCCATAGGTTTGTACTCTTCATTCACTACATGTATATATCTGTTCACTTGGATATTTGATTTAGGCGCTACTCATCATGAAAAGTAAGGTGTGCTCCAAGATGGGGGGTTAATTGGGTTTTTAAAACTTCTTTAGAAAAATATAACCCTTTTTAAAACTTGAGTTGATTTTAATTACACTTTTACAATCAACAACTCAACTCTTTATTAACCACCTAATTTAATAATTATTGTAATGTAAAGATGATATTACCAATTCAATTTTCAATATTAACAATTTCAGATTTGATTTTCTTTTCAACAATCAATAAGAATAACTTCAATGAATAATTTCAAATTACCAATCTAAAGTATCTTGTAAAATAGATGAGATAATCAACTATATATTCAACAATTTCAGCTTTTAAGATTTTAATTTAATTTTATCATAAACTCCTTGTTTTAAATCAGTGTTCAATAATATTCCAACTTCTAGAAATTATTTAAACATCCACACAGTTAATATATTTGTAGAAATTTAAAGAGATTTAGGAAGAGGGGAGAGATATTGGATTTTTACAAGGTTCGACCAGCGGCCTACGTCCTTGCCTCAAGAAAACGTTGTGAGAATTTTCTTTTCCAACTTCTTTATAGGCGAAGTTACAACCTCTCTCCTTCTCAGGTGGAGATCCCTCTCTAACAAGAATACCCCTTCTCGTTAGCCAATGATTCAACAACCTGAATCGTAAAAAAAACAACAAGAAAAACAAACGTTGTTGTCATACAAAGAACACTCTCAGTTAGAGCAGATTTGAACAAATTAAAAACACAATATACTTCAGCAAATAAACAATATAAAGAGATGAAGCTCAAAGTAATTATCATCAGGGTTCTTTAGATAAGAAAAATATCAGTTAGAAGAGCTAAGAACCCTGAACTTTTATTAGCAAAATCACAACAGGTACTTCAGCAAAAGTATTAACAAGATAGCTTTGGAGACTAGAAAGAATTTAGCTTGATTGTTGCTAGTAGGTGTGATTAATATTTAGGTTTCACATGTATTTATAGATAGAAAAACTTAATTTTTATATTCCCTAAGTTACTTGGAGTGTTTCCCAAGTTTTCAAAAAATTTGGGGACCAAGTAATTAATTTTGGAAACTTTCTCTCGCTGTTTTAAATTTAAATAACTGAAGGTTAGTCGACTGTGGTTTACAGGGTCGGTCCTTTGATCCTTTATATTTCAATGAAATTTCAAACTTAGAATGGGGTTAGTCGCCTGAGCCTATAGGGTCAGTGGTCTAATGCTATTCTGTTTGCTCAATTTATTGAGCATAAAAATTGTCAGTCAATTGAGCAAACATGGTCAGTTGCCTGAAGTTACAACTTTCTAAAAACTTTGATTTTTCAATTCTTTGATCCTTTAATTTTGGAAAAACTTAAATGAAACTTTAACTAAAAAAAAAATTTCTAGGATTTTCAAAAACTGGTCTCTAAGTCCACAAAGATCCTTAAAAGCTTCAAACACATATATTGAAAATATGCGAAGTACTTACATGAGACTTTCAAACAACTATGACACTTCTATTCACTAAGTCTTCGTGTATAGCTTCTATTCTTCATGTTTAGCTTGACTTTAAGCTTTAACAGTGTTTAGCTTGATAAGATCTTTGACATTAAATTGAGCTTTTAACAGACTTTGTCAAACACTTTGATATTAGTAACTTGAGTCACTTGATCTTGATACTTGAGTTACCTGAAACATCATCACTTAACCAAATATGTTAAGTTCCATTGATTTGTTATCATCAAAATAAGATTCTTAAGCCTTTTTAGGACAACAATCTCCCCCTTTTTGATGATGACAAATAAGGAGCAAAAGTAAATGAACCTTAATAAAGCTTCCCCTTACAATAAGTGTTAACCTTGGTGTATTCCATAGAGGGGGGATGAATTGGAATTTAAAACTTTTTCTCCTAGGGTAAACTAGTTTTGCAGCAGTACATTCACAACCTAGGTCTATTTATCGAAATGCGCAGATAAGTATACAGAATTTAAATCATGCGCATCATTCATACAATAACATATACGTGCGGTAAATATAAAGTGCGTAAATATAAATAGACACACGATATGTTATCGGGGTTCGGCCAACTGTGCCTACGTCCCCGCTTCTAGCTCGCAAGCCCGAGGATTCCACTAATGCTCACTTAACGGGTGGTGCGGCACCTAATACAACCAGGTCAATTAACACAGGGCTGACCTTAGCCTTTACTAATTCTCCTTGTGGGGCAGAGAAGGCCCTAGGTCAAATTCACAGGGCTGACCCCAACATGATCCTTTTGGGCTAGATCAAGCCTCCTTAGGCCACGCCTGGAAATACAACAATATGTTCACAATAATGAAATTGGTACAATGATTATGCTTTCATGTAAAGCAGATATGTACCCCAATGCGCGCAGTATACTTAATCAATCACATACACATCAACAATGTAGGTTATGTAAGCTCAGTGATGTAAATAGTTGTGCTAACAACACTCAATATGGTATAATCAGTGATATGCTCAAGAGTGTTCTAAACAAGCAATACCTTGGAATTTAAGCAAAGCACAAATCAATAGCAAATCAGTATTCTAAAGATATCAATTAGATATTCAAACTAGTTTAAGAAGATTTTCTTCAATGAAATAGGCACACTACTAGTTTGAAAATATTTTGTTTGTTTGAAAATATCTTTACACAACCAAAAACAAAGCTATTGGACACTTGCAATAACAATGCAAATATCCTAAGCTTACTAGGTTATCCCAACACAAGATTTATTGTATGAAAATCTATGGGATAAACCTAAGCTAAACTCCTCAAAAATAATATCTCAATCACACAAGCAAGTGGGATATTTTAGCAACCTAATATACACTACCACAATCAATATACTCTCACAATACTAAAATGTATCAAGGGAATAGAAATTTGAGAGTATTTGGACAAAAAGAGTATTTGAGATAGAGAGGAATTTTGCTAATTAGTTTTGGCTAATCTCACATTAATCCTAAAAAATGAACCCATATTTATAGATAAGGTAAAAAATATAACCGTTTGGGACCTATTGGGTATTCTTAGAAAAGTTTCAAATTGTTTAAACACAATTAACCCTCATTAACCCGTATTTACCTCGGTTAAAATAATTTTAACCTGGCGAGGTTCGGGTGGCTGAACTAAGGTTCGGTCGCTCGAACAGACACAGTAATAAAAGTAATTTAAATGAGTTCGGTCGCCCGTGTCATGGTTCAATGGCCTGAATCAAAGTCAGTAGCATTGCTTCGTAACTTCAGGTGCCCGGTCCTTTATTCGGTGCTCAAACTTGTGTGTTTGGTCACTTGGGGCTCAATTTGAACTAAACAGTTCAGTTGCCTGAGTTGGTGAAATGTCCCTTTCAGAGGGTTCGGGTGCCCATAGACAATATGCACAAAATAGTTCGGTGGCCCGAGAGCACAAGTCAACTGTTGACTTTTCAATAGTTCGAGCGCCCGAGGAGTTTTGAACTCCTGGAGTTCGATTGCCTGAGCTCTCTCAAAATGCTTAGAAATATTTAATTTTAATGCATTTTTAACACTCTTCAATTTTGTATGATATATGTGCATGAGTGTTGGGACCTAGAGTCTCACCAAGGTCTTTTGAAGGGCCGTTTTGAGATAGTCCCAAAAATCCGGCGTCGGTCGACTTGCCCTAAGGTCATTCAGCCCCTATGGTCATTCTATGGTCATTTTGAGCTTACAAAATCTATATGCATGACATGTAGAGATTATTATAGACTGATATACCTAGTTACTATTACATACCCAAATTACACAAAATATAAATTACAATAAGTCTTCAGGGTCTTTAGTTTTCAAGTCTTCATGTGCCATCAATTGGTTTGCTAATATAAATATGCACACAAACTAGATAGACATTAAATACCATAGTATTTGTCTTAATTAAAATAGGGAGTGACCCATAGGGTCAACAATCTCCCTCTTTTTGATGATAACAAATACACTTTGCCTTGAAAGGCTCCCCCTGGCAATTTGCATAATGTTAAAGATTTGTCAAAACATTTTTCAATTTTTATGTACCCAAATTTTCCCTCTTCTCCCCCTTTTGGCAACAGGGAAAAGGGTTGTGAAATAAATAGTCATTGGCGTTGGGTATGATGCATTAGTATACAAGTTAAGTTTGGAAAATTTTAGAAATTTCGACAGCATGTCGTTTGAAAATAGGGCATTTTCCCAAAAATACCTGTACAAAAATGATTTGATTGAGTTTTAGATTTATATTATATCCACAACAATCAACTCAAATAGTTCAATATTCTCAAAACATAAATATAACTGTCAACATGCAAGAGATATGATAGTCATGCATTTCATGGCACAAACGAATTCATAGAGTATAAAACATTGACAGGTTTAGCAATTAAGCACACAAACTAAATAACTGGTCATTTAAATGATTTATATGACATAACAAACGTAGTTAGACCAGAATTATCCACAAATCATAGCAGTTTAAATCATATCATAAGACCTATGAAAGATTTGAGTTAAAAGCACACGTGGATACCAAATTGAAGGTTTGAGCATAAAACCAGTCTAACTAGTTCGCATGCATTTTTATGTGTAGTTACTAAACCAGTTATGTGACTTGAAAACCATATATGTATATAATAATAACAATAATATTGAGGCAAGAGAAAAAAAATTGGTTTTGAAATTAGTTCTTGCCATAAAGTATTACAATAAGTATATATATGTTTGTATATAATTATATATCCCCTTATGATGTTTGCTTAAAGTACTGGGGGTTGCTTGCCAAAAAATAAAATAAAATTTGAAGATCATGCAAGCAAGCAACATTTTTCTAGTTTTAGCATTTAAGTACAATTCATATTATAACTAGAAAAATACAACCATGTAGATCCTAAGAATATAGCATATTCAAAACAAGGATCATATGGCAAAATAGATGATTATGGCAACAATAAACATCATGCTTTAAATTAAAATTTTCAATAATATCATTTCATTTAAGCATATGCCACAATGCAACTTAAAGCACATCTAAGCCCCCCGCAAAAAAAAAAATGTTGGTGAGCATAACATGATAGACATTTTAATTTTAGATGCACCCCCTATCAATTTGAGTACATGCTTAGATTCTTTAACTACTTATACTATCCAAAGATTAATTTCATTTTGCTTAGTAGTATAAGTCATTCATTTTGACACTTTAAAATCAACTATACTGAATATTAATCAACTCTATTTACCCCTATCAGTATAGTTGTCCCTATAGACCATAAATGCATCATAAAAGTATATATATTAAGGCATGGAATAAAGTTCATGACCCAAGAACATTCCATATCAAATCATAGAACCTCAAGTGAAGGATATAATGTTCAGGGGTTTTTTGAAAAGTATCAATATTTCAATAGATGAAAGTGATGCATATAAGTCATTTATGCGCTTCCTATAGTGATGGATTTTAGCCTTTCTAAATCTTTGATGACTATGCTAGGATGAAGTTTAATCATTCAATTGATTTTCACTCATTCTTTTAAAAATATTTTAACTCTAATTCTATCACAATTATTTTTAACACAAGGTATTGGTTTGGGAAAATTCCTATTGAAATTTCGGCAGCATGCCATTTGTAAATCGGACATTTCCTAAGTTTTCATGCACCAAAACCTGATAGATTCGAGCAATTAATTCAAAATAATTCAATTTGAGCATGCGAGAACTTATAATCCACTACCAGCATGCAATTCTCATCAACTGTATCCGCTATGCAGGAGGCTTTCAATAACAAGCATGCAATTAGGTAGTATAATCAACTCAAGATATTCAAAACAGCTCAATAGAAGTTCGTGCTAGAAAAATAACATAAACTATCCATCAAAGAAATTTTAACAATTTATTAAGTTAGGGATAGTAGACTACAATGCTGATTTTACAAAGGCAAGTGAACATAAAAGGTATGATATCAAGAGAGCATGTTAATTTATATATATGAAGAATAAAAGCTCCCCCTGAATTATGCACTTAACTCATTTTATGTCTTTTTCATTTTCTAGTTCTTTAGCCAAGTGTTTTAAGATTTTTGATGATATATGCTTGGCTTTGGATGAATAGGCTTAGAGGACCAAAAAGTCACAATAGATATTTCTTTAAGTGAGCTAAGCCAATATTGCCTCTATTGATATGAATTTCAATACGTGTGATAGGAACGAGTTTGAATGGTTATGAATTTGAAACGCATGTGCATAGGTCTCCTTGAAGTTTATGTATTCATCTAGATTAAGACCTACTGCAATCAACTTACCCATTCAACTCATTTCAAAGGATATGAAGCTCTAAGGGATATTACTTAACATTTTGAGGGCTTATGAGAGGAAGTAAAGAATAAATACTCTTAACGGTTAAATTTCTAATAAGTTCAGAAGAGTAATTAGAATGAGTGGACATTTTCTAAAATATTTTCGTGCTTAATAGTGATGTCCAAGTATGCGCAAAGAGCGTCTAGGAGAGTATGAATTTTGAAAACAACTCTTTGAATAGTGGTATGTATCCTTTAGATATAATTATAATTATGAAGCAAGGATACAACTAGTGAGTAGAAGGGACCTTATCGAATATGAATGTGGTTTGAAAAGGAATTCCTATGGTTGGGATGGTGAAAAAAAATTAGAGGAGTTATAATTTAAACTCAAAGGAAACAATCCCCTGGTGGATGTCTTTAATTTTGATTGAGAATGGTGACTTTTAATAAGCACACAATAAATATGGAATTTTAATGAACAGTGCTTATACCTAAGGTGATGACTAGATTTTGGTTGATGAGATTAGAGTTAAGTATATATAGAATAGGATGAGACCCTAAATCTCATTTCTATGCAATGGACAATAGTTGCTTAACTTAAGATGTCTACATTTAGGCATGGGTTAAGCATTAAGAATTTTATACCAAGCAAGGATGCTTTAGTCCATTTGGAAGTGGATTTTATTCAATTTTTTAAATTGGCTTGCTAATATTATGATTCTTAGTATGGCAAAAGTGTATAGTGAATACATATACTAAGAATTTTAATTTTAAGCACCAACCATTTCCTAACCCTATAGTCATCACAACCCCCCTAAACCTAAACCTAAGATCTAAGGAAGCATTAAATAATTAAGTAGTACTAATTTAAAATCATTTTTCCTTAGGTCCTACGGGGTTTGCTTTCATGATCACCCATATCATTTCTTTGCTCAAACCTTTGATACTTCTAGATGGATAAGTGTATATGATGTGCCCTTTTCTTTCACCGTATAAGCATACCTTATGTGCATGTGAAAAATTTTGCTTATTTACACTGGATGAGGCATGCAGAAAAATATGAGTTTCAAAAGATTAACCATTTTTTAAAGATATAATTCTTTTTACTCCAAAAGGTATTACATGATTATTCTTTTCATTTTTAACTTTGGGTGTAAGTTTAGAATAATCATGTATGTCTTCTTCTAAGAAGATAATTTTCAATACTTTTTTAATCTTTCTCTTTTCTAATGTGGCATGATAGTCTTTTAGATTTTCTAATTGTGCTGCCAACTTTTTACTTTTGTTTTTCAGAAGGATTTTCTGCTTAGACATCCTAACTATAATTATATGAGCATTAAGGATTCTCCTTTTTGGTTTCTCATAAGATGTCATGCTTCCAAAATTTGATGCACATGATTCAACATAAGATTTAATGCAATCATTTTCACACAAATCATTGCATGCATCATCAATAGATTTATCACGAAATACAACAGATGATTCATTCCATAATATATTGCAACATTCAATATAAGAATCATCACATGCATTATCAACAGAATTATCATGAAATTCAGCAGATGATTCAGCATTTGACACATCACATGATTTGGCACGAGAATCATCACAATAAACATCACAAGAATTAATACATGCGTCATTGTCAAAGCAATCATTTGGGGCAACTGATGATTCAACATATGATATATCATAAGTTTCAATATAAAAATCATCACATGCTTCATTACATGAATCAGTAAATGAGGTAGGGTAAGATTCATATACCTCATCATCTACTAATGCAACCTGCTCATGATTAGTCACTACTTGATCATCGTTTGGAGTGGCAATCTCTTTTTGCTGGGTCTCTCCATATCTCCTTTCCATCTTAACCAAGGTCTCTTGTGCATTTCCGCATGCCATAAACTCTTGAAAAATGTGAGAATCTAAAACACAATGTAATAAATCCATGGCAAGTGAATTTGCATGCATTAAATTTATATCATTTTCTACTAGCATACAAATTCCTTTATCAATCACCTGCCAGACCCTCCAATTCAAAGATTTTACAAATATGCTCATTTGAATTTTCCAATGGGTGTAATTTACACCACAAAACAAATGAGGACTGGAAGGTGACTATCCCTCGCTGCATAGGGATACACCAAATTGAGCCATTGCGACCTTTTTGCAAAAACATTTAAGTCTAGTGCAACGAGTCTGTGATACCAATTGTTAGCCTTGGTCTATTCCCAAGAGGGGAAGGGGGTGAATTGGAATTTAAAACTTTTTCTCCTAGGTTAAACTAGTTTAGCAACAGTACATTCACAACCTAGGTCTATCTACCCAAATGCGCAGATAAGTATAATATACAAAATTTAAATCATGCGCATCATTCACACAATAACATATACGTGCGGTAAATATAAAGTGCGGAAATATAAATAGACAAACGATATGTTATCGGGGTTTGGCCAACTGTGCCTACGTCTCCGCCTCTAGCTCGCAAGCCCGAAGATTCCACTAATGCTCACTTAACGAGTGGAGCGGCACCTAATACAATCAGGTCAATTAGCACAAGACTGACCTCAACCTCTACAAATTCTCCTTGTGGGGTGGAGATGGGGTGGAGAAGGCCCAAGGTCAAATTCATAGGGCTGACCCCAACCTAATCCTTCCGGGCTACATCAAACCCGCTCAGGCCATGCCTGAAAATACAACAATATGTTCACAATAATGAAATTAGTACAATGATTATGCTTTCATGTAAAGCAGATATGTACCCCAATACGCGTAGTATACTTAATCAATCACATGCACATCAACAATGTAGGTCATATAAGCTCAGTGGTGCAAATAGTTGTGCTAACAACAATCAATATGGTATAATCAGTGATATGCTCAAGAGTGTTCTAAACAAGCAATACCTTGGAATTTAAGCAAAGCACAAATCAATAGCAAATTAGTATTCCAAAGATATCAATCAAATATTCAAACTAGTTCAAGAAGATTTTCTTCAATAAAATAGGCACACTACGAGTTTGAAAATATTTTGCTTGTTTGAAAATATCTTTGCACAACAAAAAACAAAGCTATTGGACACTTGCAATAACAATGCAAATATCCTAAGCTTACTAGGTTATCCCAACACAAGATTTATAGTATGAAAACCTGTGGGATAAACCTAAGGTAAACTCCCCAAAAATAATATCTCAATCACACAAGCAAGTGAGAGATTTTAACAACCTAATATACACTACCACAATCAATATACTCTCACAATACTAAAATGTATCAAGGGAATAAAAAATTGAGAGTATTTGGACAAAAAATAGTATTTGAGATAGAGAGGAATTTTGCTAATTAGTTTTGGCTAATCTCACATTAATCCTAAAAAATGAACCCATATTTATAGACAAGGTCAAAAATATAATCGTTCGGGACCTATTGGGTATTCTTAGGAAAGTGTCAAATTGTTTAAACACAATTAACCCTCATTAACCCGTATTTACCTCGGTTAAAATAATTTTAACCTGGCGAGGTTCAGGTGGCTGAACTAAGGTTCGGTTTCCCGAACAGACGTAGTAATAAAAGTAATTTAAATGAGTTCAATCGCCCGTGTCATGGTTCGGTAGCCCGAATCAAAGTCAGTAGCATTGCTTCATAACTTCGGGTGCCCGGTCCTATATTCGGTGGCCCGAACTCGTGTGTTCGATTGCGTAGGGCTCAATTTGAACTAAATAGTTTGGTCGCCCGAGTTGGTGAAATGTCCCTTTCAAAGGTTTTGGGCACCCGTAGACAATACGCACAAAATAGTTTGGTCACCCGAGAGCCCAAGTCAACTGTTGACTTTTCAACATTTCGGGTGCCTGAGGAGTTTGGAACTTCTGGGGTTTGGTTGCCCGAGCTCTCAAAATGCTTAAAAATATTCAATTTTAATACATTTTTAACACTCCTCAATTTTGTAGGATATATGTGCATGAGTGTTGGGACCTAGAGTCTCACCAGGGTCTTTTGAAGGGCCATTTTAAGATAGCCCCAAAAATCCGGCGTCGATTGACTTGCCCTAAGGTCATTCAGCCCCTATGGTCATTCTACGGTCATTTTGAGCTTACAAAATCTACATGCATGACATTTAGAGATTATTATCGACCGATATACCTAGTTACTATTACATACCCAAATTACACAAAATATAAATTACAATAAGTCTTCAGGGTCTTTAATCTTCAAGTCTTCATGTGCCATCAATTGGTTTGCTAATATAAACCTATACACAAACTAGATAGACATTAAATATCAGAGTATTTGTCTTAATCAAAATAGGGAGTGACCCATAGGGTCAACAATAAGCATACTCTAAACAACATTTGAAACGTAAAACATCAGATTTTATCAAAGTCTGTTTCAGATTCTGTTTAAGTTCATATTTCAAGATCAGTATGTCAACCATGAATATCAACAATGTATAGTTCATATTTTAAGATCAGTATACCAACCATGAATATCAACAATGTATATTTCATATTTCAATATCAACATATCAACCATGAATATCAACAATGTATATGTGTTTTAGTTGAAATCATCATATCTTAGTTTTACTCAAAACTTCTCCCCCTTTTGACATCAATCAAAAAGAGAAAAGTGACAATAAAAAAAATCAAACTAAGACAAAATGTAGTATTAAGCACAAAATAGAGAATGATAGTCATCAAGATGTATACAAAGTGTCCAAAGACATCATGAGATACTTTCAAAAATACAAACATAAATCTGAGGTATAAAGTGCAAATTACAACTAAAAGAAACTAAGCATATGTAGCTTTATCATCATCATCATCTTCTTCTTTTAATAATTAAATAATTAGGAGGAAGGATAAATTTAAGGGAGATTAAGCAGGGTTCGTCGACGAATATTTTCTCTTCGTCGACAAACCACCTTCTTTACTTTGTCGATGAAGCCATGTGTCTCGTCAACGGGAAAATACCGAGAGAGGTTATAACAGATTTTGAAATTCATCGATGAAGGTTAGGAGTTCATCGACGAAACTCCTTCCTGGACTCGTCGACGAGGTGATGTGCCTCATCGACGAAGCCGCTTGTATAAATATGCCAAATTCGGGATTTTAGCGTGAGAATTTTTCAGGAAACCCTTTCTCTCTCTCTAAAACATCTCCCCCTCCTTTTCTCTAAGTTTCTGGCTTCATCCTTCATCGGTTTGACAATCGGAAGCCGCCACACTACTCCTGGGAAGATTCTCTTCAAATCTGCTGGAATAGTTTGCTGGTTAGGCCAACTTGGGCACCATCCCAAAATCTAGGTAAGTTGGGTATTTTGAATTTTATAGGATATTTAGTATTTTTGTACTGAGGAAAATGCTTTAGGTAGAATAATACTGAAGTTTTGTTGGGGAAAATGCAATTTTAAGGTGTTGTACTGGGGAACATATAGGTGTAGGTTTGGAATATTTTGTGGGCTTCTCAGTAAGTCAGGTAAGGGGATAAATTAAGTCAGTATTTTTCATGAAATTATTATGAATTAAACAATATTTATTTTCAAGAAGATATGTATGATATAAAATTATGTTTAGGAATACTGTTGTTGAATAGGGAAATGATTTTAACACATTTTATACGGAAATATGATTTCAGAATTAATTATGAGTTTATAAGACTATGTACATTTGTGTGGCATGAGTATAATATTTCCTTGAAAATTATGTTATATTGAAATATTATGAGTTTTTCCAATTAAGTATGTTATAGCGGTTTTCAGGAAAACCGTAAAAACAGTACAAGAACTATGTTTTAAGATTATGTTAAATAGTGCAAGAATATATTTTTATTACATTATGAATTATGTCAGTGTAAATGCCATGATTTTTTTTTTTACTTTATGAATTATGCCGGCATAAATGCTGTAATTTTTACGTTATGAATTATGTTAGCATAAATGCCGTGAATATTATGTTATGAATTATGCCGACGTTGATGCCTTGATTATGTACGATATATAAGAAAACATGAAATATGTTTATGTCAAATATTACTTTGAATTACGAAACAATTATGTTTTAATATGGAATGTATTATATGTTATCAGAACTCGGATAACTTAGTTCAATTTTATGAAGCACGGTACCGTAGCTATATGTTTACGATTATGAATATGTTAGTGCTATCACATATCTTATGTAGAGTGTGAGAGATGGCAGTCGATGTGGCTTTATGGGAGTATCGTAGTTCCCCTGGTAGTCTGGCATAGGTGGAACAGGCCTATCGTACTTGTACACTTATATTTAACTTAGCGTGGTCGGCCAGCCATTGCTAGGTCCCGCCTTTAGGCCACACAACCCTATCATGTGGGGGGTAAGACATGACAATAGCTAACTAACTATCTATCTTGGGTAATAATTCAAGCATGATATGATTATCTAAGATGATTTCTCAGTACAGAAATTTAGTATATTACGCTATGTTATGATAAATCATGTTTTATTTAGATATGATACAACTATTTTTACTAGTTATGAATTATGTAATGTTTATATGTAAATCATAAACAATACTTATGTTGCCACACACTGATATTAGTTTATCTCCCTTATTGAGAAGAGTCTCACCCCAACATTACAAACATTTCAAAAAATCTAGGTAGGAGGGCAGATAGAGCCCCGCAGCAATAGAAGTGGATTGAGCTACCCTATTTGTAGGGTAAGTGGGTGAGCTATAGTCAGATGGATTTATGGGTTTTGACCCTTGGATACTTTTTGGTTTTTTTTGGGATGTATGTATATGTATATGACAAATTTAGTAGAACTATAGTATGGTTTCTGGTGTTTTATGGCATGTGTGTGATTTTATGTTTCCCGCTGCTTAGGTATCAGAGTTATATGACAGATATATCCCTGGTACCCATGGGTCTAGGTTGATCATGACTATGACAACTTAACAGGATTATTATGTATGTTATTATGTGAATAAGAAGGAAAAAAATATATATAGAAAAATAGGCAGGTCGTTACATCCTTCTTCTTCAGATCCATCATCACTGACATTTGTAGAACTAATCTCCATAGGATATGTTCCTCGGGAAGAACTAGCCAAGTTCTGTTCAATACAACCAACTCGTTGATCCAGTGAAGAAAAATTTATTTGAAGAGATGCAAAATTTGTTTAAAGAGATTGAAGTCAAGATCTCATTTCACCACTAAAGGCGGTGAATTGTTGATGGAAAGGAAGAAACCAGGAAGGTGCAACATCAGCCTGAGGAGCAGGTTACTGAACTTGAGGTTGTGGCTCAGGAACTTGTCTTTGACGTCTACCTCCTTTATGAAACCAACCTTACTCATGTTTCTTATACCGCATTTGTTTGAGTATGGTAGAGGAGAAAAGATCATAGTGGGTGCGTTTGATAAATAAGTCAGTTGGAGAGGCAACATAGAGATGAGCAAAGAGGAGGTTCATAATTCCTTTATAAGGTAGAATTACTTGGCGTGCTTCAGTTCGAGAGATCATCCATTTATGAATTAAGCTCGATAAATCAAGCTTCTTATTTTTCAACAAACACCACATAATAAAATAGACCAAATATGATATGTAGTCATGAGAACCAACCTGATGCAGGATGTTGTATATGATGATCTTATGGAGGATTAGTGCCTGAAGGTTTAATTGTTTATAAGTGGAGGATTTCCAGAGCAAACAGGTCTTTCAACCATAATTAGAGGTAAAAATTCTTTAGGAGTGAACCCTTGTTCAATGATCCATGATTGCCCAAGGGAAGGACATTCAAATTCTCCTTGGCGGATATTGAAAATAGTGGCCAAGGTCTGTGGAGTAAGGGCAATGGATTTTCCCATAATTTTGGTAGTGGTTACCGTCTCTCCTTTAACTATATTCGCATAGAAAATTTTGACCAGATTTGGATAGAGTCTTTTGGCTTGGTAAGTAATGAAAATTTTCCATCTTAGGTTCCTAAACATGGGTAAGATGTTAGGAAATTCTTCTTCAAAGAACCTTGTGTCCAGAACCTTACCGAGAATAGGATCAGTTGTACAAAGTTGATCTCTGTATAACCGCTTTGCATAAGAAGCAACAAACCATTTCTTGATCGAAGAATTATCATCTTTCGTTGAGGATGATGCCTTATTTTTAGTCATTTTTTTTCATGGCATTTTGATTTTAAGATAACAAAGCAAACGGTAAACCCTAGAAATTTGTGAGAGAAAGGTGTGGAATGATGTTCTTCAAGATTTAATTGGAGGATATTGAGTGTAGAAGCACTTGGGTTCGAAGGAGAATGCATGAGAAGAAGAGAGAAACTAGGGTCAGGTGCTTGAGGTTTTGAAAAATTGGGGTTTCACGCACTTTAAGTATTTAAATTACCGCCAGTCAGTTAACTGAAATCGAGGTTAGTCGCCTGGCATTTAGTGTATTTGAATTTTTACTCAGTTAGTAGCATATCAGTATTTTGATGCTCAAAGGGTCAGTTGCCTGACCTTGCTTAACTTAAAACACTGAGAAGGTCAGAAAGGATTCAGTTGACTGAGACTTATAATTCAGTCGCCTGACCTCACTTACTTTTGAATTTCTACTTTACTACTCATTTAATATCCTCTTTAAACAACTTCTCTGCTATGTAACAATCCTAGTTCTCTTCTTATAGATATAAATCTATCTTTTGGAAGAGGTTTGGTAAAAATATCTCCCCATTGGTCACTTGTATTTACAAATTCAAGTAAGATATCTTCTTTTTGCACATGATCTCTTTAGAAGTGATGTCTTATGTCTATATGCTTGGTTCTTGAGTGTGATATAGGATTTTTGGAGATATTTATAGCACTGGTATTATCACTCTTTATAGGTATTGTTGAATACTCTAAATTAAAATCTTTTAATTGTTGCTTCATATAGAGTGTTTGTGCACAACAGCTACCCGCTGCCACACATTCAACTTCAGCAGTAGACATGGCTATTGAATTTTTTTTTCTTAGAGAACCAGGACACAAGAGATCGTCCTAGAAAATGACAAGTGCCAAGGTGTTACTTTTGTTACCCAAACCTTCTTAGGTATTTTTATTTCAGGTTTATTTTCAATTTTGCCTTTCCATACTTTCTTGACTTTAACATTTTTTCTTTTAAATTGACACTCAAACTTTATATGTCCCTTTGTATTACACAAGAAGCAAGTAGTATTGTTGACTTTTTGAGTCTGTCTCCTGTTTTGATTATGACAAACCACAGTATCTCATATGTGTGTTAAGTGTATGAACATTTGTATGTTTCTAAGCATGGTTGACAAATGAGAGGTGGAAGCCGTAAAAGCACCTGAACGAGCATATCCCGACGTATTCCATGGAATTGTAAAGGAGCCGCGCATAAAGAACGATTTATATTTCAAGTTGTATTATGTTTTTATTTTATCATTTGGGTCTGTAATCTTATATGGTCTATAATAATTAATGCATTTCATGCATGATAGGACAGATAAGCTCAATGACCATAGTTGGACCTTAGGGATTGGTCGACCAATGTCAGATTTTTGGGGTTTATTCTCAAATGCCTTAGACTGACCATAGGACCCCCTATACTACACAAAAATATGCTCTATCTTCTTAAATTTAATCATCATATGAATAGGATTTATATATAAAGGGATTAGAACTGATATGCATCAAAGATGCATGTTCGGTTGACCGAACCTGAATGTTTGAAAAGCATTTGGTTGACTGAACTGAGAAGTGGTCAATAGTTTGACCATGGCTCGGTCGACCGAACAGAACCAGTTCAATTATGCTGGTCGACGGAACTTCCCCGGGTCAACACTTTGACCTTTCGATTGAACGACTAGGAAAGTACTTTAATGCCCTGGTCGACCGAAGGTCCTCGGGAGATGCCCCAACATCCTAGTCGACCGAACTTCATAGTTCAAAGTATTTCGGTTGACCAAACCACGCTAAATTGGAAAATCACTTTCAAATCTCCTGATACGGTCGACCAACAACTTAGTTCATTTTCTCCACGGTAGACTGAACTTGGACACTTGGTCAACCGAACCTTAAGTTCAGTCGTCCAACCTTCTCAGGTTGCTGAATTTTTACCGAGAGTTAAAATGGGTTAATTTTTATTAAACTCACTTAATATTTTTCAAAAATACCCAGCGTGTCCCTAACGACTATATTTTCTCCCATTTCTGTATATAGCCCCTTATTTGCTAAAATTAAGTACGAATTAGGATTTGAGATTAGGAAAAATTTTCTAAAAATATTTTTTGTCCAAATCTTTATATTTTCATATCTCCTTAATCTTATTGCAAAAATCTACCTCCTTTACTCATCTAGTTATTTATCTTGAAGGAAGGTAGTTTATTTATACTTTTTGCATAGGCTAAACTCTCCCTAGTTTTATTTGATTACGTGTTGATTTTTGGAGAGCTAGCTAAGGTTTTTCCCATAATATTTCTTTCATAAATATTTAATTGGGAAAAACTCTTGTGTGGCTTAAGATCTTGTATCCTCATTGCAAGTATCATAAGCTTGATTAGTGCTTTGATGATAACATCTATAGCAAGCTTATAAACCCTCTTATCTACTGTACTCAATATTTAAGAAATATTTTTGTGAGATCTATTTAGGGTTGTAGAGACTATTTGATTGTTCCCACAAGAAGCATATTAGCTTGATATCAAAAGTCTCACTCTCACACACATACATTGATATACATTTGATTGAGAGTTAACACTTGAGTTAACCAATTCTCACTTGAGCTTAGTATCCTATCATATGTGAGTGCATTATTTGATTGAACATATTGGTGCAAATCTACTTAGTGTAAGAAGCACTTTACTTGTACAAAAATTTTTATATCCGTTGTATTCTAGGCGTGGGCCTGAAGAGGGAGACTAGCTCTGGTAAATAGTCCCGGACTGGCTTAGACCTGGTTAGGAAAACTAGGTGCACCATCCTGGTAAGGTGTGTTAGTTGAGGTCAACCCCTTGAATTGACCTAGTCGTAATCGGTGTCGCTCCACCTGTTAAGTGAGCATTAGTGGAATCCTCGGGTTTGCAAGCTAGAGGCGGGGATTTAGGCACAGTTGGCCGATCCTCGATAACATATCGTGCGTATACTTTATATTCTTAGCACTTTATATTTTTGCACGTGTATGTTATAGCACATGATTTAATTTCCGCATATTATCTGCGCATTTGGGTTTGTGTATATAGAAAGATCCTAGGTTACGAAATACTACTGTTGAATTAGCTACACCTAGGAATAAATTTTAAATACCCAATTCACCCCCCTCTTGGGAATACACCAAAGTCAACAAGTATGTTCATAGGCATTTGTGGAAGATGTGCTGGCATAATGTTTTGATTCCATTACAAAGTATCCTATATAAAGATTCTTTTTCTTCTTGTTTTCAATTCCATTGTATCCAATTCCTTTTTTATCTAATGACATTCTTTGAGTTCTAATAAGCTTTTCAAAGTTTTCCTTTGCTTTTGTAAAATTGTAGATGATTTTATCTTTATCCCCATTTTAACTTTTAAGGTTACTTATTTCTAACTCCTTCTTGCTTTCACCATTTACTTGCAGCTTTACCAAAATCATGAGACATCTTGTTTATTTTCTTCATAAGATCATCAATGTGTGAGTCCTTTTCATTTTCAGCTGATTTTGAAGTCTCTAGTTGATTTTTGAGTATTTCATTTTGTTCTTTCAAGGCTAAGTTTCTTTTGGTTACTCTTATGAACCTTTTATGCAAAGTAAATAGTTCAGCCTAAATTTCTTTATATAAAGACATGCTATCACACAAGTCACTACAAGATTCATCACTAGATTCTTTAGATGAATTAGAGTAGAAATTTACCTCAGCATCTTTAGCCATGAAGTAGATGTTTGCCACTTCTTGATCACTTGATTTGTTATGTGATTCACTTGAGCTTGTGTCATCCCACGTAGTGGCTTTCATTTCCTTCTTTTTCTTCTTCTTGTCTTTCTTAAGCTGTGGACAATAAAGTTTAATATGCCCAACCATTTTATAATTATAACATGCAGGAGGTTCATTCTTAATTTCCTTTTTGCTTGTTTCTCCTTTATCAGCTTTTGAGCCTCTGAATTTTTGGGTAAATTTCTTATTTTTCTTGAAGAATTTTCCAGGTCTCTTAGTAATCAAGGCTATATCATCATTGTCTAATTCATTGTCTTCTTCTTCTTTACTAGAACTTTATTTAGCAGCCTTAAGAGCTATTGATTTCTTAGGTTTGTTAGTTTCTGAATTTCTTTCATTTATGGCCATCTCATATGTAAGGAGTGATCCAATCAATTCATCAAGAGAAGTGTTTTCAAGTTTCTTCCTTCCGTAATTGCTATGGCCTTAGGTTCCCAAATTGGTGGAAGTCCTCTAAGGACTTTTCAGATCATCTCATAATTTGAGTAATTTTTCCCTAAGGAATTGAGGGAGTTTATAATATGGGTGAATCTAGTATATATACTAGTAATGGTCTCATTAGGGTTCATCGTAAATGCTTCATACTTGCTAGTGAGCATATCGATTCTGCTATCTCTTATATCAATCGTTCCTTCATAAGTTACTTCAAGTTTATCCCAAATTTCTTTGGCTGATTTACATGCCATGATCCTATTAAATTAATTTACATCAAGGGCATAATATAGTGCATTCATTGCACTTGAGTTAATTTGCAACATCTTTAAATCATTATTAGTCATCTCTTTTTCTTGTATTGGTTTGCAGGTATATCCTCATTTGTTGTTTCCAAAAGGTGTAGTTAACACTGCAGAAGATGTGCGGTCTAGAGGAGGATTTACCCTTAGCAAAAGGAGATACACCTAGATGTGCCATAGAGATCTTTGTGTAACTTCTAGTTTAAGATTTACTACAACCCCTCTCTAATACCAATTGAAAAGTAAGGTGTGCTCCCAAGAGAGAGGGGGGGGGGGGGTGAATTGGATTTTAAAACTTTTTTAGAAAAATATAACCCTTTTTAAATCTTGAGTTGATTTTCATTACACTTTTACAATCAACTCAACTCTTTATCAACCACCTAATTTAATAATTATTGTAATGTAAAGATGATGTTACCAATTCAATTTTCAATACTAACAATTTCAGATTTGATTTTATTTCAACAATCAATAAGAATAACTTCAATGAATAGTTTCAAATTACCAATCTAATGTATCTTGTAAAATAGATGAGAAAATTACCTGTATATTCAACAATTTCAGCCTTTAAGATTTCAATTTAATTCAATAATAAAATCCTTGTTTTAAATCAGCGTTCAATAATATTCCAAGTTCCAACAATTATTAAAACATCCACGCAGTTAATATATTTGTAGAAATTTAAAGAGATTTAGGAAGAGGAGAAAGACACCGTATTTTTACAAGGTTGAGCCTGTGGCCTGCATCCTTGCCTTAAGCAATCGCTGTGAGGATTTTCCTTTCAAACTTCTTTATAGGCCAAGTTACAACCTCTCTCCTTATCAGGTGGAGATCCCTCTCTAACAAGAATACCCCTTCTAGTTAGCCAACGATTCAACAACCTTGAATCATAAGAAAAAAAAAAACAACAAGAAAAACAAACTTTGTTGCCGTACAGAAAACACTCTCAATTAGAGCAGATTTGAACAAATTAAAAGCACAATATACTTCAGAAAATAAACAATATAAAGAGATGAAGCTCAAATTAATTATCACTGGGGTTCTTTAGATAAGAAAAATATTAGTTAGAAGAGCTAAAAACCGTGAACTTTTATCAGCAAAATCACAGCAGGTACTTCAACAAAAGTATTAGCAAGATTGCTTTGGAGAGTAGAAAGAATTTATCTTGATTGATGGTTGTAGGTGTGATTAATCTTTAGGCTTCACATGTATTTATAGATAGAAAAACTTAATTTTCATTTTCCCCAAGTTACTTGGTGTATTTCCCAAGTTTTCACAAAATTTGGGGATCAAGTAATCAATTTTGGAAACTTTCCCTCATTGTTTTAAATTTAAATAACTGAAGATCAGTCGACTGTGATTTATAGGGTTAGTCGCCCAATCCTTTATATTTCAAAGAAATTTCAAATTCAGAATGGGGTCATTCGCTTGAGCCTATGGGGTTAGTGGTTTGATGTTATTCCGTTTGCTCAATTTATTCAGTATAAAAATTGTCAGTCAACTGAGTGAACATGGTCAGTCGCCTGAAGTTATATTTAATCCTTTAATTTTGGAAAAACTTAAATGAAACTTTAATTAAAAAATAATTTTCTGGGATTTTCAAAAACTGGTCTCTTAGTCAATAAAGATTCCTAAGAGCTTCAAACACTTATATTCAAAATATATGAAGTACTTATATGAGACTTTTAAACAACTATGACACTTCTATTCACTAAGTCTTCATGTATAGCTTCTATTCTTCATGTTTAGCTTGGCTTTAAGCTTTAACAGTGTTTAGCTTCATAAGATCTTGTAACATTAAATTCGAGCTTTTAACAGACTTTGTCAAGCACTCTGATATTGGTCACTTGAGTCACTTGATCTTGATACTTGAGTTGCCTGAAACATTATCACTTAACCAAATATGTTAAGTTACCTTGATTTGTTATCATCAAAATAAGATTCTCAAGCTTTGTTAGGCCAACACATCATATGTCAAATGACATCTTTATATTTACATCAATATCTTTTTCCTTGACACCTTCATCTATTTTGGTTGCCAATGGTACCCCAATGCCATTGGTAGGCACTGGTACCGTCATTTCATCTTGTTTGTGTCTTTCTGATGTTTATTGTATTCCTAAACTTTCATTGAATTTGATTTCTATTAGTCAACTACATGATTCTGGATACTGTGTTTACTTAACTCCAACCTAATGTTTTGTGCAGGATCAACATTGCAAGAAGCTGATTGGGATAGACAGTATGAATGGGGGATTGTATGTGTTAGAAGAGATTCAGGTCAAAGAATTTGCTGGTTCTTGTATTGATTTTTCTTCATTTTATTTGAGTTCAAATTCTTCTAATTTTTATTTATGACATTCATGCCTTGGACATGTTTTTAGTTCTAGACTGAGATTTTTGGCTTCCATAAGAGTATTAGGAAATTTATCTTCTTATGAAATTTTTGATTTGTAGTGGTTGTAAGTTTGCAAAATTCTTTGCTTCACCCTTTACTAAAAGTACATCAGTGTCTCTTGCACGCTTTGATCTAATTTGTTATGATGTCTAGGGACCAGCTCCTATTACCTCAAAGGGAGGGTCCCAATATTATGTCTCTTTATTGATAATTATTTTCATTTTTCTTGGATATATCTTATGAAAAAAATGTTCTGATTTCATTAGCATCTATAAAATGTTTCATTCATTGGTTCAAACACAATATTCAACTATCATTAAGTGTTTTAGATGTGATTTTGGGGGGGGGGGATATAATTCTACTGAATTTTCCACCTTACTTACCTCTGATGGAACCATACATCAATCATTGTGCACAGACACTCTTGAGCAAAATGGTGCGATTGAAAGAAAATATAGGCACATCATCGAGATAGCTCGATCCCTTCTCTTTTCTGGCAATGTTCCCAAAATTTTTTAGGGAGAAGTAATTTGTATTGCCACATACTTGATTAACAAAATTCCTACTGATCTTACTTTGGGAGTCTCTCCTTATGAGCAATTGCACAGTAAGGTTCCAGAGTATTTTCATTTGAGAGTATTTGGTTGCATATGTTTTGTCCTTCATCCTCATATTGAGTGTTCTAAGTTGTCCGCACAATCCCATGTGTGTGTGTTTCTTGGTTATGGTGATGGAAAAAAAGGATATCATTGTTATGATTTGAAAACACAAATACTTTATGTTTCTCATCACATCACCTTTCTTGAACACATTCCTTTCTTCTCTATTTCAACAAGTTCTAGCATCTTAAATAAGTCTGACCTTGTAAATATTGATCCATTTGCTTGTGAAATTGATTCAGTTTCTTCCCCAGTTGCTCCCATTTCTTCTCATTGTCCTTCATTTTCTTATGTAGGTACAAATCCCCCATCCTCCTTGGCGGATTCCTCCTTTTCATCTTCCAATTATGTGGGCCTTGCATCTTCTCGTTATCCAACGTGACTTCGTAAGACCCATTCTCATCTTGATTCATATGTTCTTGCGTCTAATTCTTGTTATTCTTCTAGTTTTGCTACTTTTTAAGTTTTTCTTCATTCCCATTGTCATCCCGCTTCCTATAAGGAGGTAACTCTTGACCCTCTTTGGCAATGGGCTATGAATGAAGAACTTGCTACTCTATATAAGAACAGCACGTGCAAGTTGGTACCTCTTCGTCCTGGTAAAATGGTAGTGGGATGTCATTGGGTCTACAAGATTAAAACTAAGTTTGATGGTTTTGTTGAAAGATATAAGGCCCATTTGGTTGCAAAAGGGTGTCCTCAAAAAGTTGGTTTTGATAATGAGGAGACATTTGCACCAGTTGCTAAGACAACATTTGTATGTACTTTGATTACAGTAGTTTCTATTAACCAGTGGAACCTCTTATAGTTAGATGTAAAGAATGCCTTCCTAAGTTGGGGATCTCAAAGCTCATCATCCAGGGGTGGTCTATAGACTGAGAAAAGCTTTGTATGGTCTTAAACAAGCTCCTAGGGTTTGGTTTGAGAAGTTCTTTAAAGTGCCTTGTTCTTTTGGCTTCCGCTCAAGTGATCATGATTCTGCATTGTTTACTTGTTTCACATCTGCTGGGCATATTATTCTCCTTCTTTAAGTAGATGATATGATTTTAACTAGAGATGATGCAAATGGGATTGCAAAGTTGAAATTAGAGCTGCACCACCACTTTGAAATGAAATATTTGGGACTTGTGAGATACTTTATTGGCATTGAGGTAGCCTATTCTCCTAAAGTTTATCTCCTCTCTCAGTCTAAATATATAGTAGATGTCATTCAAAAAGATCATCTTATTGATACTCGAACTATAGAAACTCCTCTTGAACTTAATGTTCATTATACCTCTTCTAATGGGGTTTCATTAGCAGATCCAACTCTATATCGTACTATTATTGGCAGTTTGGTTTATCTCTCAATTACTTGACCTAATATTACATATGCGGTTCATATTGTGAGTCAGTTTGTCTCCTCTCTCATTACGATACATTGGGCTACTGTTCTCCGTATCTTACGTTATATCATAGGGACATCGTATCAGAGTATATTACTCCTTTCTACATCTACTTTAGAACTTCATGCTTACTCTGATGCTGATTGGGCTGGAAATCCTATAGACCGCAAGTCCACAACTAGTTTCTAAAATTTTCTTGGTAACTCTCTCATTTCCTAGAAAAGCAAGAAGCAATGTTTAGTTTCTCGTTCTTTTACTGAGGCTGAGTATCGTGTCATGGCTTCTACTACTGCTGAAATAGTTTGGTTGCATTGGTTACTTGCTAACATGGGTGTCTTGCTTGTTGAACCCACTCCTATGTTTTGTGACAACACTAGTGCTATTCAGATTGCTTATAACTTTGCCTTTCATGAACGCACTAAGCATCTTGAAATTGATTGTCATCTCACATGTCATCATCTTTGCCTTGGTACCATCTCTCTTCCATTCATTTCCTCTACCATGCAGTTGGCTGACTTCTTCACAAAGTCTCAAACTATTAGTCATTTCTAGTTTCTACTAAAAAAACTCTCAATGCTTCTTGGTGCACCACCGTAAGTTTGAGGGGGGATGTTAATTAATATATATATATTAAGGTGGGGACACTTTAGTCTTTATATCATAATTAGGGTTAGACTTATTATTTAGGTAAAATTGTATTCAATGGAAATCACGCTTGCCCAATTGTATCTCTCATTTCTTTCTTCTTTAGTATTGGATTATGAATGTTAACAGTTTTAGACACCCCAATTTTAACTAGGCCATTTTATAAGAAGACCCTGCATAGTAAGAAGTCAACTTTATATCCCGGAAATGGGAGGACCCTTTTTTAAAAATCTGATTGAGTCCAGAGTTTTCAAAATTGAGTCATGTTATTTTCAAAAATGATTCTCGATTATTTTAAGATGAGTCCCGAATATTTTAAACTGAGTCCTAGTTTTTTTTCTTAATTGAATCCCTGTTATATTTGAGCTCCTTTATTTCAAATTGAGTCACATTTATTTTTAAAATTGAGTCCCATTTGTTTAAATGAATCCCGGTATTTTAAATTGATTCTCGGTATTTTCAAATTGAGTCTCGACATTTTAAATTGAGTTACAGATGTTTTCAAAATAGAGTTCTTTTATTTCTTAAACCGAGTCTTTTAATTTGGAAATTGAATTTTTAATTAAGGTCCTTTTAATTTTTAAATTGAGTTTTCAATTTTTAAAATTGAGTCTTTTAATTTTTAAATTGAGTAATTTAATTTTTAGATTGAGTCTTCAATTTTTGATTTGAGTCTTTTAATTTTAAATTGAGTCTTCTAATTTTAAAATTGAGTTCTTTCAATTAAGTATTTTATTGAGTCATTTTTATGAAATCGAGTCCCGGTTCGTTTGTTTTTGAGAAATTCTAGTTCACTTTCTATTTACTGGACAACTATTGGGCATTTAAATACATGGGCCATTGCAAGTTAAGGCCCCCATGCGTGTGTGTGTGTTTCAAAATAAGGGGGGGGGGGGGGTGTGTTCTAGGTTTTTCTTGGCTCCCTCCCTCCTCTATAAAGAGGCACCCCACGCACACACCAAGGACACCCAAGAATGGCTGCACCCTTCATCCCTTTCCTACTCTCCCCATCTCTCTCAAGACATCCTTTCTTTGTAACCCACGCAGCTGCTCTCCCTATCTCTCCCATAGTTCCCACGACCATTCCCATTACAGCCTCAACCAAACCCACCGTCACCCAGCCAACCTCTAGCACTTCCCATGGCCATAGCAGCAAACCGAGCCCGCCATTCTCCAAATCTCCTCGTAGGCCTCCACTCGCACACACAAACTGCTATTCCTCTCCATCACTCTCCTCCTCCACTCACCCAACGAACCACCAAGACATCATCGCCGCTGTAACCACCTGCCCCTAGCCGTGGCCTTCGCCAACACCGCTTGCCGTCGTTTCTGCCTCTGCTTCCATCGCTAGCAGCTCCAACCTCCTCCACAGTCGTAGATGCTCCTCCATATAACCCATGCACACCACCGACACAGATCATATCTCCAGTGACCCAGCTCCGGCAACACCCCACGGTGAGTCCCTGCATACGAACTAAAACACACGCGCCCAACCATGCACGTACGGGGTCCTCTGTCTCTCTTTCTCTCTCTCTCACACACACACACACACACACACACACACAACACTCACCCTCACACCACTCACACATTGAAACACACACTTGCACACACACACACACACACACACACACACACACACACACACACACACACACACACACACCCACATGCTGCTGCCACTCTCAAAGGTGAGATTTTTAGTTACAATATTGTTTTGTTTCATGTGATTTTATTCTTGTTCATATTATTATAATGATGTGTTTTTATTCTATTTTTGTTTCTTTTTATCTTCATGTGTAGAAGTAGTATTAGGGTTTTTTTTTTTTACTTATCATGTTATTATCATATATATGTTTATATCATGTAGGTAATATCGTGATTTGTTATTTTGTATTGTTTTTATAGTCATATATATGTTCTTATTTTATTAGGGTTTATTCTTTCATATTGTTATCACATAGTTATTTTTGTGTATCATTTTTTATTATCATTAGATATTATTGTTGTTTATTATTTGTAAAAAGTGTTGCTCATATATTCATGTTTTGTATATTTATTTAGGGTTTTGGTTTATCATTATGTTATGGTCCTCATTATTAATATGATATTATTATGATTACTATGGTATTATTATTATTATTATTATTATTATTATTATTATTATTATTATTATTATTATTATTATTATTATTATTATTATTGTTATGATTATTATTATTATTTATGTAGTGGTGTTGTGATATTATTATGTATTGCTATTATAGTATCGGGCTGTATTATTAATATAATATTATTAGCATAGGGTTGTTATTATTGTAATATGTTTTTATTATTGTTACCATTATTATTACTTCTTATTATTACCAATATTAAAATTTCTTAGTATTTTTGTTTCTTTGGTATATTTATATTTTGTATTATTTATTATGGTATTTATTATTTTATAGTAGTATTTATGTTCGTGTGTGTATATCCCCGATGATTGCAACAAAAGGGTACGAGCTTTTTAAGTTTTTGCGTACCCCGGTTGTGAGGGAATATTTATATTAAATATATCTTGTGAATATCTCTTGCATGTACATTATAGTTTCGTAATTTTTCATAGGGAGTAAGATAGAAGACTATTAAGTTTATTTTGGGATAATTCTTGATTAATTTGGTACCGTTCATAAGAACGGGTGTGTAGGGGGTGCTCATATCTTCCCCTCACATAACCGAACTCCCGATCCCTACTTTGGTTATGCAGATCAATTCTATCCTTAATTGGGTAGCGACAGTTTGACGACTCCACTGGGGACCTTGAGAGTCGAGCTAGTAATTAATTGAGAATTATCGCAATTTCAAATATAATAAGCCTTTTGATTACTCCACCATATTTTGTACGTAGTGTTAATATTTGATTACATTGTTTGTTTCCATAATTATTTGAATAAGCATGTGATTAATACTTTGTTAAACACGTGATTGATTATGAATACTTTGAATAAGCATGATACTTTGTTTCCTTTGTTGTTTTATTAAGCATGTATTTAATTGTGAATATTGTGTTCAAATACGCATGTGGATGAATGTGGGATAGGGGGATTAGGTTAAGAAATTGAGTTCACACACTTGCACACGCTCTATACCCGAGCTTTACTTGTTAGGACTAGATAGGAGTGTAATAGTGCAAGTCCCCATGTGGTAGGGCTTGTGGGGGCCTGTGAACCACTCCGCTCAGTTTGAACTTTGTTTGGACCCCTATAGGGAAGGATTGAAGTTCAATATGGGAACCTTTTGTCAATAGGGATAAGAGCCTAACCACACATATTTATCCAAAATCCTTTACCTAGGGTAGAGCCTTGAGGAACCCTTTGGAATATATGGACCTACCCAAGGATTGGGACAGGAGCCGCATCATTCTCCACATGTTTTTAATCCAGTCTTTTGTGTTTGTGAAATGCTTTGTATATTTAGCATCCATGTTAGGCATCTATATCATTCGACCCATGTTTCGAAAAAAGCTGAATTCATTCGTGAAAATGTCAAAATTTGTCTCCTAAGGTACCTTGGAAAGGGGAAAAAATATCAGTCCTGAGATCATTAATGGATAAGGTTTTTCCCCAAACTCTAGTCGGATGATTACCTGGGTTGCATTACATGCATTCATCCATAAATTCACACATAGCCATGCATGAGATTCCATCTCCAATGGGTCAGTAATCACATGCCAAATGCTTGTGGAGTCCAAGCACCAAGGTGGTAGGAGTAAGCTTCGGGATTCCGGAAGTAAGCAGAGCTGGACAACCTCGTTTTAATTCAATGCGGAAAGGTGGGATCATGTGGAATCAGTTAGAAGGCCACGTAAGAGCTCTCGAGCAAATTCAAGAGAATATCCATCGAGATATTCAGGAGATTAAGGATCAAATGGTCAAATTACTAGAGATAACCACCTCTTCGAGCACAACTATGCAATCTCCAAAACATGCCGCTGAAAGTGAACCTTGGCTTCCACCGCAATCTACACTTGTTAATGAACATATTCCAGCACAATTGGTGGAGTTGTTAGACGGCTTGGGCCCCTGTTTACACATGTTTATCCTGACAACCTAGGACTCAGGACACCAACTGAAGAGTAATATTCAGGCACAGGCACCGTCAGTCATCAATCTTGGCGTTCAAAAAGGGGCAACAGTGGAAGAAAGAAATATAGAGCGAACTCCTAGTTTGAAAACAAATCATTAAAGTACAATATGGGGAGAACAGTTGCATGAAGCAAACATGTTCGATTCGGGGGATGCTTTCAATCCTTGTTTAGTGCCGAATTGATCTTACCCTAGAAGTTCAAAATCCTGAATTTTGAGAAGTTTAGTGGGTCTGAATGTCCATTAGCTCACTTAGGGATGTATTTCTAGAAGATGGTTGCACTATCTGACGATGATAATCTACTCATCCATTGTTTCTGAGATAGTTTGACTTGGGAAGCCCAAAGATGGTATAGTCGAGTAAAGATTCGCACATGGAGGGATTTAGCTCGTGCTTTTATCACACAGTATAACAATGATATAACTTTAGATAAGTTAACTTTACTGAATATGAGGAAGAAGGTTAGTGTATAACCAAAGGAAAGAGATGATAGCACTGGGTCACCTTTCTCTTAAAATACAAAAATGGTTTATCCATGTGACAACCCTCTCGAAAATCCTTATGTTGACCCTCTTCTTAGAAGCACCCTTCAGAATGGTCCCGATTGGGCGGTCACCAAAAAGAAAATTGAAGGGGCAATCAATATTAGGAAAGCGAAGTGTGTAGAGTTGGAGCAAAGCCTTTCCGATTAGGCCGATAAAAAGAAAAACAAAGAAGCCTAGATGATCCAAGGATGACATTCTCAAGGGGGCCAACACCAGGGGCCTAGAAGTAATTTTGTTAACCAGATAGCACATGTGGACACATGGCCCTAGATTGTTTCTTCCGGGTCCACGTCCACCCAGCTGAATGTTCAGACACGGGATAAAGGTGTCCAAAGGAATGTCAAAGAAATAGTCCTTATTCTGATGTCATATTTAGAGCTATTCCATCAACTAATAGAAAGTAACCTCATATCATCCCCGAATTGGTCATACGACATCCCCTCCTGCAATGGTATGACCCGGATGCGCGGTGTGCATATCACGCCTATTCCCCTAGCCATACCATTGATTGTTGCTAGGAATTTAAGCACAAGGTGCAATCATTGAGGGACGCTGGTTGGTTGGTTTTCGATGACAAGCAGCTAGGGATCTAGAGTAATCCTTCACTCAATCATGGAGAAGAAAATGGTTAGTATGTTTGGGAGCCGAGGTCAGGCAGAGGAATATATCATATGTGGATCTTGGAAATCCCACAAATGGCTTGAATGGATAGGTTTACTTTTTACTGCAAGCGCAGAATCAGCAAATTTTTAACTATTCAATCCACTTCATGAGATGCTTTTGTTTTCTTTATTTCTTTTATTTTCTCTTTATAATCCTTTGTCATGCTTGTCTTAGAAATTTCCATCAATGAAATGAAGTTATGCATTTTCGTATATCACTTGTTTCATAAGTTCAATTGCCAAAATTTGTTTGCTTATGTTTCATGCGAGAATAGGGAAAGTAGCATTGCCAGTATTCACAGGAAAGAAAGTGATGTTGATTTTGAAAACTTAATCTAGAAGGTGAAAGTAGAGGAGGATGGAACAATTGTCCTCACCCTATTGAAATCAGATGTTATAAAGAAGTATTATACTCTCGAAGGAATTCAATGAAATGACTATGTTGTGCTGAAATTTTCATGTCAGTTCATTACTCTTGTTTTGATCAAATGATGGTTGACCATCTTTGGCTGACCAATTTTCCCATAAAATGAACCAAACAATGATTTACCATTTGTTAACTACATTGAGCTTGAATGTTAAACCAAAATTTTCTTAAAAGTTAGATCACCGAAAATTTAACCTGGGTTTGGGTCCCTAGTGTTTGACAAGTCATTTGGGACAATGATCATTACCAAAAGGATGGCAGACCATTTTTTCTGCTACCCAAAATAAAGTCAAAGAGAAAATCCCTTGCAAGCCCTTTTGAGCCCAAAAAATTCAATTCTTAATTAACCCGTCAAAGGATCACACCCCACACTAGGCTAGTTTTAAAAAGATTAGTTCAAATGGAGTCTAAATGAAAATGAAGTTAAGATTCCTTCATGAAAGGAAAAGCAAAAGGGCCAATAAAAAGAAGAAGAAAAAAAAAAATAAATAGAGAAGAAAGAAGGAAGAATAAAGAAAGAAATAAGGGACATGCTTCATATTTGATCTTTGACCAATGACTACCCATGATATGATCAACAATTTTGAGCCTCTTTCAACCTTTTTCTTCTTTGGCCTCTATCCCTTAGCCTATATTACGGTCTAAATGAAAGTCTTGACAAGATTGGTATATATTGTTGTCTCAAATGAATTGTCAGACTCGATGTTGAGTATGAACTACGTAATGACCTGATCCTGAAAAAGTATGTTGGCAACTTGTTCAAATGGACAAGTGTGGTCAATATCTTGCAAGCGCCTCAACTCAAACTAGGGCAGAAGATGTTATTATGGATGGGGTTTTTGAGCCTTAGTTTCCATTTTCTTATGAAAACCTATGTCCCTAAGCCTACGTTTCATCTCGAGTCTTAAATATCATCTTGAGATCAAAATATGGGCTGAACTTGACTAAACTAAAGGCAACTATTAAATGAGAGATTTCTAGTGGTTTTATAGCAGAATAAGACAAAAGAGGAGAAGTGTCCCTCGATAAAACTGGGGCAGTTGGTAAAATAAGAAAATAAGTCATTCAGTCTGATAAATTAACATCAACATCATATGGCTTTCGAATATTGGTGTGAATTTTCCTTGTAACAGCATTGAAACATGGTAAAACATTTATTTTGTGCATATGATCTCTTGACTTAGCAGATTAATGTCATAATTGCATAATCATTCTAAAAAAAAAAAAAGAGGATGCTTTAGAATCAAAAAAGGATGGATAATCGAAGGGTTTCAGAATCACCAGTATGCTTGAAAAAAAGGTCCCCATTAGTAAAGTACAATATGGGTAGAATCAATCACAGAATAATCTAACTGCGGTAAAGGTCATGTTGAGTTTCGAGAAAGCCAATTTAGAGATTTGCTTGTTAAAGTGGAATTTAACAACATGATCGTAAGCAGTTATAGATGCATTTAACTAGGGCAGATTCCATGTTCAGGTGCCCTTATATCAGAGTGAAAATTGAAAATATGGCCAAGATCAGCTATAAATAAGTGTAACTGGGGCAGATTCCATGTTGAGTTCCTGTGGGGCTAATTTAGGTGTCTTCATATCAGAAGTAAAAATTGAAAACATAATAGATAAAAGTAATTGGGGTAGATGTCATGACAAGTTTCAAGAGAGCCGATTCATAGATTTACTTATTCAAGTGAAATTTAAAGGCATGGTCAGGAGCATTTAGAGACGCATTTAACAGGGGCAGATTTCATGTTGAGCCAAGTCAGGTGCCTTCATATCAGATTGAAATTTGAAAACATGGCCAAGATCAAATATTGGGTACGCAGGGAAAGGAAAATTCATGCATCATCATGCATTTCATGCATTACATATAAAAGAAAACAAGTGCATACTCATCATAAGTAGAAACATGCATACATTTAGCAACAGAGCGCCATGCATTCATATTTGTCTTGTTGAAAACGCTTTTAAACTCCTTCCAACATCATTGATTGAGCAATTCTTGTCTTGCTTGTTAGAATTTGTGTATTCCCAAGAGGGGGGGTGAATTGGAATTTTAAAATTTATCACCTAGGTTGAACTGGATAAATAGCAGTATATACACAACCTAGGGTATGCCTATTCAATTTCCAAATGCGTAGATAAGTATAATGTGAAATTTAAGTCATACGCATCATTCACCCATAACATACATGTGCGGTAAATATAAAGTGCAAAAATATAAATGAACACACGATATGTTATCGGGGTTCGGCCAACCGCGCCTACGTCCCCGCCTCAAGCTCGCAAGCTAGAGGATTCCACTAATAGCTCACTTAAGGGTGGAGCGGCACCGTTTACAACCAGGTCAAATTAACACAGGGCTGACCTCAACCTTAACCAGGTCAAATTAACACAGGGCTGACCTCAACCTTAACCAGGTCAAATAAACACAGGGCTGACCTCAACCTACACGCCTTAACAGGACGACGCACCTAGCTTTCCTAACCAGGTCTAAGCCAATCCGGGACTATTCCAGGGCTAGTCTCCCTCTTCAGGCCCGTGCCTGGAAATACAACCAAAGTGTATTACAATGAAATGGTACAGTGATTATGCTTTCAAGTAAAGCAGATATGTACCCAAATTCGCGCAATAATATACACCACAAATATGAAATAATTTGTAAGCTCAGTGTGGTCTAAGATGTCAACTCTTAAATAGATTTACTATCAGTGTAATGCGTACGTGAGAGTGCAAACCTAAATGATCTTTGTATCACAGGATATTCAATCTAAGTGCTCAAACAAAGATATCATCCAAACTTCATATATTTCAATCAACAAGTTTTCTCAATACACATATGTATATGAAGCTCTAGCAACGTATAAGTTTGGTTTGCAAAAGGATATTCAATCTTTGTATTTAGCAAGAGATATATGAGTTAACGAGTATTGCAACAAAGATTTTATCACACAAGCAAATATCTCATCAAATATTTTCAAGATTAATAACACAGTAGATATTTGAAAATGTTTTGCAACCAAAATACAAATACAATCTTCTTAAGATGTTGCAATGGAGGTGCAAATCTTAGAAGATCTATCAAAGTATTCTTAGGATAGACTTATTAATAAAGTCCCCTAAGAATACTTAGGGTTTAGCTCTTAAAGATAATACAACAATCAAATATGAATGGGAGAGCAAACCTTACTAAATAAACACACTCAATCGACTTACAGAGGGTTTAAGAGATCGAAGAAGGTAAGCATGAGTGAATAGGGCTTGGAAATGAGTATTATAGGGTTTTGGTTTTTCAAAGGATTTTCCCTAATCAAAGTGGCTAATGCCCTCATAATCTTTGCAAATGATGGCATATATATAGGCAAGGGAGAAAATATGACCGTTGGGGATCTATAGGGTATTATCAGAAAAGTTTAATGAAGTTTAGTGCATTTTAACCCTGTTTAGAAAAGTATTAACCACGGTAAAAATGGGAGCAACCCGAGAGGTCCGGTCGACCAAAAGTGGTTCGGTCGACCGGGACTCAAGTAGCTCGGTCGACCGGGGGCATTTTGAACTAAGGGATCGGTCGACCGGGCAGGGGCGATTTTTCAATATTCCGAGGTTCGGTCGACCGGACACTTTTTGAACTACATGGCTCGGTCGACCGGAAAGGGAAATTTCCCAAACTTCCGAGGTTCGGTCGATCGGGGGACTTTTGAACTGAAATGCTCGGTCGACCAGACCGCTGGGAATTCTCCCAAGACCCTTCGGTCGACTAGGTAGTTGGAGTACAAGAGTGATCGGTCGACCGGGAGGTTAAACGGTTGACTCCCAGGTGGTTTGGTCGACCGAGGTCAAATGACTTATAAGGGCTCGGTCGACCGGACCAATTTGAACTGAAATGGTCGGTCGACCGAAGGTGCACAAAGTGTGCAATTCGGTCCCAAATTGACCCAAATAAGTCTATTTCAAGTGCCTAATAAACATATGTGCATATGTGTGTGTCCTAAGGTCACTTGGGGTCTAATTTGAAATCACCGAAAAAGTCCGGTGTCGGTCGACCGAAGGTCGACCGAGGGTTCACCCTAAGGTCTTTCTATGGTTCGGTTTGAGCTTACAGATTAAATCATGCATGTGATGTGTGTGTGAGCTTATTACAACCCGAATGCCCTAATTACTATTACAGACATTTCCTACTTAAATATTACAGACCCGAATATAAATTACAACAAATCAATTATATCAAGGGTCTTCAAGGTCTTCGTTTTCCTCCGGGTCTCCGAGTGCCATCATAGGATACTGCCAAGATAAACCTACACATCAACTTGGCAATCATTAAATACTTGAGTATTTGTCATAATCAAAACAGGGTGTAACACGTAAGGTCAACATTGCTAATAGTTGAAACTGGGGCAGCTGACCCCAGATGCAAATTGATTTATCTACTTTGAGACTGGGGCAGTTGACCCCTAAGAACCAATTGAGATATTTTCTTTGAAACTGGGGCAGCGGACCCCAGGAACAAGTGGATCCATTCATTAAAACCAAGACCCTACACCCAAGTGGATTTCCCCAATGGAGTAACTATTTTCCAAACTTAGGATTTCATGCCTTAGTACTGCTTAAGTAGTTGTTGTGGCTCGGATCGTCGTATCTACCATGGTTCGAATTCTTACATTCACAGCAAGCCATTATTGAGTTATTTTGGCTTGGATCATCGTATCCGCCGTGGCTTGGACTCTTACATTCGTAGCAAGCCATATTAAGTTGTTTTGGCTCGGATCATCGTATCTGCCGTGGCTTGAATTCTTACATTCGTAACAAACCATATTGAGTTGTTTTGGCTCGGATCATCATATCCGTTGTGGCTTGGATTCTTACATTTGCAGCAAGTCATATTGAGTTGTTTTTGCTCAGATCATCATATTCTCCATGGCTTAGATTCTTACATTCGCAGCAAACCATATTGAGTTGTTTTGGCTCGGATCATCGTATCCGCCGTGGCTTCTATTCTTACATTTGCAGCAAGCCATATTGAGTTGTGTTGGCTCAAATCATCGTATCCGTCGTGGCTTGAATTCTTACATTCGCAGTAAGCCATATTGAGTTGTTTTGGCTCGGATCATCGTATCCGCCATGGCTCCAATTCTTACATTCGTATCAAGCCATATTGAATTTGTTTTGTCTCAGATCATCATATCCACCGCGGCTTGGATTCTTACATTCGCAGCGAGCCATGTTGAGTTGTTTTGGCTCGAATCATTGTATCCACCATGGCAAGCCATATTGAGTTGTTCTAGCTCGAATCATTGTATCCTCCATGGCTCTAATTCTTACATTCACAGTAAGCCATATTGAGTTGTGTTGGCTTGAATCATCATATCCATCGTGGCTTAGATTCTTACATTCGCAGTAAGCCATATTGAGTTGTTTTGGCTCAAATCATCGTATCCACTGTGGCTTGGAATCTTATAACCACACCAAGCCATATTGAATTTGTTTTGGCTCAAATCATCATATCCACCGCGGCTCAGATTCTTACATTCGCAGCAAGCCATATTGAGTTGTTTTGGCTCGGATCACCGTATCCACCATGGCTCGGATTCTTACATTCGTAGCAAGCCATATTGAATTATTTTGGCTCGGATCATCGTATCCGCCATGACTTAGATTCTTATATTTGCAGTAAGCCATTTTGAGTTGTTTTGGCTTAGATCATCATATCTATTGTGGCTCGGATGCTTACATTCGCAGCAAGCCATATTAAGTTGTTTTGGCTCGGATCATCGTATCCGCTATGACTCGGATTCTTATATTCGCAGAAAGCAATATTAAGTTGTTTTGGCTCAAATCATCATATCCACCGTGGCTCAGATTCTTGCATTCATAGCAAGCCATATTGAGTTTGTTTTGGCTCGAATCATCGTATCCACCGTGGCTTGAATTCTTACATTCACAGCAAGCCATATTGAGTTGTTTTGGCTTGGATCATCGTATCCGCCGTGTCTTGGATTCTTACATTCAAAACAAGCTATATTGAGTTGTTTTGGCTCGGATCATCGTATCTATCGTGGCTCGGATTCTTAGATTTGCAGCAAGCCATATCGAGTTGTTTTGGCTCGGATCATCGTATCCATCGTGGCTCGAATTCTTACATTCGTAGCAAGCCATATTGAGTTGTTTTGGCTTAGATAATCGTATCCACGATGGCTCAGATTCTTACATTCGTAGCAAGCCATATTGAGTTTTTTTTTGCTTGGATCATCGTATCTGTCATGGCTCAGATTTTTACATTCGCAATAAGCCATATTGAGTTGTTTTGGCTCGGATCATCGTATCCGCCATGGCTCGGATTCTTACATTCATAGCAAGCCATATTGCGTTGTGTCAGTTTGGATCATCGTATTTGCGGTGGCTCAGATTCTTACATTTGTAGTAAGTCATATTGAGTTATTTTGGCTCAGATCATTATATCCATTGTGGCTCAGATTCTTACATTTGCAGCAAGCCATATTAAGTTGTTTTGGCTCAGATCCTCGTATCTGCCGTGGCTCAAATTCTTACATTTGCAGCAAGTCATATTGAGTTGTGTTGGCTCGGATCATCGTATCCTCTGTGGCTCAGATTCTTACATTCACAGTAAGCTATATTGAGTTGTTTTAGCTAGGATCATCGTATCCTCCATTGTTCGAATTCTTACATTCGTAGCAAGCCATATTTAGTTTGTTTTGGTTTTGATCATCATCTCTATCGTGGCTCGGATTCTTACATTCGCAGCAAGCCATATTGAGTTGTTTTGGCTCGGATCATCGTATCCATTGTGGCTCGGATTGTTACATTCCTAACAAGCCATTTTGAGTTGTTTTGGCTTGGATCATCGTGTCTGCTGTCACTCAGATTCTTACATTCACTGCAAGCCATTTTGAGTTTTTTTGGTTTGAATTATCATATCTGTTGTGGCTCAGATTCTTACATTCGCAGCAAACCATATTAAGTTATTTTGGCTCGGATCATCATATTTGCCGTGGCTTGGATTTTTACATTTGCAGCAAGCCATATTGAGTTGTTTTTGCTTGGATCATCGTATTCGTTGTGGCTCGGATTCTTACATTCGCAACAAGCCATATTGAGTTGTTGTAATACCCCAACCCCGAAGGGTCTGGGATATTTACTTTTTACCATTGATTTACAACGGAAGTAAATAAACTCAATCATTATTAAACTAAGGTGCTAATTATCCATATTACAATCATTTATTTCAAAGAAGAAAAATTTCATAAGCCTAAATATCTGACAGCATACTAATATCTATAATCAAGCTTCATTTTTTTTCTATTCTATTCCCACCCGCATACTTGCTATGCTTGATTTTCGATATGTCCTTCAGAGTTATCTGAAATGTAAAAAATATGATTGAGGCGAGAGGACACTCAGTAAGTAAATAAGATTATTATTAGTGTGTGACCAAAATGAGCTTTTAAAAATTTTGTAAAACAATATTTAATACTATAACTTGAAAACTGCTTCTAGAATAAATGTAAATCTAAAAATTTCTACATAAAATTTTTACCATCAACTATAACAGTAAAATTTAATAACCACATACTATGACCGTTAAATTAAACTTGTAACTTAAAAACTATAAAAAAAAAAATATTTAATTATATACATACATATACTTTTCCTTATACGTTTCCTTTAAATCATCATTTAGGCACAAGATGACCATTTTTATATAAACTTATACTTTTCCTTCAAATAATTAATAACTATATACACGTAATTAAATATATATAAACATATATTGTAAAAACTACCCTTAGGCCTGTTTGCCGTAAGTCATGTTTACCCCCATGATTGGGTTGTGCGGTCCGAAGACTGGAGTTCGCTGGTTGGCCGACGAAACTAAATCAACGTAAGTAAACATTAAGTGAGATTTTCCTTATTAAGTCTTGGTCCGGAACCAGGTGTGCACTTAAGAGAAATCCACTAATATAAATAACCACTTTGTAGACAGTGTGGGTGCACTCTGATCCGTTTAAACTTTAAGCTGCGGTACCGAACATCTGTAACTTTGAACTTTCGTTGCCATAACGGGTTTTAAAATCATCTTATTATAATTTATGCAATTTAAAATAATAACGTGAAAATCTCATCTTTACTCATATTTTCATAAAACATGCAACGTATAAACTCATGCCACACAATTTTTGTATTAAAAATATTTATTTATTTATTGTTGAATAGAAAGAAATGCTAAAAATTACCCAAGTGGATTAGAACATTTCTTAACCCAAAAATAAATGCAAGAATATTAAAATTAAAACTGGTATAAATAAATATGCGTAAAAATAAACTCATGGGAATTTTACGAAACTAAGTAACATAAACAAAATTTACTTACAAATAAATTCGGGTATAAATTTTAAATGAAAATCTAACATAATCTAATTTACTTACCTCTTCTTTTACCTTGTGTTACAAATACAATAAGTATCTTTAAGAAATGAGATCGGAAAGAGTGGGTGAGTGAGAACTTACTCAAAAATTCTCTCTCCACCACTAATTCTTTCACTCACTAATCATTCTCTTTCTTTGAAAATTTTTGTGAAAAACAAAAGTTGAGAGCTTCCTATTTATAGGAAAATTTTGGGGAAGAAGTGGAATTTGTAAAAGTGTGGGGAGAGGGGTGAAATTATAATTTTTTTAAAATTAAAGAATGGGCATGGGATGGGCTAGGTATGGGTTGATTATGTGATGGGGATGGAGGTCATGTGGGAGTGCTTGCCACCATTTTCATTAAATAAATTTTTAATTAATTACCTAATTAATTAATTAATTAATTAATTATTTTATTATTATATTTTTTAAAATCATTATTATCATTATTATTACTTTTAAGCTATGCTTTAGTATTTATTTATTTATTTAAAAAAAATTAAATTTAAATTTTAAAAATTCATGTGGGCCCCACACAACTTCGAGACCCAAGTGGGTCTTACGTAACTCCAATAGTCCTTATACGGTTTTATGAGCCCTACATAACTCTGGGACTCATGTGAATCCCACACGACTTCGGGACTCATGTGGGCCCCACATATGATACCTATATTATTATCATTATTATCTTACTATGTATTTCTACAAATTATGTTTGTCAAAACACTATTTTATGTATATGTATTTATTTATGTGTATAAACCGTGTCTATCCTATTTATCCTATGAAATTCCATTTTGACCAGGCCGACCTCCAAGGAGCGACTGAGCTGCAATGGTGTCTGAGCACTCGCTAAGATAAGGTCTTTCTTAAGTATCAAACATGGAATCAAGGATCCTATAGAAAAACACTTCTATATTGATATTAACTTAATGACCATTTTTATTATTTTATTATTATTGTGCTTTAATCGTATATATATTTTTGGGTCAGCATAGTTGTTTTGGCTCGAATCATCATATCCACCATGGCTCGGATTCTATATTGAGTTGTTTTGGCTTGGATCATCATATCTGTCATGGCTTAGATTCTTACATTTGCAGCAAGCCATATTGAGTTGTTTTGGCTTGGATTATCGTATCCGTTATGGCTCCTATTCTTACATTCGTAGCAAGTCATATTGAGTTGTGTTAGCTCGGATTATCATATCTGTCGTGGTTTGAATTCTTAAATTCGCAATAAGCCATATTGAGTTGTTTTGACTCTGATCATCATATCCGCCGTGGCTTCAATTCTTACATTCGCATCAAGCCATATTGAATTTGTTTTGTCTCAGATCATCATATCCACTACGACTCGAATTCTTACATTTGCAGCGAGCCATATTGAGTTGTTTTGGCTCGGATCATTGTATCTGCCATGGCTCGAATTCTTACATTTGTAGCAAGCCATATTGAGTTATTCTGGCTTGGATCATTGTCTCCTCCGTAGCTCTGATTCTTACATTCGTAGTAAGCCATATTGAGTTGTGTTGGCTCAAATCATCATATCCGCTGTGGCTCAGATTATTACATTCATTGTAAGCCATATTGAGTTGTTCTAGCTCGAATCATCGTATCCGCTGTGGCTTGGATTCTTACATTCACAGCAAGCCTTATTGAATTCGTTTTTGTCTTAGATCATCATATCCACCACGGCTCAGATTCTTACATTCGCAGCAAGCCATATTGAGTATCATCGTATCCACCAAGGCTCAGATTCTTACATTCGCAGCAAGCCATATTGAATAATTTTGGCTCGAATCATCATATCCGCTATGGCTCAGATTCTTACATTCACAGCAAGCCATATTGAGTTGTTTTGGCTCAAATCATCGTATCTGTTGTGGCTTGGATGCTTACATTTGCAGCAAGCCATATTGAATTGTTTTGGTTCAGATCATCATATCTGCCATGGCTCGGATTCTTACATTCGTAGCAAGTCATATTGAGTTGTTTTGGCTCGAATCATCGTATCCACCATGGCTCGGATTTTTACATTCATAGCAAGCTATATTGAGTTTGTTTTGGCTCGGATCATCGTATCCGCCGTGGCTCGTATTCTTACATTCGCAGCAAGCCTTATTGAGTTGTTTTTGGCTCGGATCATCATATTCGCCGTGGCTTGGATACTTACATTCACAACAAGCCATATTGAGTTGTTTTGGCTCGGATCATCGTATCCACCATGGCTCGGATTCTTACATTCACAGCAAGCCATATTGAGTTTATTTTGGCTCGGATCATCGTATCTGTCGTGGCTCAAATTCTTACATTCGCAGCAAGCCATATTGAGTTGTTTTGGCTCGGATCATCGTATCCTGCATGGCTCAGATTCTTACATTCGCAGCAAGCCATATTGAGTTGTGTTGGCTTGGATCATCATATTCGTGGTGGCTCAGATTCTTACATTTGTAGCAATTCATATTGAGTTGTTTTGGCGCGGATCATTGTATCCGATGTGGCTCGGATTCTTACATTTGTAGCAAGCCATATTGAGTTGTTTTGGCTTAGATCATTGTATCTTCCTTGGCTTAGATTCTTACATTCGCAGCAAATCATCTTGAGTTGTGTTGGCTCAGATCATTGTATCCGCTGTGGTTCAGATTCTTACATTCGAAGTAAGCTATATTGAGCTGTTTTGGCTAGGATCATCGTATTTGCCATTGCTCAGATTCTTACATTTGCAGCAAGCCATATTGAGTTTGTTTTGGCTCTGATCATCATCTCCATTGTGGCTCGGATTCTTACATTTGCAGCAAGCCATATTGAGTTGTTTTGGTTTGGATCATCGTATCCGCCGTGGCTCAGATTGTTACATTCCTAGCAAGCCATATTGAGTTGTTTTGGCTTGGATCATCGTGTCCGCCGTCACTCAGATTATTACATTCATTGCAAGCCATTTTGAGTTGTTTTGGATTGGATCATCATGTCTGCCGTGGCTTGAATTCTTACATTCACCGCAAACCATATCGAGTTATTTTGGCTTGGATCATCATATCCGCTGTGGCTTGGATTCTTACATTCATAGCAAGCCATATTGAGTTGTTTTAGCTCGGATCATTGTATCCGCCATTTTTGGGATTCTTACATTCGCAGGTAAGCATATTGAGTTGTTTTGGCTTAGATCATTATATCCGCTGTGGCGCGGATTATTACATTCGCAGCAAGCCATATTGAGTTGTTTTGTCTTGGATCATTGTATCTACTGTGGCTTGAATTCTTACATTTGCGTCAAGCCATATTGAGTTGTTTTGGCTTGGATCATTGTATCCACCATGGCTCGGATTCTCACATTTGCAGCAAGCCATGTTGTTTTATTTTGGCTCGGATCCTCGTATCCGCTATGACTCAGATTCTTACATTCGCAGCAAGCCATCTTGTGTTATTTTGGCTAGGATCCACGTATCTGCTACAACTCGGATTCTTACATTCATGGCAAGCCATAGGTAGTTGTATAGCCTGGCTAAAATAGGTGTCTTTTATCTTTATAGGCTTGTTGCTACAGATAACGTGGGAGAGTTCCTACTATTACCTTAAAGCAACAAAACCCATAAAAAGGGGCAGCTATAGGCACTGCAATTTTAATCAGGCCATTTTATGAGAGGACCCTACGTAATAAAAAGTCAACTTTATATCCTAGAAAGGGAGGACCCTTTTTGAAAAATTTGATTGAGTATTGAGTCTTCAAAATTCAGTAATGTTGTAAAGACTCGGGAAAAAAATGGCCATGATTTTTTGAAGTAAGGAGAAAATCAACAACGGTTTTGTGAAACTACCGCGGGCCAGTAACAGGTTAAATGGTAAAATTGGGCCAGATAAAGATAAAATCGGCAACAGAATTTTGAGGGGCGAAGAAAACAGACGACGATGTTCTCTATAGAGGTGATATAAAGAAAAGTCCTGCAAGTGTTTCTCAAATGAAATTAAAATTTCTTTCTTTATTCTCTTTGAACCCTATGGTTCTTCCTTCAATTTCCTTCGATTATTGCTCCATTAAGGTCCGTTTTGACGATCTGGAACCACCACGAGGTTCGTGGGATCATTCTCTACAAGACTAGCGGGGTAGTTCGTTGATTTGGGGTTTTGGGGCCCTATCCCAAAATCTGGGTTAATGAGATATTTTAGAGTTTTATTGTTAGATTAAGGTACAAGGAACCTAGGAAGTGTTATATGAACATGATTTGGGGATTTGAGTTGATAAAGTAGGGTTTTGATTCGGGGTTCGGGTGAGCGCCACAAATATCTTTTCGAGGTCCTTATTGGTATAGTTCAAGAACACAGGTAATGAGAAATATATATTAAACCAGGTTTTTATGAATTAAATGGATAATGGATTATGTTATGTATATATGTATATGTTTTCGTATAGGTTTAAAATGCCAACCATTTTAAATTATAATTTCTAAGCCTAGGATTGTTTTATTGGATATGTATATATGAAAATGGACTGATGAAAGTGAAAGATTCTTCAGGATAATTGTGTAAGAATGAAAATTATATTTTCATTATATGAATGATAAATGAGGGTTGACTTATTTTATTGGAAATGTTTGAAATATATTGCTTATTTGTGTGGCATGAGTAAAAATGGAAATTCTATGTTGAATTATGTTATATGTATGAGATACATGTTATACAAGGAATGCAATTAGAATGAAAATGTTATATGAATTATACTGCATGTGATTGTTAATGTAACCATGTAAATGATGAACAGCTGAAAGGAGCTGTAGACTAATTGATGAACAGCTAAAAGGAGTTGTAGTAGCATAATAGCGCATATCTATGTGGGCTAACTGATGTACATCTGAAAGGAGTTGTAGTACGAATGCAGGAAATGAAATGGAAATGAGAATGAAATGAAATATGAATGAAATGGAAATGAAATGTGAAATGTGAACAATGTAAAATGGGAAAGAGCCACATAAAGTGAAATGCTACGAAATGTCAAAGCTGAGAACATGAACAGATGAGAAGTACATAATAAATGATAGACAGAGGAATATATTATTGTAGTATCAATATTCACGCTAGTATGATATGTACTTATATGGGTGGGCCAAACTCTTTACCCGAGGTCTTACTGAGAATGGCAAGTACACTAGTAGGTATCAGATGTAGCAGTAGGCTGCATAACGTAGTAAGGCAGAGGGAAATTACTTGTATGGGCGGGTAAATTTTCTTATTCTCGGGAGCCTTTGCTGGTAAACCATTGTTTGAACTGTGTGAGTACGAGATTACCTTTTTTACTTGAGGGCTTACTAAGTAAGGTAAGTGCCCTAATATGCTTCAGTTGTGACCATTGGTTGCCTAAAGTATCAGAGCAAAGGGGGGCTACTTGTATGGGCGGGTAATCACCCCAATTCTTAGGTATTCTCGTGGGTCAAATACCATGCATTTGTTCAATTAGGTTCAGGAAAAGATTTTAGGAATTATGATAATGATATGCAAATATTGAATATATATACATATGTTATTTACAAACTTTATGTTGGCCACACACTGATTTAATATATTTTTTCATCCTTTATTGAGATGTGTCTCACCCAAATACAAATTTATCTTTTTCAGGACCTCCATGTGATCAAGTTTAGAGAGCTCGGGTTTGTTATAGCATTTTTGGATATAGAAAGAAAAAGGGTATAAACTTTGATGATACTCTTGGGATGTGTAAGTTTTATATTTTATGTTTTAAGTCTTGTGAGTTGTGAATACTAGGAGTTATAGATTATGTTTTTGGAGATATGTATATATGTTGATACAAGTGGATGAATGGTTTATTTTGGAATGTAGATAGATGTAGAAAACGCTGGTATTATATTGTTGGTTGAGGATTGTAGTTATGTTTTCTACTGCATAATTATTAATGGAATAACAGGTACATGAAAATGGATTACATGGCACCCGGGTCCCACCAGGTGGGTTTGGGGTGCCACGAAGCACGACTTATTTAGGTATAACGCACCGGATAGGGTTTTTGGGTTTGGGGCGTTACAATTTGGTATTAGAGCAATATGTTTTGGGTTCTGTAAACTTAGGGATGATTTATACAAGAGTATAGGAACCAGCTAGAATGAGGATACTAGATGGATAGGTTAGGTGTTGAGAAGTATAGGATTTTGTTTTGTAGTTTAGAGGCGGAAATACCTCGATGATTTTCTGTGATTTTTCTAAAGTAGTTAATGGCCTCAGAAAAGCCACGGTAAACCTTAGATGATTTCGTTTCTAAGCTGTGAGACTGGTCCTTATATGGAGAATTTGGATGTATATTGGATTTAAATTTAATGATTGTGTTGTTAGAGTTATGATATGGGATTCTTAACTCTTTCCTGTTCTATTTTCTAGATGGATCCTAGGGATGAGGATGTTGAGGCTAAAGGAAGGGATGATTCAGCAACTTTTAGTGAAGAGGATATTGATACCTCCACGATGCTGTGGGGTATAGCTTGACAGGTTAGGGTAGAAATGAGGAAGAATCCGAGAGAGCAGAAGTGTCCAACTACAGGTCAGGGTTGCAATATTAAGGAGTTCATGAGAATGAACCCTCCGACCTTCGTAGGAGGACCTGATCCAGTGGTTGCAGAGAATTGGGTACAGGAGATAGAGGAGATCATGATTGTACTCGATTGCACGAATGAGCAGAAGGTCCGTTATGCCGCATTTAAGATGACCGGAGATGCAAAACGCTGGTGGCTTTCTGTGAAGCTACTAGAGGAGTAGAGGTTGATAAAGATAGCACTGACCTGGAAGCACTTTAAAGAGCTTTATTTGAAAGGTATTTCCCCTTATCTATTAAAGAGGAAAAGATTGAAGAGTTTACTAACCTGACGTAGGGGAATATGACCATTGGGGAGCATGCGACGAAATTTGTGGAGCTATCTCGCTTCACACCGTTCTTGATCCCGAACAAGGTAAGGAAGGCCAGGAAATTTGGAAAAGGCCCGAGATACAAAATTTATGAAATGGTGGTGGGATTCTAGGTCCAAAATTTCTCAGACTTGGTTGATATGGTTTCAGCTTTTGGAAAAGAGCATCCAAGGTAGTATAGAGCCTACAAAGCAGAAGAAGACGCCTGCACCATCCAGTTTTCAGGCTGAGGTCAGTTAGGGATCGGTGAAGAAAGGGAAAGATGCTATGGGCTCGAGACAGGAGACATAACATTGGGGTTATCCTGGTTATGAAGGTAATCAATCTTACTCCGTATGCCAAAAATGTAACAAGAGGCAAAAGGGTGAATGCTGGTTTGGGACTCCTAATTGTTTTAGGTGCGGTAAATTGGGGCATCTCAAGAAGAATTGTCAGGAACCATTGCCCGTTATACCTGTACCGAACCAGGACTGGGAGAACTAGCAAGTACCACTAGGAAGAAGTGGTCAAACACGAGTTTACTCGTTGATTCAGCTTGAGCCAGATAATGTCAGTGGCATAAGATAATAATGATTTAATTTGGTTATGGATGATTGAGAATTTTATAAATGACGATTTTATTTCATTTTGGATAATGTAGGAATTCTTTTGATATAAATATTGGGATATAGTGAGTTAATGAATGTCTGAAATGAAGAAATAATTGATTAGTAAAGAAATTTAGAGGATGAAATTTTCTAAAGGAATGGAGAATGTAGAGACCTAGAAAAAAAAAATGGCCACAGTATTCTGAAGTAAGGAGAAAATCGGCAACAATTTTGTGAAATTACTGTGGGCCAGTAATGGGTTAAATGGTAAAATTGGGCCAGATAAAGATAAAACCAGTGATGGAATTTTGAGGGACTGAGAAAATCGGCGATGATTTTTTCTATAGAGGTGATATAAAGAAAAGTCCTGCAAGTGTTTCTCAAATGAAATTAAAATTTCTTTCTTCAATCTTTCTGAACCTTATGGTTCTTCCTTCAATTTTCTTCGATTATTGCTCCATCAAGGTTCGTTTTGACGATCCGGAACCACCACGAGGTTTGTGGATCAATCTCTACAAGGCTAGTAGAGTAGATCGTTGATTTGGGGTTTTGGGGTACCATCCCAAAATTAGTGTAAGTGAGATATTTTAGAGTTTTATTGTTAGATTAAGGTATAAGGAAAATGGGAAGTGTTACATGAACGTGGTTTGGGGATTTGAGGTGATAAAGTAGGGTTTTGATTCAGGGTTTGGGTGAGCACTGGAGGTATCTTTTCGGGGTCCCTGTTGACGTAGTTCAAGAACACAGGTAAGGAAAAATATATATTAAACCAGGTTTTATGAATTAAATGGATAATGGATTATGTTATGTATATATGTATACGTTTTCATATGGGTTTAAAATGACAACTGTTGACTCTGCGAGTCCAATCCTATTTTGATAATCAAAAATCACTTGGTATTTGATCTATGCAATTGAGATTGTGAACAGGAATTATATTGAGTATGCACGGAAAGATAACAAGTAATGGAAGCCATGAAGATTAAAGCTTACATATCTAGGCACATTCCATGGAACTAAAAGAATACGAGAATCAAGATGCAAGCGGCAAAGTTCAAGAATGTCATGGGAATGGGTACTAGACCTCATGTACTTACATTTTCATATGATTTAATTTGAGGCTCAAATCATATCTTAGAATGACTTTAGGACTCATGCATTTCATGAACATCATTAGGGGACATTCATGGTCTTAGAAATAATGTCAAAACCTTGGAAAATGTTTTTATAAAAGGGTATAGAAAGAGATCAAAGCATATTTTTAAATTAGAAAAGAAAATTTCACAAATTAGGAACTTCAGAAGACCGAAGTCAACTGTCAGTCGTCTGAAGTGGCAACTTCAGAAGACCGAAGTTAACTTCAGTCATTTGAAGAATTTCTTCAGAAGACTAAAGATTAAGTTTAGTCGTCTAAATATTTTCTAGTGAAACTTAGAACTTGGCAGAAGCACCTCAGAAGACTGAACTCACACTTCAGTCATCTGAACCCGACACCTCGGTCGTCTAAGCCCCAACCTCAGTTGTGTAACCTTGTGTCTAGGTTATTTTTTTGAAGGTTGAAAAGAACTTCAGTCGTCTGGGCCTTTGACCTCAGTCGTCTGAATAGCGGGAAAGATTAAAAACTTAATTTTTAATGACCAAACGCGCGAGATCTTATAATCCAATGGTCAAGATTGGTTCTAGGGATTAAGCACCTATTTATACCACATATCAAAACCCTAGTACATTAAGAGAAAAGAAAAACAAGAAGATAAGAACACATCTTATTGAAAGAGAATAGAGAAACTTGAGTTGATTGTTGTACAATTGCTTGCACTTCATTCTTCATTCATCTTCTTTGGGCAAATCAACTCAGAAAACCAAAAGGGATCTCACTCATACATTTTTCGTTCAACTTGGTATTGAGGTTTGATTAATCCATTTAGTTTTATTAAGAAATTCTCATATCAACATCTATTTTTGAACATCTTTAGAGAACTTTGATATTGAGTTTTACACATTCATATAAAGATTGATTTTGACAACTTCATTACTTGAGAAAGGTTTTAGCTATTGGTTGAATAAGTTTTGATTCAAGAGTATATCTATTTTCTCATAGAGCTGATCATTGCAAAATCTACTTTTGAATATTTGATAAGAGGTTGATCTTGTGTGTGCATATAGTAAATCATTTTCGAGAAGATTACCACTTGAGAAGAGCTTTAGTTATTGATTAAATATTTCTGTTTCAAGTGAGTTTTTTCATTTAAAGAGTTGATATTTTCAATATAACGAATCTAATTTATTGAAGATCCTTAATGTTTATTGCTATATATATATATTGAAGGATATTTTCTGAAAATCATATAGTAAGTGTGTTGATCTTTGGTATTCTCATCATATAGATACATATATATATACATTAAGTCAAATATTACCACGCTTACATTGAGATTGAAATATTTAGAGAAATATTGTTTTTGACAAAGTGTATTTAACTTCTTTGCAATCTTCAAAGTGTTTTTGTATTCAAAGATTTAACCTAAGTTCTCCAAAGCATTGTGTTATACAAATATTTTTGGGAGATTTGATAAAAAGGGGTTGTGTGTTGAAGCATATCATACATAAACGATTGTATCGCTTCATACATTTTGAGCTTCAAGTTTTATTAAATGTTAATGTATTAGGATTTTGAATTGAACTCACCAGTTTTGTTTGGAAGCAACTTTGAGTGTTTTACAGATTTCATTATATTCACGGTTCGGTGTGTGAACTGGGGTTTGAGGAGAGAGTTGTATATCTTGTAAGCAGTGGAGTAGGAGGGAGTTACACCTCTTGTAAGCAGCAGATTGTAAAGGAAGCTCCGTCCCAATTTAAGGAGCAGGGATTATAGTGAAATCCTTGAGTGGTTGCTCAAGGCGAGGACGTAGGTCGAGTTGGCTGAACCTCGTAAAAACTGCGTTTGTCTTCTCTCTTCCCTTTACTCTTTACTTTTTGCACTAAATTTGATTTACTCGTATTGCATGTGTAGGTTGAATAACATTACACACAATTAATTGGGTAAAAAGAACTCATTGGTAAAATAAATTTGTCTTTGTCATAAATCTCTGAAATTGATTTGTTAAATATACAAATAGGGATTAAGTGGTGAATAGATTCAAAAATTTTTAAAATACTCAATTCACCCCCCTCTTGGGATTACACATAAATCAATATTTGGTATCAGAGAGGGTGTACATAGACTTAATAATTCTTTTGTAAAAATATCACATGACACACATCGGTGTAACTCCATTGGGTGAGGGACACTCATTTAGTAGACCACCAATTTTTTGTGGTGTAAATTACACCTTTTGGAAATGTAGGATGAACATATATCTATTGAACGTAGATTGGAAGGTATGGAAAATAGTGACTAAGGAAAATCACATTCCCATGAAAGTAATTAATAAGATTAATGTACCTAAAACTGAAGATGAATATATAGAGGAAGATTGGAAATCAGTACAAATCAATGCTACTGCCATGAACTTGCTTTTCTATGCATTAGACGTAAATGAATTTAATAGGGTACTGTCATGTAACTCAGCTAAAGAAATTTGGGAAAAGTTAGAAGTTACATATGAAGGCACTAAGGAAGTCAAGGATAGTAGGATAGACATGCTCACCAGTGAACATGAAGCATTTAAGATGACTGCAGATGAATCTATTCAATCGATGTACACTATATTCACACATATTATTAATTCTTTAAATGCACTTGGAAAGACTTACCCTACTTATGAGTTGATCAGGAAAATACTCAAGGGATTACCTCCAGTGTGGGAAGCCAAAGCTACGACAATAGTAGAAGGGAGAAATCTCAACGAGATGTCGGTGGACTAACTCATTGGATCGCTCATCACCTATGAGCTTGCAATAAATGAGAGGAATAATGAACAAAGCAAAGCTAAGAAAGTCACAGAACTTAAGGCATCATCAAGCTACTCAAGTGAAGGAGGTGATTCCGATACAGATGATGACATGGCCTTGCTAACAAAGAAGTTCAGGAAGTTTTTGAAAAAGAACAAGAAACTCAACAGAAAATTCTAGAACTCAAAATCAGAAAGAGGAGATTCAAGCATGAAGAAAAAGAACAAGGATCTTCCAACATGATACAACTGCTGAGAGGTTGGACACGTCAAGCCTGAGTGTCCCAAACTAGTGAAAGCCTTAAAGAAAAAGAAAAGGTGCTAAAATTCGGTTGGGATACTCACAGCACTAGCAGTTCAGAATCTGAATCTAGCGACAATGAAATTGCCAATCTGTGTCTAATGGCACATGATGACATTGAGGTACAGTCATCATTTTCATCATCTTTGTATTATTCTAATGATTTTGAAAATGAAAATGACTTGATTTCATATGATGAACTGAAACAAGAATACCTATACTCTATCAAAATACTTGAGAAGAAAACTAAGAAAATTTTTGAGTTGAAAAGTAAAGTCAAAGAGCTTTCAAGTTTAGTTGAACGCCAAAATGAATCTCATACATCTTTCATAAAAGACAAAGATTTGAAAATTGAGGATTTAGAAAAGGATTTAAAAGATAAATCTAAAATTATTTGTAAATTTACCGAGGGACAAAAAAAATTTGAAAAGCTCTTAGGATCTCAAAGAAATTCCCTAGAAAAGGAAGGGCTTGTCTTTAATGGGAAGGGAAATCTAAAGAAGAGACATCTTTATATGAGTTATTTTATAAGAGAGTCAAAGTCATTTATTCTAACTAAGAATTATCATAGAAATACTACATGCTTGAAATGTAAAAGGTTGGGCCACATACAATTCAACTATCCTTTCAAAAATAAAGATGTCAAAATTAAGAAAGTATGGAAGGTCAAAGGAGAATCTAGCACTAACCCCCCCGGACCCAAGAAAATCTGGGTACCTAAGCTAGTTGTTTGATTGTGTCTTACAGATATGCTTAAGATCAACATCCTAAAAAAGAAAAATGGTATACGGATAGCGGATGCTCACGTCACATGACCGGGGATAAAGCAAAGTTCACATCCATCACCCCCATGGATGAAGGATTTGTCACTTTTGGAGATAATGCTAAAGGAAGGATCACAGGTGTAGGTAAAGTTGGTAATGATTCGTCACTTATTATTGATGATGTTTTACTAGTAGATGGTTTAAAGCACAATTTATTGAGTATAAGTCAACTATGTGATAAAGGTTACAAAGTGTCTTTTGAACATGACAAGTGCACTGTTGAACACAAAACTAATAATAAGATACTATTCACTGTTGAACGTCATGAAAACATATATACCACAGGCTTTGATAACTTAACCTCATAGAGTGTGACATGCTTCTCTGCTATGAATGAAATAAGTTGGATTTGGCATAGGAGACTAGGACACACAAACATTGATTTAATCTCAAAACTTGTTAAGAAAGAATTAGTTAAGGGACTGCCTAAGACTAAATTTGTGAAAGATAAAATTTGTGATGCATGCCAACTAGGAAAACAAGCAAGAACAAGTTTTAAGAAGAAGAAAGAAATCTCCACTACTGGGTCACTCCAAATGCTACACTTAGACTTATTTGGACCAAACCCAATTCAAAGTTTAAGAGGAAAATCATACGCGTTTGTCATAGTTGATGATTTTTCAAGATATACATGGGTACTATTCTTAGGTCACAAAGATGAAGCATGTGAACAATTCATAAACCAGTGCAAGAAAATCCAAAATGAAAAAGGATATACATTTACTAAAATTCGAAGTGATAGGGGTAGAGAATTTAAAAATCAAGGCATGGAAGACTACTATAATTCATTAAGAATTGCCCATAATTTTTTAGCTCCTAGAACACCACAACAGAATGGTGTAGTTGAAAGAAAGAATAGGTCTATACAAGAAATGGCCAAAACTATCCTTAACGAACATAAATTACCTAAGTACTTCTGGGATGAGGTAGTGAATACCGCCTGCTATGTGCTAAATAAAGTTCTAATTAGACCTTCACTTGATAAGATTCCGTACAAGTTATGGAATGGTCATAAACCAAACATATCATATTTTCATGTCTTTGGTTGTAAGTGCTTTGTGCTTAGGGACAATGAATATCTAGGAAAGTTTGATGTGCAATCAGATGAAGGTATATTCCTAGGGTATGCCTTAGATAGTAAAGCCTACAGAGTATACAAAAAACGAACACTGACGGTCATAGAATCTATTCATGTAGTGTTCAATGAGTCAAATCCCTTTTTTAAAAGAATTGATGAAGATGAAATTAACAAAGAATTTGAAGAACTATCCATTGAGAATGATTCAAAAAATAAAAATGAACTTAAGGAACCATCCACTGAAACTAATCAAACTGAAAATGAGGTTAATGAACCACCTAGAGAATGGAAATACATAAAGAATTATCACATAGATCAAATAATAGGTGAACCATTACGTGGAGTAGCCACTCGATCCTCACTTAGGAATATGATTTGTCACACTGCATTTCTATCTCAAGAAGAATCTAAGAATGTGGGTGAAGCTATAGAGGATGAATCATGGGTGTTGTCCATGCAAGAAGAGTTAAATCAATTTGAGAGAAACAAAGTATGGACATTAGTTCCCAGACCTGAGGATAAGTCAATCATCAGAACCAAATGGATATATAAGAATAAGAAATACTATCATGGAGTAGTTGTGAGAAATAAGGCTAGATTAGTAGCTTAGGGATATAATCAAGAAGAAGGTATAGATTTTGAAGAAACATTTGCACCTGTAGCTAGAATGGAATCCATTCGAATGCTTTTAGTATATGCAGCTTTTAAGTATTTCAAGCTATATCAAATGGATGTCAAGAGCACATTTTTAAATGGCTACATAAATGAAGAAGTGTATGTAGAACAACCCCTAGGCTTTGAAAATCATAAGAATCCAGATCATGTTTATAAACTAACAAAAGCCTTGTATGATTTAAAGCAAGCTCTTAGAGCTTGGTATGAAAGGCTAAGCAGTTTTCTATTAGAAAATGGGTTCATAAGAGGAAAGATAGATACAACTCTGTTCATAAAGACTAGGAGAGAAGATATTCTCCTAGTTCAAGTATATGTAGATGACATCATATTTGGCACTACGAATAAAGAATTGTGTAATGAATTTGCCATTACCATGCAAAATGAATTTGAAATGAGCATGATGGGTGAACTAAATTTCTTCCTAGGATTTCAGATCAAACAAGCAAAACATGGAATATTCATAAATCAATCGAAGTATATTTGAGACCTACTTAAAAAGTTTAATATGGAAGATGGAAAAAATACTAGGTACATCTATGAGCACTTCATTGAAATTAGACAAAGATGAACAAGGAATACGAGTAGATGTCAAACTTTATTGTGGAATGATTGGTAGCTTATTATACCTGACTACCAGTAGACCTGATATAATTTTTAGCGTATGTTTGTGCACAAGATTTCAGTATGCACCAAAAGAGTCACATTTGCTAGCTGTCAAACGGATACTTAGATACCTGATAGGAACTGTGGAAATTGGATTATGGTATCCTAAGTATACATCTTTTGAGATTATTAGCTACTCAGATGTTGATTTTGTGGGTAGTAAAGTGGATAGAAAGAGCATGAGTGGTACTTGTCATTTCTTAGGACATTCCTTAGTCTCTTGGTTTTCTAAAAAGAAAAATTCAGTTGCCCTTTCCACAACTGAGGCTGAATACATAGCGGTAGGTAGTTGTTGTGCTCAAACACTATACATGAAGCAACAACTGAAGGATTTTGGATTAAGTTATGAAACAATTCCTATAAGATTCGACAATACGAGTGCAATAAACATCTCAAAGAATCCTATACCAGATTCACGAACTATGCACATAGAAATACGACATCACTTTCTTCATGGCCATGAGCAAAAAGGAGATGTGACACTTGAGTTTGCATGCACGGATGAACAATGGGCAGATATATTCACCAAACCACTTGTAGAGGATAGGTTTATCCAGATTAGATGAGAATTAGGTCTCATGCATAGTTGAGAGGTTGCCTAGAATCATATTAGATGATATAATTTAGGGGGGAGCAACGTCACGTAAGATGTAATCACTTGGTATCAAATCAATCCAAGTTTGGTATCTCATTAATCAAAATTTGTTCACAGTTGATATAATATTTGTCCACGTTTGGTATCCCATCGATAAACAGTTGATATTCTCACATGATTTTTGAAATTTATGCACTAGCAAGGGGGATAGTTACTGTCAAAAAAGGGGAGAAGAAATTTTTTTTTTTGTAAATCTGATGGTTGAACAAGCTTCAAACTTTAAGATTTCTAAGGGGAGGAGAACATAAGGGTATGTCTACTCATGTCTTATTATTTTACACCTTTTTTTTTATGTCAAAAGGGGGAGAAAAATCGGGAGCAAAAATAATAGAACTCAGAAGAGAAAGCAAAATAAGACAAGAAAAATTAGGAGCATATTCCATTTAAAATTAGGCTAAACAACGTGTGTATGAACATAAGCATATTTCATTTGGCATGAGCATATTTCATTTAATGAATATTTGATGCATTAATGGAGGGGGAGCCTTGTTAGGCGTAACCCATTATATATTTTTGCTCGTGCATTTGTCATCATCAAAAAGGGGAGATTGTTGACTTTATGAGTCTAATCCTATTTTGATAATGACAAATCACTTGGTTTATGATCTGTGCAATTGAGATTGTGAACAAGAATTATATTGAGCATGCACAAAAAGATAACAAGTAATGGAAACCATGAAGATTAAAGCTTACATATCTTGGCACATTCCATGGAAGTCAAAGAATACGAGAATCAAGATGCAAGCGGCAAAGTTCAAGAACGTCATGGGAATGGGTACTTAGGCCTCATGTACTTACATTTTCATATGATTTAATTTGAGGCTCAAATCATATCTTAGAATGACTTTAGGACTCATGCATTTCATGAACATCATTAGGGGACATTCATGGTCTTAGAAATAATGTCAGAACCCCGGAAAATTTTTTTATAAAAGGGTCAAGAAAGAGAGCAAAACATATTTTTAAATTAGAAAAGAAAATTTCAGAAATTAGGAACTTCAAAAGACTGAAGTCAATGGTTAGTCATCTGAAGTGGCAACTTTTAAAGACCGAAGTTAACTTCAGTCATCTGAAGAATTTCTTCAGAAGACCGAAGATTAAGTTTAGTCGTCTAAATATTTTCTAGTGAAACTCAGAGCCTGGCAGAAGCACCTCAGAAGACTGAACTTACACTTCAATCATCTGAACCTGAAACCTTAGTCATCTGAGCCCCAACCTCAGTTGTCTAACCCTGTGTCCATGTTATTTTTTCGAAGGTTGAAAAGAACTTCAGTCGTCCGGGCCTTTGACCTCAGTCGTATGAACTTGCGGGAAAGATTAAAAACTTAATTTTTAATGAGCAAACGCGCGAGCGATCTTATAATCCAATGGTCAAGATTGGTTCTAGGGGTTGAGCACCTATTTATACCACATATCAAAACCCTAGTACGTTAAGAGAAAAGAAAAACAAGAAGAGAAGAACGCATCTTATTGAAAGAGAATAGAGAAACATGAGCTGATTGCTGTACGATTGCTTGCACTTCATTCTTCATTCATCTTCTTTGGGCAAATCAACTCAGAAAACCAAAAGGGATCTCGCTCATACATTTTTCGTTCAACTTGGTATTGAGGTTTGATTAATCCATTTAGTTTTATTAAGAAATTCTTATATCAACATCTGTTTTTGAACATCTTTAGAGAACTTTGATATTGAGTTTTTCACATTCATATAAAGATTGATTTTGACAACTTCATTACTTGAGAAAGGTTTTAGCTATTGGTTGAATAAGTTTTGATTCAAGAGTATATCTATTTTCTCATAGAGCTTATCAATGCAAAATCTACTTTTGAATATTTGATAAGAGGTTGATCTTGTGTGTGCATATAGAAAATCATTTTGGAGAATATTACCACTTGAGAATAATTTTAGTTATTGATTAAATATTTTGGTTCAAGTGAGTTTTTTCATTTAAAGAGTTGATATTTGCAATATAACAAATCTAATTATTTGAAGATCCTCAATGTTTATAACTATATATATATTGAAGGATATTTTCTAAAAATCATATAGTAAGTGTGTCGATCCTTGGTATTCTCATCATATAGATACGTATATATATACACATTAAGTCAAATATTACCAAGCTCACATTGAGATTGAAATATTTAGAGAAATATTGTTTTTGACAAAGTGTATTTAACTTCTTTGCAATCTTCAAAGTGTTTTTGTATTCAAAGATTTAACCTAAGTTCTCCAAAGCATTGAGTTATACAAATATTTTTGGGAGATTTGATAAAAAGGGGTTTGTGTGTTGAAGCATATCATACATAAACGATTGTATTGCTTCATACATTCTGAGCTTCAAGTTTCATCGTATGTTAATGTATTGGTATTTTGAATTGTACTCACTAGTTTTGTTTGGAAGCAACTTTGAGTGTTTTACAGATTTCATTATATTCATGGTTCGGTGTGTGAACCAGGGTTTGAGGAGAGAGTTGTATATCTTGTAAGTAGCAGATTGTAAAGGAAGCTCCGTACCAATTTAAGGAGCAAGGATTATAGTGAAATCCTTGAGTGGTTGCTCAAGGCAAGAACGTAGGCCAAGTTGGCTGAACCTCGTAAAAACTGCGTTTGTCTTCTCTCTTCCCTTTATTCTTTTCTTTCTGCACTAAAATTTGATTTACTCGTATTGCATGTGTAGGTTGAATAACGTTACACAATTAATTGGGTATAAAGAACTCATTGGTAAAATAAATTTATCTTTTTCATTAATTCCTGAAATTGATTTGCTAAATATACAAATAGGGATTAAGTGGTTAATAGATTCAAAGAATTTTAAAATACCCAATTCACCCCCCTCCCCTCTTGGGATTACACCTAAATCAACACCAACCATTTTAACTTATAATTTCTAAGCCTAGGATTGTTTTATTAGATATGTATATGTGAAAATAGACTGATGAAAGTGAAAGATTCTCCAGGATAATTGTGTAAGAAATGAAAAGTATATTTTCAGTATATGAATTATAAATGAGGGTTGACTTGTTTTACAAAAAATGTTTGAAATATATTGCTAAATTATGTGGCATGAGTAAAAATGGAAATTTTGTGTTGAATTATGTTATATGTATGAGATACAGGTTATACAATGAATGCAATGAGAATGAAAATGTTATATGAATTATGATGCATGTCATTGTTAATGTAACCATGTAAATGATGGATAATGGAAAGGAGTTGTAGACTAACTGATGAACAGCTAAAAGGAGTTGTAGTTGCAGAATAGCGCATATCTATGTGGACTAACTGATGTACAACTAAAAGGAGCTATAGTACGAATGCAGGAAATGAAATGGAAATGATAATGAAATGAAATATGAACGAAATTGAAATGAAATGTGAAATGTGAATAATGTAAAATGGGAAAGAGCCACGTAAATTGAAATGCTACAAAATGTCAAAGTTGAGAACATAAACAGATGAGAAGTACATAATAAATGACGGACAGAGGTATGTATTATTGCAGTATCAGTATTCACGCTAGTATGCTATGTACTTATATTGGCGGGGCAAACTCTTCGTCTGAGGGCTTGTTGAGAAAGGCGAGTTGTAATAACCTGCTTAATTTACCACATATCAATCATATTAATTATCATTAATTTAAACCATAATAAATTCAACCCGAATTCATGGGTAACAGGGACACATCTATCATACACAGCGGAAACCTAAGCAGCAGTAAATATAAATTTCATTCACCGAACCGTAAGTTACATTATACTAGAGTTACCTACATTCCATCATAACATTGTATATATATATATATATATACAATCCCCAAAGTCATCAAAATATATCTAGGATCTAATATCAAAAACCTACTGATCCTAGTTCAAAAGACTCACCCTCCTAGCGGGGTAGTAAACATTGCTTCAATGGCGGCCTCGGTCCGCCGGTCTTTCTGGGTTCCCTAAAATGGTTTAAGCTAGGGTAAGACACCTCTCAGTACGGGAAATAAACTAAATACAGCTATGTGGCAACATGAATATTTAGTGCTATAATATATATATAGTACATGTCACATACTTGAAAACACTGTGAAAAGCATAACTGAGTAAACATATAGCTTCATAATTCTGCTAGATCATATTGTTCATAAATCATCTGATATAACTAGTAGTTCTGAAATTTACCCAGGATGAATAGTTAGCTGATGTCATGTATTACCCCTCATAACGGGTTGTGCAGCCCGAAGGCGGGACCCGACAATGGTTGGCCGACCACTACCGAGTCAAAAATGTCTGTAAGTACGATGGACCCGCCACACCCTGGTCCGGATTGCCAGGTGGACGTCTACAACTCTACACGAAAATCCACATCGACTATCCATCTCCCACCCCCTCTACTAGCAGGGGCAGTTAGCACAAGTCTGAACTGAACTGAACTGAACTGAACTATGTAGCTACGATATTGTGCTCTTAAAAATGATCTAAACTATCATCTGGGTTCTGATAACATATAATACAAGATAATATACTTTTTAACGTAAATAGATTGATAGCATTTTCTGATTTCTATAATAACATAAATAAATGCAGCCTTGCGTCGATTACATTCATAAGTGCGGCCTTGCACCGAAAACATGTATAATCCACGGTCTTGCACCGGCTATCAATCACGACCTTGCATCGAACCTAACATACATACTGATCTGTATTAACATATTATTTATTATGTATTCTAAAATCATAATATACTGCATTAACTTGTTATTTCTTAAAATCACTGAAACATGCTTTATCTGTTAAATTGACTTTACATATTACAATATGTGTAAAATAATATTCATGCCACACAATGCTAAATAAAGTCATACATTCTATTCTGAAATCATATTTCCTGCATAACAACAGCATTTTCCCAAATATATATTTTCTCAATAATACTTATATATAATACATGCATTCTGAACATAAATCTGGTAATAAATAATAATAATTTTCATGAAAAATTACTACTTTAGTTTACTTTCTTACTTGACTTCTGAAAAGCCCCTATAATATCTAGTCTTACACCTATAGGGTTTCCCGTTCAACACCCTGAAAATAATATCTCTCAGAACAAAACTTCAGTATTTCTCTGTGTACTACATTTCTTATACCTATGGAAAAGCCAAATATTAAATAAAAAGTCTTACCTTGAATTTGGGATGAAATCCAAGGTAGCTTCACCAACGACCCACTCCAGCAGACTTGAAGAGAACTTTTCCAAGAGTGTCGTGGTGGCTTCGGATCGTTGAACCTGCAAGGATCCAGCCCTAAATCTTAGAGAGAAGGGGAGAGGGATGAACATGAGAGAGAGAGAGAGAGAGAGAGAGAGAGAGAGAGAGGAGGGTTTGTGAGTGAAAATTCTATTGAAAAATCAAGTTTAGGCTATTTATACACTAGCCTTCGTCGACGAGGTCATGAAAGAAATTCGTTGACGAACACTTATTCTTTGTCGACAAAATTCAGAGCTAAAAAATAGTCTTCCAGTATCTTCTCATCGACGAGACACATCCCCATCAACAATCCCCTTAAGTGTGCTCGTCAATGAAGTCCCTGTGTTCGTCGACAAGACCCTGTTTAAATTCCTTCTTTTCTCTCCTCCTCCTATTATTAAATTACAATAATTATTCGGGTCTCTACACGAGTACCCTACTAGGTATCAAATGTAGTAGGAGGATCCATAACATATTAGGGCAGAGGGAAATTATTTATGTGGATGGGTAGATTTCCTTATTCTCGGGATCGTTTGCTGGTCAACCATTGTTTGAATTGTGTACGAGATTACCTTTTTCACCTAAGAGCTTACTGAGTAAGGTAAGTGCCCTAATATGCTTTAGGTTTGACTATTGGTTGCCTAAAGTATCATAGAAGAGGGTGCTACTTGTATGGGCAGGTAATCACCCAAATTCTTAGGTATTCTCGTAGGTAAAATACCTTGCATGTGTTTGATCAGGTATAGGAAAAGATTTTAGAAATTATGATAATGATATGAAAATGATGAATATATATACATATGTTATTTACAAACCTCATGTTGGCCAGACGCTGATTTAATATATTGTTTCATCCTTTACTGAGCGAATATAAATTTATATTTTTCAGGAACTCCACGTGATCGAGCTTAGAGAGATCGGGGTTGTTATAACATCTTTGGATATAGAAAGAAAAAAGGTATAAACTTTGATGATACTTTTGGGATGTATAAGTTTTATGTTTTATGTTTTATGTTTTAAGTCTTCTGAGTTGTGAATACTGGGAGTTGTGGATTATGTTTTTGGAGATATGTATATATGTGGATATAGGTGGACGAATGGTTTATTTTGGAATGTAGATAGATGTAGAAAACTCTAGTATTATATTGTTGGTTGAGGATCGTAGTTATGTTTTCCACTGCGTAATTGTTAATCGAATAACAGGTACAGGAAAATGGATTACATGGCACCCGAGTCCCACCAAGCAGGTTCAAGGCGCTATGAAGCACGGTTTATTTAGGTATATCGCACCGAACGGGGTTTTCGGGTTCAGGGTGTTACAAATGTTATTTTCAAAAATGATTCTTGATTATTTTAAGATGAGTCCCAAATATTATAAACTAAGTCCTATTTTTTTTTAATTGAATCTACGCTCCTTTTATTTCAAATTGAGTCACATTTATTGAGTGCCATTTATTTTTAAAATTGAGTGCCATTTATTTTAAAATGAGTCTTGGTATTTTAAATTGAGTCCTTGTATTTTCAAATTGAGTCCCAACATTTTAAACTGAGTTTTGGATGTTTTCAAAATAGAGTCCTTTTATTTCTTCAATCGAGTCTTTTAATTTTGAAATTGAATTTTAATTAAGGTCCTTCTAATTTTTAAATTGAGTCTTTCAATTTTTAAAATTAAGTATGTTGACTTTTTGTGTTTTGATCGCTGGTTTTGATAATGACAAACTGCAAGTTACTTATGTGTACACTTAGTACTTGAACATGTCTTTAATTCAAACACATACATAAGGCAAGGAAATGGAAGCCAGAAAGGACGTAAAACGCACATATTCCTGGCATATTCTATGAAGTTTCAGAAGAGGGAAGAAGAAAAAGACTTATTGTTCATTTTGTATAATGCATTTTGTTTCATTATTTAGTATGTAATATTGTGGTCTGTAATAACTGCATCTTATGCATGATAGGTTTTGGTCAAAGACTATAATCTGACCATAGGGAAATCAAATGACCATAGACAAACTTCAGTCGACTGACCTTGGGTTTTTAGCCTAAATTAAAAAGCCTCAGTCAACCAATACCCTTAGACTTAAAATGTCATATCGTTCACATAGGGTTGAAATAGAACAAGAGGCCAATCAAGACCTAACTTGAGTTCTGAAAGGGCTTCAGGTGACCAATCTTAGAAGGTTAAAATGGTTCGGGCAACTGAATGTATAAAAGTCAAAAAGTTGACTGAGGCCCTGCAACGGAACCTAATTTGAACTGATTGTCCACGGTCGACTGAATGCTCAAAGTAACTTTTCCCACTATCCTCGAGCGACCAAAATTATAGATCAAAATAGGGCCAGGCGATCGAATTGTGAAGTTCAGCAACCCAAATCATGGACCAGGTGGACCAGGCGCCCGAAGTCATTATCAAATGGAAAATCGCCTTGGCTTGGTCAACCGGCATTGTACTCAGCCAACCAAACCCAACTATAATTTCAAAAGCTTCTGTGTTTGTTCGAGCAACCGGTACTATGCATTGGGCGACTAAACCTCTCGAATTCCCATATTTTCACCATGGTAATTGGGAATAAAAATTTAATTAAAATTTTCAAAATACCTAATGTGTCCCCAACGACTATTTTTTTAGGTATTCTATATACCCCTAATTTGTGTTGATTAGCATGGGATTAGCAAAATAGATTATCAAAAATCCTCTCAAATTTTTTATACTCCCATTTGCCCATACTTCATTCTCTCAAGCACATTTTTAATACTCGCTATTATTCTTGCTTGAGAAAATCATTTTTAAAGTAAAGAGTTCTAGTTTCATATACTCATCATTTGCAAATCAATTGCAAGTTGAAGGGAGTTTTGTGTGCATTTATACACATCATTTTTCAAGCTTACTACTCTCACTTATTTGCATTGATTGATATCGATTTTTGAGAGTAAGCTAAGTTATTCCCATTGCATTTTATTGATAAATATCATGTGAGATGAACTCTTATTTGCTTCTGAGTCTTGGCATCCTTGTTGCCAGGTTTGAAAGCTTGCTTGTGCTTTTGATATAAAACGTTTTTGCAAGCTTAATTCCTAATCTCTATTATGCTAAATACTTGAAAAATATTTGTTGAGATATTTGATTAGGACTTTTTGAAGCACCTTTGATTATTGCTTTATTGATATCTTGAATCAAAGGTACCACTCTCACATACTCATATACACATCTCTGAGAGTTGATATATATAACTTGACCAATCTCATTTTGAGCATAATAATTATCATACGTGAGTGCATCAATTATACTGTGCATATTGTGGTACATATCTACTTGTGTAGAAGCACTTGAATTGTACACCAAATTTGTATTACCTGATTGTATTCCAGGCATGGCCAGAGGAGGGTGTACTCTGCCTTGTGAAGGAGTGGATTGTAAAGGTTGGGGTCAACCCTATTAATGTGACCTGGGATTTTCCTTGCCCAGTAAGGAGAGGAGGTTGTAACCAGTGTCGCTCCACCTGA